>NC_053154.1:247065039-247382539 GCF_016835505.1 Polypterus senegalus
GTTTTGTCCAAGATATGGAACAGCAGACTAACTCTTTATGTGTGCATGGAATTTAGTGAGGCTGTGGGAATTTGTCAGTGCACTCTATTCATGTTTGGTGTACGTACAGGGGTTTTAAGACTGTCATAAATGCTGCAAGAGTATGCGTTTTCAGGGTAGCTGCTGCGTGCCATTTGATCCCTTTATATGTGGTGTGATACTTGTGTTTGCATTTTAACATTCAGTTACAAATATCTATAGTGCAATATATGCTAGTTATTTATTTAAAGCACTTCTGTTACTAGCCATTTGGGGCAAATAAAGTTGTACCTACCTACCTACCTACCTACCTACCAGACCCTTGTGATTTACAAGGGATATCAATGCGCAACCACAACTGTAAAAGTGTCCATTTTTATTTGTAGCCAAGTGTAAAGTTAATGGGGGATGAGAAGCTGAGGTATTGGGGACTTACTCAGCAGATGACCATGAGGCTCAGTAATTTCAGGGATACTGTGAGGTTTTACCAGACAGTCAAATCATATTTTGGAGGACATTCTTTATGAGCATGTTTTTCATATCTGTGTTCCCACCCAAGAGCACAGGCACAGCCTATTGGGCGAAAAAATGAGTTTGAAGGTACAAATGAGGTAATCTTTGTGGACCGGGAAAAATATACTGCTCAAAAAAATGAAAAGAGCATTTTTTAATCAGAGTATAGCATCAGGTCAATGAAACTTCTGGGATATTGATCTGGTCAGTTAAGTGGCAGACGGGATAATCAGTTTCACCTCCTTTGGTATTAATGAAATTAACAACAGGTACACTAGAGGGGCAACAATGAGACAACCCCCAAAACAGGAATGGTTTAACAGGTGGAGACCACTGACATTTTTCCCTCCTTATCTTTTCTGACTATTTTTTTCACTAGTTTTGCATTTGGCTACGGTCATTGTCACTACTGGTAGCATGAGGCGACACCTGGACCCTACAGAGGTTGCACAGGTAGTCCAACTTCTCCTGGATGGAACATCAATAAGTGCCATTGCCAGAAGGTTTGCTGTGTCTCAGGACTGGTATCTGCTCCTTTGGGCAAGGAGGAACAGGATGAGCACTGTCAGAGCCCTACAAAATGACCTCCACCAGGCCACTGGTGTGAATGTCTCTGACCAAACAATCAGAAACAGACTTTGTGAGGGTGGCCTGAGGGCCCGACATTCTCTAGTGGTCCCTCTGCTCACTGCCCAGCACTGTGGAGCTCGATTGGCATTTGCCATAGATTACCAGAATTGGCAGGTACACCACTATCACCCTGTGCTTTTCACAGATGAGAGCAGGTTCACCCTGAGTACATGTGACAGACCTGAAGGGCCTAGAGAAGCCATGCAGAACATTATGCTGTCTGTAACATTGTTCAGCATGGGTTTTGGTGGTGGATCAGTGATGGTCTGGATAGGCTTATTGCATGGAGGGATGCACAGACCTCTACAGGCTAGAGGATGAAATCTGTGGACCCATTGTCAGACCCTATGCTGGTGCAATGGGTCCTGGGTTCCTCCTGGTGCACGACAATGCCCAGCCTCAAGTGGCAATAGTATGGAGGCAGTTCCTGTAGGATGAAGGAATTGATACCATTGACTGGCCCCCACACTCGCCTGACCTAAATCCAATAGAACACTTCTGGGACATTATGTTACGGCCCATCCAACGCACCACAGACTGTCCATGAGCTCAGTGATGCCCTGGTCCAGATGTGGGAGGAGATCCCCCAGGACATCATCTGCCATGTCATTAGCAGCATGATGTTGTCAGGCATGCATACAAGCACGTGGGAGCCATACAAACTACTGAGTACGATTTTAAGTTGCTGCACATCATTTTTTCACTTTGATTTTCAGGGTGTCTTTAAATTCAGGCATCTGAAGGTTGATAATTTTCATTTCCATCAAATGATGTGGCATCCTTTTGTTCTTAATGCATTACCCAGTCCATATCAGTATAGATATCCAGCATAATTTTTTTCCCATTGAGATCAGATGTTTTTTCAAAGTGTTGCTTTAATTTTTTTGAGCAGTTTATTTTTGAGGTGCCTAGTCTTTAGAGGTTTATCCTTTGACAAGTTTGGCGGGAGGGTGCTGCATACAGCTAAATGGAAGAAGACCCAATTCTGCATTGATTATATTTTAAGAAAACAGCTGGAATGTCAGAGATAGTGTATCAATGTTTGGTGCATCTTACTAGGCATTTTGCTGTTGTGACTTTCAACACAATAAATAGATGACAAACTAAGGGGAAAAAAATAAGACAAGTATCTGGAGTTTAATTTAGGACATTTTGTAAATGAAAACAATACACCAGCCGCTGGTTTAAAACTCTACTCTAAATGAACATGACTGTAACTCTTGTATACTGCAGTGCGTGACCAGCAAACTTTTAATAATAAGGAGAAATATAAATTAAATGGATAATTAAGGGCAAATGAAACTCAGAAGCTCAGTTACACTAATCCGCTTAACAGTAGCAGTAAATGCTGATGAAAGATGGAACAAAAAGGGGAGACTACCACTGTTAATCTCCCCTGTTTCATTTCCTCAGTGTGTACTGCCATTCTGAGTGCGCTGCTATCATATTTAGCTCCCACCCACTCTGTGTTTACTTTTTCGTAGATAATGTGTCATGGTAACTGCAATGCACTCAGGGTGTTTTAGTAACCTGATCAACAGGTAAGAAGATACTGAACTTCTTACACTCTGTTTCACTCCTTTAAAATAAATTCTTTTTCAAACTGAAAAAAAAAATCAGTTATTGTATTGCATAGCTTGTGCTTTTGTTTTTAAGGAGAAAATCTGATTTTTAAATACTGGCAGCATCAGCCCTGCTAATGTTTCAAAAGGAAGGCTGCAGACGAACAAGAATATGAAATGTTTTCTGTCTTACATACAACATGGGATCAAGTGCTTCCTTTTCTCTTTGTGTGAGTTAATGATATTTTTTTTTCACTTATTTGATGAAATTTTAACTTGTCAAAGAAAAATACTTCATTGCTTCTCATCATAATCATATTGAGCTGTGTACATTTGGAGGCACTTTAATTTCTTATGGTTTATTTGGATTTGAAAGTACATGTCTAATTTTTCTACCTTGTAATCATGGGAAATTCTTTATACATATAATATCTTCAAGTTTCTTAATAGGACAATCATTTTCCTTTTATGTCCTGGTTTAGGTTGATTGGCAACTCTGTATTGGCCCAGGGTGAGTGTGAATGTGCTTCGTGAGGAGCGGTTACTTTATCCTGTGTAGGCTGCTACCCTGAGCCTCATACTGCTGGACCCGCCACCTTTACATTGACCAAGCATGTTTGATAAGAGATGGAACTAAGCAGCCATGAGTAAGAACAGCTAGCTCAGTAATTTCAGCTAGTCCAATTATTAGCTCCCACAAAGTTAACTAGGCAATCTGCTTTGGGTGTTTCAATCTGGTGTATTCTTTACAAAATAAAATATTGTTGCCATATATAAAAAAAATAAGTATACAACATCAAGACATGAGGGAGCTGAGCTGGCTCACTACTTAGGACACAGTCCTAGAGGGCCACAGTGGCAACAGGTTTTCATTCTAACCATTTTCTTAACCAGTTTTTGCTGCTGAATAAGTTAATCGGATTGCTTAAAATTCAGACCTGGGCGACACGGTGGCACAGTGGTGTGGCACTGCTGCCTCGCAATAAGGACACCTGGGTTTGTGCCTCAGGTGCTCCCTGCGTGGAGTTAGCATGTTCTCCCTGTGTCTGTGTGGGTTTCCTCCAACAGTCCAAAGATGCACAGGTGCTACATTGGCCTATGTGTGTGTGTGCTTGGGGTGTATGGATGTGTGCTTGCCCTGCGATGAACTGTTGCCCTGTCCAGCACCCCCTGTGGCCCTGTTCAGGACAAAGCAATTAGAAAATGACTGACTGACTCAGACCCTTCAAATCAGGGATGGACAGTGTTGGTCCTGGAGGGCCGCAGGGGCTGCAGGTTTTCATTCTAACCATCTCTTTCATTAGTGACCAGTTTTTACAGATCCTTAACTTTAGTTAAATGATTTGCTATCTAAGACTCAGACCCATTAAGTAAGGGCTGAGCAATGTTAGTCCTGTGGGCCTCTGTAGTTTCAGGTTTTTGTTCCAACCCAATTGCTTCATAAGAAGTCATTTATTGCTGATGAAGCGCTTATTGCTCAAGTGACATTTTTCTGCTTCATTTTATTTGTCTCGCTTGTTAAGATTTCCCACCCTTAATTACTTATTTAAGTTTGCATTCACTGTTTTTAATATATACTTATTAGCAATAAGATGAAAATGACAAAGGAGTTAGCAGGTCTCCATCTAACTTGACTAGAGTTACAGCAGTGTGTATTCATTGTGCACTTTTTGGTTTAATAAAGCACTCAGTAGGAAACAGAAGTGAAAAAGTGAAGTACTGGAAATTATTCATCCATTTTAGGCTTGAAATCATATATAGGATAATATTAGAAAGAGAAAAAATCTATGATATAAGAATGACCTGACATAGCTGGTTTAAAACACTAACACTGATATTAAACAAGATCTACTGGCAAGGACTGTTTCCTATTCACGCAACTGGGTTGGAACAAAAAACAGCAGCCACGCAGCACTCCAGGACCATGACTGAGGACCCCCGATTTACAGTATCAATTTTATTACTAATAGACTTGCCTCTCAGTAATCACTTATGCAAGTTAAGTCATGTTGGGGAGCATGCACTGGTACAGTGCATTGCCACACCCACCACTCAATGAAACAGCTCAGGATCCTAGTTGACAACCCCCAGGCAGACACGCGGTCCAGTCCCACCCTCCAGAAATGACCTTCTGTCTGGTGCAGCCAGGTATTATGTGGGTGACCCCTTGGCCGGGTCCAGTCACTTGGGTCCCCAACAATGAGGATCCTACAAGCTGGATCAATCTCGGGGAAACGCTCCACATGACCATAGTGCCGTAACTGACGCTCCCTCACGATGCAGGTAATGTGCCTCATTCAGGACTCCATGAGCAGCCACTCATTTGACACAAAGTCACACCAAAGGTACCCATAGATTTTCCAGAGAGAGACAGTACAAAAAGGAGTCCAGTCTTTGTCCAGTCTTTTAAATATTCCTTTTCACTTATTTTTCCCTAAGCATATTGAAAACCTTTTAGTTTTTTTCCCTTATTGTTTCTTTAGTTGCTCACCCCATCTGTCTTTTAAGTACGGTCATCTCATGCTTTAGGAAGTTAATCTGTTCCTGAAAACCTACTATATGGTAAAATTTTGTATAGCGAACACCTAACTACCAATCATTTTTTTTTTTTCAGTTTTATTGATTTTATTGTAATCATTCCATACAGATAGATATTTTTTTCAAAAAATAGGATTAAAAACAAATCAACCCAACCCTCACCCCTGTGAAAGAGAGCATGGCCAACGGAGTAAAACTTAAAGCTGGTCAAAATACATAAATTGATAAGTTTAATAGGCGGATAAAAAAAAAAGAAAAAGAAAAGAAGTGCGAAGAGAATTATTTCCACAGTGCTTTAAGAGCTTATTCTAAAATATTATTGATTAGATCCTGCCAGGTTTTGAAAATGTTCTGCACAGATCCTCTAACTGAGAATTTAATTTTTTCCAATATCAAATAGTATAAAACATCAGTTACCCACTGACTTAAAAGAGGAGAGTTAGGATTCTTCCAGTTTAGCAAAATAAGTCTGTGTGCCAATAGTGTAGTGAAGGCAATCACAGTTTGTTTGTCCTTCTCCACTTTAAGCCGATCTGGAAGAACACCAAACACAGCTGTTAATGGGTTAGGAGGGATTGTGACATCAAGGCTGTCTGAAAGACACTTAAAAATATTTTGTCCAGAATGGTGTTAAATTAGGTGCAGCCCCAAAACACATGACCCAGTGAGGCTGGGACTTGATTGCAGCATTCGCAGGTTGGATCTTGCCCTGGCAACATTTTGGACAGTTTTAAGCAAGGCGGATGTACTTGATATACTGTATAATTTTGAGTTGAATAATTGTATGCTTTGCGAATATGGCGCTTGAGTAAATTCTCTGCATTGCTACCTTCCACTCCTTTTCTGATATGTTGAGTGAGATATCTTTTTCCCATTGTCCTCTTGGATCTTTGAAAGGGAGGGACTGTAAAATAATTTTATATATTGCAGAAATGCTGTCTGAGTCCTCCAAACTGAGCAATATTTTTCCAGCATAGAGGAAGGTGCGAGATGAGGGAAATCGGGCAGGTTCTGTTTGACAAAGTTTCTAATTTGAAGATAGTGAAAGAAATGTGTTGCTGGAAAGTTAAATTTGGAATGTAATTGTTCATAGGATGCAAAGATGTTGTCTATATAAAGATCTCTAAGCAATTTAATCCCAAATGTTTTCCAGATATTAAAAACTGCATATGTTTGAGGGTTGAAAAGGTGGTTCTCATGCAGAGGTGCCACAGATAAAAGATTCTCCATCTTAAAATGCTTTCTACATTGGTTCCATATTCTGAGTGAGTGAAGCACAATTGGGTTATTAGTATATTGGCGATAACCTGCATTTATTGGGGCACAAAGCAGGGAATATAAAGAAGTACTGCAGGATTTTATTTATTTATTTGTTTTTTGTCCAGGTTTTTGTAACTTGTATGTTTGCTGCCCAGTAACAAAACTGAAAGTTAGGTAGAGCCATGCCACCTTCTGCCTTAGGTCTTTGTAGGGTCGCTCTTTGGATACATGGATGTTTTGAGTTCCAAATAAATGAGGTTATTGTTGAATCTAATTGCTTAAAAAATGATTTATTGATGTATATTGGAATGTTTTGAAATAAAAAGAGAAGCTTAGGAAGGATATTCATCTTAACAACGTTAATTCTTCCAGCTAGAGTGAGATGAAGGGTTGACCATCTATGCAAGTCTTGCTTCAATTTTTCCATACAGACCGGAAAATTTTGTTGATAAAGAGCTTTATATTTACTTGTGATATTTACCCCTAGGTATTTAAACTGCTCTGCAATGATAAAAGGGAAGGTGTCCAATCTAATATTGTATGCTTGAGAATTCACTGGAAAGAGCACACTTTTATTCAAATTAATTCTGAGACCAGAGATCTTTTGAAATTCTGTAAGTGCTGTTAAGACTGCAGGCACAGTATTTTGTGGGTCTGATATATACAGTACCATATCATCTGCATATAGAGAAATTTTCTGTTCAAGTCCTTCTCTGATAATCCCTTTATCTGATAAGCATTTCGACAGTGAACTGCCAGTGGTTCAATGGTGATTGCAAATAGCAGTGGTGACAAGGGGCATCCTTGTCTGGTACCACGTTCTAGTTTAAAGTAGTCTGAACAAATGTTAATACAAACTGAAGCTTCTGGATTGGTATACAGTAGTTTGATCCATGCACAAATATTCAGGCCAAACCCAAATTTCTCTAATGTAGTAAAAAGGTAGTTCCATTTAATCATGTCAAATTCTTTTTCTGCATCCAACGATAATAATATCTCTGGGGTGTTTGACTTTGCTAGTGAATATATTTCATTAAACAGGCGTCAGAGATTGGAAGCTAAGCGTCGTCCTTTAATAAATCCAGTTTGATCTTGTGATATTACCGAAGGCAGCACTTTCTCCATCCTTCTAGCTAGACTTTGAGAGTATCTTAACATCATTATTCAGAAGTGAAATTGGTCTATATGATGCACATTGTAATAAGTCCTTATTTTTTTTAGGAAAGGCGGTGATTAATGCTTGGTGAAAAGTTTGGGGACAGAATTTGATTGTCCCTAGCTTCTGTAAATGTTGCTAATAAGAGGGGAGCTAGCTGAGTGGAGAATTTCTTATAAAATTCTACAGGGTAGCCATCAGGGCCTGCTGCTTTCCCGCTTTGAAGTGACTTTATAGCATCTAGTAATTCTGACAGCGTCAAAGGTTTATCCAGAACCTCTGCACTTAAAGTATCTATTTGTGGTATCTGTAATGTATCCAGAAATGCATTAGATTGTGTTTGTCTTCTTTGAACTCAGTAGAATATAAGGATTTATAGGAGTCTCTGAATGTGTGCATCATATTCATATGGTCAATGATTTTATCTGCGTTTGTGTTGGCGATTGCTGGGATTGCATTGCGAACTTCTTGCTTGTGGATTTGTTGAGCTAAGAGCTTATTAGCTTTTACTCCATACTCATAGTACTGATGTCTTGATTTAAAAATGAGTTGTTCAGTTTCTTTGGTTGTTAAGAGGTTGAGTTCTGAACGCAGAGCCTGCCTTTTTCTATGAAGAGCGTCAATTGGACACCTGGTATGCTCTTCATCTATTCTAGTAATTTCGCTGGTTAGCTCTGATACCTTATTGGTTTCTAAATTATTTCTGTGGGAAAGATATTAAATAATCTGTCCTCTTAAGAAAGCCTTTAGAGTTTCCCAGAGTATTCCTGCAGAGAACTCTGAGGATGTATCTGTCTCTAGGAAGAAACTGATTTGTTTGGATATAAATTCTGTACAGTTCTGATCTGCTAATAGAAATGGGTTAAGACACCATCTGCAAGATGAGTGTGTGGGGAATAATGATTTTAGCTCCAAGATCAAAGGGGCATGGTTGAAAATAACAATAGAGTCGTACTTGCAAGATTTAATCACAGGCAAGAAATTATTACCTATAAAGAAATAATCAATTCTTGAGTAACAATGATGCACTGGTGAGTAGAAGGAATACGTTCTTGAGTTTGGGTTTAGAAATCTCCAGGGTCTGATAGGTTGTGGTCAGTTAAAACTGTGTAATTGTCTTTGCAGTGTTAGATGTCATCCCCGTGACAGGAGTCCTATCTAAGAGTGGATTTAAAACACAATTAAAGTCCCCAGCCATCATAATTTTATGAGTGTTCACATTGGGAATGGATGTAAATACATTTTGCATGAATTCCCTATCATCGACATTGGGTGCATAAACATTTATCAAAATCACTTTACAGTTAAATAAATTGCCCATGACAATCATATATCTCCCTTCAGGATCAGATACTACATCTGATACCACAAATGAGACCGTTCTCTGTATGAGAATTCCCACATCTCTAGTTTTCTTTGTAAAGCTGGAATGGAACATTTGGCCAGTCCAGTCTTTTTGCAGCTGGAACTGATTCTTGCTTAGTAAGTGGGTCTCCTGTAAAAATACTTTCTTAGCATTTAAACCTGTTAGGTGAGAGAATACTTTCTTTCTCTTTAATTTGTGATTCAGGCCTTTAACATTCCAGCTAACAAAGTTAACTGTCCCATCGTGGAGACATTGATTCTGAATTTTTGATGTCATTTTGTAGTCTTAACTGGAAGTGAGACAGCTTTAACCTTAATTTCCAATTTTCCCATGAGTTATTGCCGTGCAGCTTATTGTTATGTTGGTAGTTATCATTATAAGCATTAAAATAATAGATTAGATATAGCTTGCTCTTTTTCTCTCCCCCCTAAAACCTCCCCACCCCCCCATTTTGCCTCCCCACGTGAGGCTGGACTCCACTTCACAAAGTCCCGGTCTTCTGACATACCTAGAGACAGAGCACATCCAAAACAAAACAAGCCCCCCAGCAGCAGCATTTTGGGATTAAAAAGTAGAGATATCTATTGCCGATAAAGTCTAAATACTATGAGCATAAAATATAATCATTAACAGACTATAAGCATAAAATATAATCATCAACAGTCTTGAAATATTAAGACAGTAAACCCAGGGAGTGGTGTTAAAAAGTCGCCCTGGATAAGCATAGTAAACCCTAATGCAATAATAACAAAAACAATAAACCAAGGGTATGATGTTAAACAGTCTCCTTTAGAATAGTTAAAAACACTTTCATTTCTTCCACACATTTGCCTACAGTTATAATTAAAAGATAAACCTAAACAAAAAGTGTCCGAGAAGAGAAAAGGATGTATAATTATGGTACCCATATCATTGCAGGCAAATCAGACAGTAGGTAATATCTTCTTGCCATACCATGATGGGATGCGACTCACTTTTGTATTTCAAAAAAGCGTCAGGATCAGCTTTTTTAATTCCTTTTCTGCTTCATCCGTGGAAGAGAAGATGTGATATTTGTCTTGAATTTCCACTCTCGGTTTGGCAGGATACAAGAGACTGTATCTAATATTGGCTTTCCATAACCGCTATTTAATGTTGTAAAAAGCTGCATGTTTAGCAGCTGTTGAGGGTGAGAAATCAGGGAAAATACGAATGTGGTTATTTTCAAATAAAATCACTTGTTTGTGTCTGGGAAGTGCCATTACACCAAGCTTAAATTGTAATCTCTCGAAGCGGACAATTAAAGACCTAGATTTAAAGGAATTTGATCCACTTATGCGATAAACTTCCGCTATCTTGGTATCTGATTTAAAGTCCCCTCCAATTATTTTTGAGAATAGTTCAGCTTTCACTGGGTTTGGACTTTCATGATTCTCAGGTAGACCTTCGATTCTAAAATTATTCCTTCTGCTTCCATCTTTCAGAGCCGCAAGTCTGTCTCCAAGTTTTTTGCATTCGGAATTCGCAGCTGCAACTTTTCCATCGGCATTAGATGCCAAATGTTCCTCTGTTTCAAATCGAGCCGTGAATGTCTTTTTAACGTCTTCCAGCTGATCAGCAAGTTCTCTCAGTTTAGATGCATTTTCCTGTATGTGTTCCTCAATTTTTCTCAGCATATCTTTATAGACTGCATCAAAACGATTATATATACGTTTTCCCAAGTCTTTATTTTCCCGACACATCTCTTGCAGCTCCAGCCGAAGCTTCTTATTTGTCTCCTTGTTTGTCTTGAGCAAGCCATTCATTTCTTTCTTCATATTTTTCTGAATGTCTTTCTTGAGCTCATTTTTGGCCGTGGCCATGTCCATGTCCATGGCCAATGTTGCGATCATTTCCTTCAGTTTGGACAAATCGTTTCGGCTTTCGTGCTCCGCGGGTGAAGTGGCAAACCCCGCTACAGCCGATGCTTCCGGCTCGCGAGGATTAGATGAATGCACAGACTGCAAGGCCATCTCTAGTTTCAAGTGATCTTCTGGAATAGGCGAGATATTGTGACCTGCATCACTTGCACCTTCGCTCCCATTTTCATTCTCGACTGGTTCCTGGGAGGTCTGTGCTTTCGCCTGCCTGTTCCAGGTCAGTCTCTGAAAGGCCATACCTTATACTGATGCCTGATGCTTGTCTAGACTTGGGTGTAGCTTTAAGTTTCTTTTCCATTTCTTTCTGACTGCCTTTCGTGTTATTTATATTTATATACTGTAGTACAAACTCATTTGGTTTGGTTAATACAGTATACGCTTCAGACGTCTATCTCCCGTAATGAACGAGACCAACTCCATGCTCTGGGTTCCCTTCATCCCGAATAAATCTTTTGCCTTTTATTAACTACCAATAATTTAAATGGAAAACATTTTTAAGTATTCCAAGAGCCCAGAAATGATCCCCGTATTTGTTCAAATAACACCACAATACAAGAAAATTGAATTTCATAACATTAGTCCTCAAAACAAGCACTAATAAATCATTACCATTTATTCAGTATAATCATTTCAAGATCCAGATTCAAGGTAATAACCTTTCAGTCTTTCTTGGGCAGTTCCAACTATTTCACAATCTTTTTTGGAGCTGTGATGCTTCAGATAATGTCAGGAGACCAATATCCATGAATGTGCACCTTGCTGCAGCCTGCAGATCTAGCTTTGCCTTGCTTGACAGACCGTGAGAACAATCTGTGAATGCTGGTAGAATGACCAGCACTGTAATTATGCGTCATTGTATCTAGCGAAACTGCAGCCATCCATTCACACTCGAGGTGGACTTGCAATAACTGTGAAGATGCTAGAATGTTAACACTAGCAGTGCTCATTTGAAACGTTTTCCAGATGTGGTCTTTACAGCCGTGAAAATTCACTTTATTTATGGCTTTTAAAATGAACAAAGTGTATTAAAAGAATTTCTTCATATACGTACATTTTCGTAAAGAAGTTATATTGTAATTCAGGGAATACTTGAGCATTGACAACACTTCGCTGTCTCTAACTATCCTGAAGATGACTTTGTTGCTTCAAACACAAATTTACAGTACCAGTTGTCAGCACCTAAAAGAATAAGACAGTCTTCATAGGTTTTCGGTTGCTTTTGGCAGAGTTTGTAAATATCAGGGTCTGGCTTGCGTCATTTTCATTCACTTAACTCTCACGTCGCAATATGTTATTTCCAATTTATACTTCAGACTATAGGAGTTCTCCCAGTCAATTAGCCAAAACTAGCAG
This sequence comes from Polypterus senegalus, assembly GCF_016835505.1. NCBI lineage: Eukaryota > Metazoa > Chordata > Cladistia > Polypteriformes > Polypteridae > Polypterus > Polypterus senegalus. The sequence goes on from NC_053154.1 coordinate 247,077,334, forward strand.
GTGTATTAAGAAATGTGCTAGTCTTCTACAACCTATTCTGTTTCTATATCCTAACTACAAGGTCACGGGGGTCTGTTGGAGCCAATCTCTGCCAACACAGGGTGGAAAGCAGGAAACAACCCCATGCAGGGCGCCAGCCCACTGCAGTACAAACATACATATTGCAGGATATTGTCCTTACAAAAATCCCAAACTTAAATTAATTTTAACTTGAAAAAGTATTTATGTAAAACATATACTTTAATGACTGAGACACATCAGTGTGCCTGTTCTGCACTCCCTCTCACAAAGTTTAATTGGAGGCCGCCTCTCCATCGCTCCAACACACCGCTGCCACCACTCTGATCAGCTCCTTCAATGAAGTTCCAATGATCTTTCTTATGTCCCATCTCTTGTCTTCATATTCATGCTGCCATCTTCACTGCACACCACTCACATGGGGTTAGAGGCCTTCACTTTCCTCAACTCTGTGACCCACAGGACACTCATACCATTTGCCTTTGAATTTAAGCACAGAAGCAGGACTGGTAAGTAAGTGCTGCTGTGTAATTCTTGATCATCTCACTCACACTCACATACACAGGCACACGCACCTCTGCACAGCTTCTCGAAGGTGGCTCCACCATTTCTGACAGTGTCTATTTCTCTTTCTTGCTCTTGCTTTCCAGTTCCTTATGCCCTCACACCAGAATTTTCTTTCCAAAAATGACAATAACAATGATAAACAGGTACTGGTATAGAGCAGGGCTAAAGATAACAGTACAGTATAAGAAACTGTTAATGATGTCAGACGGATTATAAGCTCGAACATTAGTAAAATCCATAGCACTGTTTAACGTTGTGCACTTTTCTACATTTAGTTAAAAACAGGATATTGTGGCATGGTAATATTATGAAAAATGTAGAAAAACACTTAAATATATCAATGGTGGAGTAATGTAAAAATACTGTTGATATCAGCAAGATTATTAACTATAATATTGTGAAAGTGTACAGTGCAAATTAAGATTTTAATAAACAACAAATGAGGAGGAGGAGGTTGGGAGTATGCACTGATACAGCACATTGCCGCACCCACCACACGATGGACCACCTCTGGATCCCAAACTAGGACCCGAGTGCAGTCGTGTAACAGGTGACACCACAGCAACACACTGAACAGTGTGAGGTTTTTTATGGTGGCTGGAATGCCAGTCCTGCCATAAACCCCGAATTTTCCCTCTAATTTCGAGGACCTGCTTGCATGGCTGGATACAATACAATACAATACAATACAGTTTATTTTTGTATAGCCCAAAATCACGCAGGAAGTGCCACAATGGGCTTTAACAGGCCCTGCCTCTTGACAGCCCCCAGCCTTGACTCTCTGAGAAGACAAGGAAAAACTCCCAAAAAAAACCTTGTAGGGAAAAATGGAAGAAACCTTGGGAAAGGCAGTTCAAAGAGAGACCCCTTTCCAGGTAGGCTGGGCGTGCAGTGGGTGTCAAAAGAAGGGGGTCAATACAATACAATACACAGAACAAATCCTTAATACAGCATAATAATAAAAATTTTAGAAGTACGGAGCAGAATTTAACAGTAGATGATGGATGCAAGTTAACGTCAGAACCTGGACAAAGCAACTGCAGGTTAAGGGCGTTGCTCAAAGACAAATAAGGATGTTACAAAATGGGACTGTTAGCGTTAATAATAGTTACTATTTTCCTAATGTGAAATTGAAAATCTGATATAAAACAGTTTGTTTGGTGTCACTGTTATGGCTAAGGCCTGACTACAGTAGTATTTTTCAACTAAGACACAGAGAAAAGAGCAATATAGTTCTATTTGAATTATATCAATATACAGTAGTATTAGAAAAGCCTGTCATAACTGTTACAGTGTCAACACAGAAAAAATAAGCTGTATAATTCATCCAGGGGTCTGCTGGAGCCAATCCTAACCAACACAGGGCGCAAGGCAGGAAACAAACCCCGGGCAGGGCGCCAGCCCACCGCAGAAGCTGTATAATGTTACCTATAATATTAGCATGGTATAATGATAATACAGTCTATAGAACTGTTAGTATTTCACCACCCATGAACTATAAAATGATAATATTGTTAATAATATCACCCATACTTTATATTTAATATTAATATAGTGTCAATAGAGACTATGGTACTAAATGAAACAGCTGACTTTCTAACCAAAACTCCTTTAGCTTTTTACCACAAAACCAATTCCTATAGCGTGTCTCTTCTTCAAGAAGGGGCCTGAACTGCCTTGAACGCTTGCAAACTGTAATCTACTCAGTTAGCCCATAAAAGGTGTCATTTGGCTTCACTTCTCAATGCATCCATAAATGGCTAACACAGTCCATCACTCTACTACCACAGCACATCTCAGTATGGTTCTTCATGTTTCATTTAGTCAGTCTGTAAAATAGGTTCAAGGTCCCGGCAGTTTCTTCAGGTGTATCATTTTCACTTTAACTGAATACACAGACTTTTTCTCAGTTTATACAGTTGCTGCTTACTGCCAGTGTAAGATGTTTTTCGCCTGCAATTGCAACTCTAAAATGTGAAAAAACAGTGTGTGAGAACACAGAAGTGTCCTGTTCTTGGATACAGCAAAGTCCATTTTCTTTCTCCTGATATTTCAGAAATGTATTGAAAGCTCTTGGTATAATGAGACTGAGTCTCTAAGGATCATTGCAAGTATAAAGGAATACGTCCAGAAGATAACGACATGAGACGAGATTCGCAACAATTGTCAGTTTTCAGCCAGCATTTCTCTCCTGGCTTGGGTTCAAAGTCATGTTTCTTGTCTCTTTTGGCCATTTTTCTGCCATTTATTTATGTTAAGGTTTCTTTTGTTCATTATGTGTATTATTCTTTGTTTTTGTTTGTAATTAGAAAATGCCTTGGTTGTGTCCCATGTGTTTTGTGGATGGTCCCCCAAGAGATGGGACCACCTATTAATCATTGCCAGGATCTGCCCTTCACCCTGTAAACTGTAGGGTCTTCCAGAGTTCCTGGTGTTTCATTTCAAATGTGTTTACTTGTGTTTTCTGTGCCTTTTGCTTTTTGTGATTTTTTGAACCTATGCTCTGTTTCGAACTTCACATTGGGATTCTGTAGTGGGACGGTGTTTGTTGTGGATTGCCTTGCCTTCTCAGGCAATTCCTTTTGTGATCATTTGTACTACAGAGCCTTTTGTTTAAATAAACCTTTATTTTATAAGGTCATTCCAGGCCCCTTTTGTATCTAGTCAGGGTTTAGATGGTAATTTTGTGCTTTTGGGACTCCTGAGTCATGACAGTAAAAACTAAGCCAAGGTTAATACCGAAAGAACAAAGAAGCATGAGCAAACAAAGTACAGTGGCAACCAAAGTCAAAATGAAAGGAAAGATCAAACTAAAACACACATAGTACTTGGCCTACATGAGAAACAGCTAGCTATGCTAAAGAGTTTTGTTTGTTATCCAAGAGAGAGATACAATAGACAGAAACCACCATCATATTTATAGCATAACAGCCGGTGATGTCACAAATGCAATAATCACAGTCATGTGACAAGTTTCCTGTGTCACGTAAACAAAAGAAAGGGAAAATTAAGCTAAACGAAATACTTTCAGAACAGACACAATCTTTGCAAATAAGTTCTCAATAAAATAAAAACCCTAAAATGAATGTGTAAAGAACATGTATTATCACACTCGGGAAAGATTTACCAAGTTATTGAAGTGCACTTTCAGTTTCTAGCATTTACTTCATCAAATTTTGAAGGATTTAAATGTGGAATCTTAATATGAATTTAGTGGGATTTTCATCTTTTATTCCCTCCAGGATTCCAATAATTATGGAGTTTTTATTTTTTTTTTCTATTTTTTTGTCTATCAGGTCTGTTTTTAAAATTTCTCAGTTTATCCTGCGAAGACAGGTTAGCTTTTTTAAATACAGCCACTGCATCACTTGACCCAAACTGCCATTCCCTTCACTTTTTCAATATAATAGTCCAGTAGGAAACTAATCTTGTATATTGTACGCTATGCTCAACCATTCAGCTCTTTAATATTTTACTAATTTGTTCTTTAAACAACAGAAGCTACCCAATTATTCAATCCTTTAGTTCCACTTCTGACGCCATACTCCTGTATCTTGTATTACCTAATGTGTTATGTTCTGGTCGAGTATTGTATTCTGTCTGAGACAAGAATGGTGCTGAAATGATGAAGCATGCATGTCAGGTGTTGCTTTCACTTGTGGCGTTGACCTCTTCTGCAGTTTTGGCATAGGACTTGTGGTCTGTATACATTATCTCTCCTCTAGTTGTGCTGTTAAATCTATTGGTAATTTAGTCAGTCTTCTTTTTGGTTTTAGTTGGTCTTTTGGTGCTTGTTTAGATGGTACTATGTAGTCTGTGCTGTAGCTTTTCCAGATGTTTTTTATCCAAGAGAAACAAGATAACAATACAGTAATGGTGTTCGAAGAGAGGTTGCCTCAAGTGTCTACACCTGACTTCTGGATAAGAACATATATGTAAAATAATGACAGGAAAAAAAGGTAGCAGAAAGAAAAGAAATAGGAGTTAGTGTACAGTACAGACAGCACAACTTTAGACAAGAGCTATCCTGTTCATCAATATGCTTGATTTGCCTGAAGAAGCAGCACAAAATTGTAATTACTTTTAGCTTCAATAACTGCAACCAACCATTTCTTTTGTAATTGTCAATCTTTCTCTCACATTTGATTTATTTCTCAGTGGTAAATCACTTCAAGTTCAGTTTGTAAGAGACCTCCAGCATGAGCCACAATATTTCTGCAATGTTCTGGACTGCAGTTGAAAAAGGCCATTCCAAAAAGATATTTTTTTATTCTACAACCATCAGACTGTATAGTTCTTTATATATATTAGTCATTGTGTTGTTACAGGACTCAACTATGCCTCAGCTTTACCTGATGAACTGGAGGTTTGACATCTTTCTGCAGAATATGTAGGCCACATAAGAGCGGCAGGGTGGTGCAGTGGTAGCGCTGCTGCCTCACAGTAAGGAGACCAGGATTCATGCCCGGGGTCCTCCTTGTGTGGAGTATGAATGCTCTTTCCATGTCCGTATGGGTTTCCTTCCAGGTGCTCTGGTTTCCTCCCACAGTCCCAAGACATGCAAGTTAGGTGGATTGGCGATTCTAAATTGTCCCGAGTGTGTGATGAGACTGGCATGCTGTCCAGGGTGTGCCCCTGCCTTGTGTCCTTTGCTTGCAGGGATAGGCTCCAGCAGACCTGTTCAGGACTATGCAAGTTAGAAAATGGCTGACTGACTAGACCACATATATTTCAGCATACAAATTTCTTTTTGAGTTTCCTCTCATACCCACAAAGACATGCAGGTGACGTTAGTTGGTGATTCCAAGTTGGTTCTGCATGACTGTAGGTGTGTGTGTGTGTGTGTGGTGTATGTGTGTGTGTGTGTGATAGATTTGCTTCCTGTCAAATTTGTTTCCTGACTTGTGCCTGGTGCTGCCATGACAGGTTCTGGCCTACCTATGACCCCGAATTGAATTGTATTAGGGTTTAGGGTTTAAGAATGTTATTCAATGTCATTAACCTCAAGTGCTGCTGTAATCTTTTTTTTGCTGGTTCCTCTATAATTTATAATGAAGCAACAGAGAAACAGTAAAAAGTATGAACCACTTGTTGAAATGCCAAATACAGCACACCTATCTGTACTTGATCTTTTCCAAATCCCAATCACCCTCTGGTGGTTCTCTAGTTTGACAGATTGTCAGAGGTGAGTTTTAACATTCACAATGACACCAAAAATAAGAAGAGAGTGGAGACCACTCAGCCCACCCAGCCTTTGCTAAAAAAAAGTAGGAACTACTAGAAAAGAACAAGCCATTCATTTCTCTAATGTTGAGATTAAAGGATTTTAGAAGACAAGACACAATAGGATACAACTGTCTGCTTCTATTTCATAGAGACTTTCATAGCAGATTAATAGAAAATTTAGCTTTGGCATTGATTTTTGTTACAGTATTTCATCTTGTACAATGGGTTTATTTTGCAACTACAGAGCAATTTGGCAGTACAGTTTTTGACATTCAAGATATAAAGTAACTGAAAGTGTATGACATGGCAGTGATAGAAATGTGTGTTTCTGTTCAGAGTATTAATAACCTGATAAGCCATACATTTTCTTAGGGTGCAGCAGTATTATGATTACAATAAAGTCTTCTTGTCTGTAAAAGCTCAAAAATATGTTTAAACAGCTGCAGTAAAATAAGTTTTAAAAGGTATTAGTTTAATTTGATGTTATTATTTCAGAAAATACTAAAATATTGTCGAGCGAGGGAGTACACTTGTCATGGAGGAAGTGTTGGGGCGCCAATCGGGTTGCCCTTTTTAATATTTAGCACAGTCCTTAACCTAAACAGGTGATCAATGCCACATTCAATAAAGTAAAAATGAAAAGCAGGTTGTCAAAAATTAAGTCTTTGTTGATCTTTTTCTGTGGTACGTCGATTTCTGATAGGAGCTCCTGTCATCAGTCTGCTCTCTCCCTTGAGTGAGATGCCCAATGCCAGGAATGTCTCTCTTTTATAGCAGAGGGATCACAGAGGACAGAGTCAGTTCCCCTCTGTGGGCGGTTTCTCAAAAGGAGATGCCACCATCAATGACCACGTCCTCTCGTGTCCTGGAGTGGTAGTGCTAACCTTAGGTAAGCCCGGAAGGCAAGTCTCAGACACACATGCGTGACAAGAGTTTTCACTCAGAAATCAGTCTGAATATAGGTGAAAACTTAAACTTAAAGCAGTTTTAAAACACAATATTCATCAAGCTTTAAAATTTTAACACTTTCATCCATCTGCTATTTAACCCCGCTCTTTCTGTGCAATTATTAGAGCAATAATAACCTAAATTGGAAGCCTAGAAACAGGAGCAAGGAGTACTGATTTGTAAGCTGATTTGTGTTTTCTGTAAATTAAAATGAATGTATGGCACCCGAGAGTGGCTATTTGTTTGTTTGCTTGTTGATGGAACATGCAAATTAGAATTTCACAATATTCTATACATGCCACTATACTACTACTGCTACTACTAATACTTTACAGAAAGCCAGAACATTTGTCCAAGCAGTAACTTTTCTTTTTTCTCTTCCAGCAATCGCAGTCTGCAATAAGTATTGACCAGAACCATGTCAAAGTCAGCCCATTCAGTCCACGCGTGTTTGGAGTATCATTATCAACCCTGCAAAAAAATGGGATGACACTGGATGGCGTTCCAGCTGTTGTACACAGTATAGTGGAGTACATAAATAGCCATGGTATGTATTAAACTCAGCAAAATGTAAAATATATTAAATACCTTATTCATAATTTGCAGCATCCAAAAGAAATAGCTCAGGTTACTTACCCATAAAATCATTAGGCTTTTGTTACTTCAAAGTACTAAAACTAGGATGAACCATATTTAATGTCATATTGCTTACTGTTAAAAGTTATATAATAACATCCATAATAATGCTCTTAATCTGATTATTTACATAATAATGATTTGCTTACATTACTGTTTTAAAATAAATGAAAAGGTTTATACTCTTAAAAAATTGTATAACAAATTAATATTGCATGGCTCACTACCAAACTTCTTTTTGTGACTTTTTTCAGGTTTGGAACAGAAAGGCCTTTTTCGTATCAGCAGTTCACTTAATAAGCTGAAACTCCTAAGAGAAAAATATGAAAGGGGAGAGGATGTGGATCTCTCAGAAGAGGGGGATGTTGAGCAGGCAGCTTCTGTTTTAAAACTATTTCTCCGAGAATTGCCAGAGGCAGTGATTCCCGCTTCAGTACACATTGCAGTTGGTAATGCCTACAAAGGTAGACAATCAAGTTTTTGCTGTCCTCATTCAATTTAGGCTTTTGCACAATTTGACTTTAAAGAGCTTGATAGAGTATCTGTTAGTTTGCACAAATATATTCAGTAAGCACAACTGAATATGTTATATATAAAACACATAGGTGTGTTGGGTATGGCATGTATCCCTTATCTTGAAGACAATGTACGATTATGTTTCTTTTTTCTAGCACTACTGACGTGAGAAAAATTGAGAAATCCTTTTTCCACCACAAGAATGTAACAAGTAGTTTGCATTGCAATTTTCCAGTAGGTGCATTAATCTTACTCTGTAATTTCTTGGCTTGGTTGCTTCAGCTGTGTGTCACTTTTGCCAGCCTAGTAGCACCTCATTCATGCCACGGTGACACTGACTGGTTACAGGCCATTTCATCATGCAGATGACTCAATCCTACGTGAAGCTTTATTTCTCCATGTTTACGCTTTAACATGTACATTCATTGTGTAGATTTATTTTATTTCATATAATACTCATATTGTATATTGTCTGGATCACAGACGAAATGCAAGAACTTTTTATAGTTTTAAGTAGACTTGGAAAGTTTAATCCATACAAGAATATTATGTACAGTATGTGTGAATATCAAAGAAACTGGGCAAAAATATACATCCTGCAAAACATCACACAGTACAAAAATAAATAAATAATGGGGGGAAAGTTAAGCAAGAGTTAAGAGAAGCGCAGAAACTACAATTTCTTCCATGTCTACAATGTGGTTTATAGGCAAATATAGTATGTATTGCTTACATCAGATGTAATCAGAGTGACACATTCATTAGAGTTCTTGCTTATCATATCAGACTATAAATATCAGACCAGGTCATGTCATTTGCAGATGATTCCGCACTTTTATGGGGTGTATTGATAAAGGGGATGAGACAGAGGAGAGGAGTCAGGGGGAGAAGTTTGTTTGATTGTGCAAAGAGAATTGTCTGCATCAACATCAGCAAAACCAAGGAACTGAAGACACCAAAGAGCACCTATGTCTGGTCACTGTCAAGAAGTGAATGTAGAGGTGGTCTGCTCCTACAAGTACATGAGGGTCCACATTAATGACAGGTTGGACTGGTCTTTCAACACAGAGGAACCATATAAGAAAAGGCAGAGTAGGCTCTGTTTCCTTAAGAGGCTGTGTTCCTTTAAAGTGGGGGCTGACATCCTTCATATCTTCTACAACTTTGTGACAGCCAGTGTGACTTTCTACGCTGTGCTGGTTCAGTTACAGGATGCACCTTGGACCCTCTGGAGGTTATAGCAAAGGACAGAATTAAGACAAAACTGAGTGCCATTATGAACAAAGTATATATATACTTGCCCACCCCCCCAAACCAAACCCCCCCAGGGGGCGCACTTCACGCTCCCCACTTTGTGTCTCTGCCGCTCATGTTGTGAAAGGGGGGGCTGAACGTACACTAAGGAGATGCGGACGGATCAGCTGCTGGCTTGCAGCTGCTGCTACCAAGCTGTGTGTTTTGCATATTGCGCTGCGTGACGATCATTTAAAAGCCTGTGCAGCAGCCTTTTGTCCTTTTGTCTCACTTCCTAGTCTCACGGGATGTTAAAGTGTCTCTGAGAAATTGTTTGTAAAAGGGCGTGACATGCAAGTAGTCTCGCAGGACTTCAAAGTGTCTCTCTGGGATGATCATGTCTCGACCCAAGATTTTTTTATATATATTTTTTTATATATTTTTTTATCCCAGCCAATACCCCCAAGCCACCAGGTGGAGCCCTCCCTGCAGTATGGAGGTTCCCCGAAGACTAGCAGGGCATCATGGACATTGCAGTTTTTATACACAGCCCTGCTGGATGCCATGGGGGCCACTAGGAGACGCTGCAGGGGGGAACAACGCTTATTTACCCTACGCCCCGGAAGTACGTCCAAGTCACATGGACAAGGGAATGGCGTGCTTCGGGTGAAGAAAAGGACTTTTTACCTCACCTGGAAGTGATACAAGATCACATGGACTGGGGATTGGGAACACTTCCAGGTCAGGGAATAGAAAAGGATTGTGGGAGCTCCCAGACGGCTAGCTGAGCTAAATAAAGTCAACTATTGGACTTTTACCTGGTGTCTGGAGTCATGGACAGGGGTTCAAGGGAGCGATAGCACCCCCTATCTGTCTATATATATATATATATATATATATATATATATATATATATATATATATACTATAATCAGGACACAATTCCGACAACCAGAAAGAAAAAAAATATTTATTTGTCTAGCTTTCAATTTATTTAAAGAGCTTCTGTAAAAAGACAAATTACCCACCTCGGGATAAATAAAGTTCTGTCTGTCTATCTCTTCATCTATCCATCTATCTGTCTATCTATGGAGTGCTGAAAATGGATATGGTTCCTAAGTTAATGAAAAATTGAAATGAAACATGGGATCAGTGGAGCTTCATGAGCAGATATCAGGAAAGACATCTGTGGGCTATAAAGCTGCATAAGAGAGGTTATGTTTCAAGATCCCAGTGTATATAAAGTATTGCCTGATTATTTAGGATGTTCAGATTTGGAAATTACTTTCCAGTGGATGTTGTGGGAACAGGTACCATTCACACTTAAATTTTGCCACTCTTCAGGACAGGGACTTGTGTTATTGCTGTAATTTTCACAGCATGATACCAGAAAGGTGTTACTGCGATTCTGTTGCATGTTAGAAGCTGTGACTTTTGTCTCATCCCCCTCAAAGTTTTCTCCTGATAGTTTCAAACTAGTCAGATGGCCTTATTGGGAGGTTCTTTACAAATCTTATTCAGTGCAAAGTATGACTTTCAGACTGCTGGTTGTGATGTGCTGTTTACATTGCAGTCTTTAAAACAAGTGTGATGTTTGATGATATTGGGCTAAAATTACATATTATCCATTGGTGTTAGTTAAAAAGCCAGTGAAGACAGGGGGCCTGCACTACACAATAAACCTTTTTGGACAGCTTTCAAAATATACTTGTTTTGTACTATGCTATCAAAAATGTATCCAGATATTTTTTATCCCCACTATTGCTTGCTAAGATTGCAGGGATCAGCAAAATATCCTGCAGCAATCAGCAAATGTTAGAAACAAACACTAAGACAGGAATATCCACACCTGGACAAATTCGCTTTATGCCTTAAAATAAGCTCACTTCTTTGATTGGTAGGAGAAGATTCTTGCTGCTCAGCATTCAACCACAACCTACTGTAAATAATCAGAGGCTGCAACGCTTTCTCCTACAAACACAGCACATGAAATAATTTTTACCACTTACTGATATTTTTACTCTTTGTCCTGTGTATCAAATCAAAATGATCCATATGAGTGTCATAGTCTCTTCCAAAAGCTAGAAAGCATGGTTTTAGTGCATTAGTATCTGCATATAAATTACTAAAATCACTCCTTATGTAAAACTTAGTTGAAATGATCACTGTAGAGAAATGTTTAGAAAAAGAATAATAAAGGTATCTATTATTTTGGTGTTTGTCTATTGCTTTAAAAAAAAAAACTCAAGTGAATGTCCATTACCAACATGAACAGTATCCAGGATGAGATGGACAAAAGTCTGAATTGTGTCACTTCCCTTAAAGATCTTTAAAATCATCTTCTTCCTCCCTTTTTTCTGGTCCCTGTAATTGAATTGGTGTCTGGTCTGAACACATGAAGGCTGATTTGTCAGGTCAGAATGCTATTATTTTTTATTCCCCTGAGTGATCATAGGTATTTTTATCCACAGACAGATCTTCAGTCGCCCAAGGCATTCAATACTGATAATTGTGAGATCAGGAGGAATGTTCTCTGCCCTTCTACTTTCCCTGTTAACTTTTCTCCTGCCAGGTGTATGTTACTAGACACTTCATATTCTACTGGAAACATGTGGACCCATGGTCTAAAATAAACATTTCAATATAACTGACGATCCTCCTGCTTGTTGCTGTGCAGTTCTGCCTCTGGATTGTTCTTGCTTTCTGTATCCTGGAATTTGTCTTGCATGCCTAAGAGCCATCATGTCTGTCTGTTGTTCAACTGGCCTGTATTAAGGATTACTTCCTGCTTGTCAATGTGTTTCAGCGTCTTGTCTTCTTATGGGAGAGGGTTGTGTGACCCAAGAAAAGGCTAGATATAAACAACAGTAAACTCTCTTTATGATTGTTGCCATTCATTTCTCCATCTTTGTTGATCTTGTATTCCACCGACCATAGGTCACTTTGTTGAGGTTGCCACTATCTGAAATTCTTTGAATTTCCAGAATGCATCAGGTCATAAGCTTTCAGTTAACACCAACGCCAACATTCTTCTGGACTCTAGCATTTTATATACAGTACAGAGATGATTTATTTATTTTCTAAGGTAGAATATTTCACACTACTACATCAGTACAACTCAAAGCTTTATTATAAACTTCATAATAATATCATAATAGAAATATCTATCTGTATTTTGTCCTGAGGGACAGAACTTGAATTAAATTAAAGCTGTCTTGACACCATTTATTTTTTTTTGGTCTGCAGCATTGGGAATCATGAGATTTGGTAATTGTGCTTTGATTATAAAGCAAAACATTGTACATTGTCTGAAAAGTGGGTGCTGGCTGGCTGTTGATGTTAAACTTTGCTTTTCACGAGGTTAAAACTATGACACTAGTTTGTTAAATAGATTTTTGCAATTGCTCGTTCTAGATTAAAGGTAATTGTGTCGTGACAAAGGGATTTTGTGGTAGCAGAGATATAAACAGGATTCTGTTTGCCTCGACTATTGCTGGGACCACTCTGCGCTGAGGAATTGACATGTTAGGTTTTTCTTTTTTCTTTTCTTTTTCTGGTCAGATCATTTGATGATTCCACTTCTTTTTTGTTATTCTTTTGTTCTAATCAGCCTGAAATTGTGGGTTTGCCGGTGAGACGGCATAACAGTATTCCTAAATAATGCTATAAATGTTATTGAAGACAACTTCCTTTGTACATTTATGGCTAAGAATAGTGAAGTTCTTAAAAATGAAATGAATGTTCCTCTTCACTACTTTGATGTGTATACTTAATAAGATTTTTAGGATAACATCAACACGTGGTGCTCATGCCGCTTTTTTCCCATATCACCGACATGTGTGAAACGGGTCGCCTGGTGATTCTAGACTCATATGAAAGAGTGGGCTCTGTATGAGACTGGCACCACAATTCTGAATTTTATAATTGGTTCAGTAAAATAGATGAAGTTGGATTAAGAATGTCTCGCTTACTCCATTTAGCATCTGACTTGGATCTTGTTTCTCTTACAGACAATAAAGATGATCCTGCGCTAAACCATCAAATAAAGATGGTTTTGTTGAGTCTTCCCCAGGAACATTATAATTTGCTTAAGTTCATTGGTGCCTTCCTCATTAAAGTGGCATCTCACAGCGAAGTAAATCAAATGACCATGGAGAACCTGGCCACAGTATTTGGACCCTGCATTTTTCAGTAAGTGTCTTTTTCATGTAATGGAGTAAAATCATTTCTCTCTTAGACACCTGAAAGTGGAAATATGAAAAATGACACAGACAGAACATAAAATTAAATTTCCACTTGGAGCAAGTGTCTTGAGATTGTTGAAAACTTGTAAGTTGCTAAAATACCAAGTGAACTGTGTATTTTGTATTCTGCAGTTTGGTGATGGTGCTAATGAGTATGGCTTACCAGAGGGTACACGTGAATAGAATGTGACACTCATATAAGAAAGAACCAGAAAAGGGAAGTCTTAATATTTGTCACTTGTGAAAACAGAGAAGAAACACAAGCAGACAGGGCAGGCAGTGTGAAGCTCTCAGGGCGATATGGACACGTCCTGATCCTGATGAGGCTCCTGAGTTTGTTAAGCCTAAAACAGGACACACATATCCACAGAATGGCTGTGGCTATTAAGAATTGAGAAGGTTGCTACCCGTTCTTTTTAGGGGTTCTAATCCCACAATCAGGTGGAACCAGTGCGGCCTCTCAGAACTGAACCTTTTTATCTAATTCCTTTATTAGTTTACATTCTTTTTAGTAAGAAACCTGACTTTACATTTATAACTTATGATTCATTTTCTTCACTCTTTACAGTTTCTGTTATAAGTATTCACCCCCTTGGACATGTTCACATTTTACTGTTATACAACATTCAATCACAGTGGATTTAATTTGGCTTTTTAAACACTTTACGTGTACGAACATCTGAGCCTGCTGGAAAATTTGTGTCAAAGTTTGTATTAAAGTCACTTCGCAAACTGTACTCTTTCGTCACTGAGCTGACATACGAGTTCTGTTAAAACGGGTACAAATAGATATTTCTCATTCCAGTTATTCTTAAGCTCTCTGTTTCTAACGTCAACTGTTCTCTTTTTTAAAGTTGAGAAATTTATGTTTGTAGATATTCGCTAGCTGGAAAAGAGGAGTAGCCTGCAGTAGTAGAATATCGGATACTTTCCGAAGTCTCAGGGCCGTGCGCACTTCAGGGGCTTCTGTAAGCAGGAGTTCATATCAGGAAATTTCAATAAAGTTAATTGATAGATTGTTTAAGGGAGGAGAAATTTGGTGGGTGGAGTTGGGAGTGATAAAAAAAAAGAGAAGTGTTTGGTATCTCCACAGTTGTGTTCTTAAAGAAATAAATATAACTGGCAAGTAGTCCACAAAACTGGGGTGACCATCTCTTTGTGCCTTCCCACACATCGAAGACTCAGTCGGCTACGCTACCGAGGTCGCCCGCAAGACAAGAAGAACCGACGCCGAATTCTGGTAAGGAGAGTAGCGGACTCTTAATAGCCGCTCTTACACTTCTAAATGTCATGTGACAGCAAGGGGCAGAGCAAAGTGAACAAGACGTTTGTTCTGCCAGGGAACATAAATCAGCGCATTGGTGCTCAGAAACAAGTTTATCTGTGGCAATACATGCATTTTAACGGACCAGGGGCCTCATGCATAACGCCGTGCGTAGAATTCACACTATAACATGACGCAACCACAAAAGCCGAAATGTCCTTTCCACGTTCTTCCGCTACATAAATCCCGGTTAGCGTGAAAAGTAACACTCGTGCACGCGCCTGCTGTCCCGCCCCAACTCCTCCCAGAATTATGCCTCTTTGAATATGCAAATCAATATAAATAGCCATTAAGATCAGCCTTCTGTGAAATGACAATGGGAAAAGCACGGGGGAAAATATAAGAATTTCAGCGAATACCAAGTGGAGGGAAGGAAAAACGTACTATTTGCTGGGTTAAACAGTGGTATAAACAACAAAAGGAAGTCGATCAAGTGACATAGCGTGTCGGAGAAACTCGAAAGCTCAAGTTCACAAAGTTGCACAGTGCCCGAAATAAAAAAGAAGTTGCGCCATGTGCAACCTCCGATGAAATGCTTTAGTACAGAAGTACTGTCTCTTTCAAACGTACTAACCTCCAATTCCTGTCCTTACTTTTCTTTCTCCAAATACCCAGTCACCACACAATCAGCTCTGTAATAGATGTTAAGCCATCTGTAAGCTTTGAACGCCGATTATTCAAAACTTTTAAGGAACATTGAAATATCTTCGTAGTACGTGTTTAATTATTCTATCCATCTATCCTTGCAGTGTCATGCCAGTCCCATCAGGATTACAGCACGAGGCAGGAACAATCCGTGAACGGAGCGCAAGCTAATAGCTAGCGCTGCAGCACAGTGTCCTGGCATGTTTAATTATTGACAATATAGATTATTTAAATTAAGTTAAAGTTTTATCTGTATAATATAATAAACATATTTTGCTGCATTTCATTTTTAAATGATATCGTTATTATATGTAAATACACGCTTTATGAAGTGCTTCAGGTTGTGCAATATTATAACTGTATCGCAAATTTACAGTGAGGTAATTCTACTTATAAGTGCAAGCAGTTCTATAAGGAGCACTTGATTGAGTGTGTTTATATTTCTTGGGATGAAACTCTTTCTGAACTGCGAGGTCCGTATAGGCTTTGAAACGTTTGCCATGTGAAAGCAATTCAATTGACAGCATGGCTGATGCAGTGTGTGCTTGTTGCTGTATACCGATAATTCTCTTTCTCAGCTTCTGTAGATCTTTGATTCCCCACTCAGATGCAGTGATATTAATACTCTGAGTGGTGTAGTGAGAGTAATAGGGAAAAAGAAGATCCACTGTGGCAACCCCTAACGGGAGCAACTGGAAGAAGAAGAGGGTGCAGTGAGAGTAACAACGCTTAAGCAGCTATTGTATTTAGAATAGTTTGACCATTCCATGGACCTTTATATTGTTACTGGTTAATTACAATCAGATGCATTAAACTAACAAACAATATGCGGTTAATTTCAGCGTATTTATAAAGCCGTGTCAGGGATGTTGATCTAAAAAAGAAAGGATTACCACACAGGAACAGTAGCACTGCTTTGACGCTGGGTGCTGCCAGTCTGCAAAACCGAGCGAAGAACTTATGTACAACAGAGTATGAGGTACTGTGGAAATATGCGTGGCTTTATGCCAAGTTTAGGATTTATACATTGAGATTTGAATGTGGAAACGTTTTTACGTTTGAGGCCTGCAGGCAACTGCAATTCAGATGAAAAGCTACAAAGACTGCAAAGCTCTGCACTTAGAAACCTCAAGAAATCTAACAAGAAAGAGCAAACAGGCACTGTGAAAAAGATCTAAAAATAAATCTGAAAAGTGAGGGTGCAGCGGTTAGAACTGTTGCCTCACATCTCCCGAAGGCTCCGATTAAATTCTGGGTGGTCATTGTCTTTTTAGAGTTTGCACATTCTCCAGGTAGTTAAGTTTTTCAACCACTGACATCAGGGTGGGCTCTCTATGGCCCTGAACTGGAAAAGATGGCCTCATCCAATGGATCGATTTATAGCTATGTACACTAGTGTACTTTAAAGATAAACAATTAGGACTTTGATGGAAAAATGCATTATGATACCATATACCAAGAAATGTTAATTGTGAAATACTATGTTTTGTTTCATATATACAAGTTGTTTTTTTTTATAAAATCGTACCATTTCACAATATATTTTGGATGTGCTTTCCCTTCTACAGTGTTCCATTTGGATCCAACATGCAAGAAGAGCAGCTGCTCTGTAATCAGATCCTGTTGCACATTCTGAGAAACTTTTCCGATATTGTGGAAGACAAAGCAGAGGTCAGACGAGAAGTGTACACCGAGCAACAGGTCATGGAGGTATGGTGCTCAGTTTTAATTTGTTGTTGGCAACAAAACATTTTGTTTCACATTGAAGGAGAAGGAGCGTGTGATTAGTTTTAAAGCAGGGACGCTACCAATCGTAATTGTCTCCAACTAATGCATGCCACTCACTTTTGAAATGGTGGACTACTTCCATGGTGCAGAAGCATTTCCATTTGGGTGTTATGTTTTACATGCATGCTGCACACTCTTTAAGTTATTTGTAGCTGCTTTGATTTCTCCTTGGATATTTCAGAGGTGCTAGCAGACAAGGTTGTGTGGTATTTCCTAATAGAATGTGTCTGTACATTTATTTATTTTGCCAATGGGGGGGTATTAAACACCTTGTGTAATAACATTACATTTACTTTGAGTCCCATGAAAAATTTTAGCCGTGTTAAGGGAAAGAGACAACTGCAGGAGGGGCACATATCATTTACCATTCCCAAGTACCACCATTTCTACTGTGTATGCTGAGTGACAATGTGTCTCTGGAAGATTACATATGCATAAAAGGAACAGCACAAGTAGTACTGTGGAATTGTCTGTTTTTATCACTTTAACTGTCAAAATACCATTCTGTTTAAGAGATAAAACAAGTTAAAATATAACAGCTGTATGTCCTTTAAACACATTCCTTGTTGAGAAGACTCTTACTACAACAAAGTTAAGGTAATATGATTAGATAAACCATGAGAAAAATGGGAGATTGAGAAGGAGGACTGTATAGTACTGACAGCGCCGTCAGTTTCTGTATTGACCTCAGCCTCTACTCAATATGCAGGGGCAATCTGTAGACCTGAGAAGTGCAGGTACTGCACTGTATGTGCTGCTGGTTCATGAGCAGTTCATGCTGCTTCTCATTTGTCATTCAAGTAAATATTTTACTAATTCTCTAAATTACTGTTTTTGAGAAACAGACCTTTTGATCCTTAAAGGCTAACCCAGTTTTCTCCTAGTGTCATATAAATGAGTCCAAGACATTCTAAAGGTTTGGGGCAGCCACCCGTTGTTTTTCCCAGCTGCAAAAGGATTTTCTGAATCAAATACACGATGTGCATATCACAGAGTCCAAAACAGACCTGGCTATAGTAGACTAAGATGGAGACTTTAAAGGTCTTGAAAGGAACTGATGTCATCAAAGGGGCCAGAACCAGAAGTGACGTCATCAAAGGGGCTGGCTTCGGAAGTGACGTCATCAAAGGGTCGGCTTCGGAAGTGACATCTTCAGAGGCGCCGGAACCTTGCAGGATTTCCCAGGAAAGGTCTGTCGGGAACTGAGAAAGACAGTCAGCACATTCTGCTGCCCCCTGGTCGGATGTTTTATTACAATTACTCGAGCCCTTTAGCTGCCTCCTATTCGCACGTGTGTGACAAGGCCCCCTCCTCAGCCCAGACCCATTGGGTCGGGAGTCCTGCACCGAGAGGTTGTGGGCATGAGAGAGAGCACCAGCATTGGCATGGAGAGAACCCTTACGATGAATAAGTGAAAACTTGTAAGGTTGAAGGTCAAGAAACCACCTAGTGACCCGTGGATTCGACTCCTTGTGAAGGGCCATCCACTGTAAAGGAGCATGATCTGTCACTAGAGTGAACTCCTGGCCCAAGTGGTAGGGTGTAATCACCCATTTGATCTCAAGGACTTCCCCTCCCACCGCTGCATACCTAATCTCTCAATCCAACAGTTTCCGGCTCAGGGACATAATGGGGTGTTCAACACCATCAAAGCTTTGGCTCAGCACAGCACCCAGGCCTGTGTCCGAAGTGTCCGACTGGAAAATAAAAGGGAGAGAAAAATTAGGAGCTTTTATATTGGTGCTGACATAAGAGCCAGTTTTAAGTCACTAAATGCAGTGTCCGCCTTGTCAGTCCATGCCACATGATTAGGAACCCTCTTCTTTGTAAGATCAGTCAAGGGCGCCATTCTTTCTGAAAACCAAGGTATAAACCGGCGGTAGTACCCGGTCAACCCGAGAAAGACTTGGACTTGCCTCTTGGTTCACGGACGGGATCATTTAACAATGGCATCTATTTTTGAACACTGTGGTTTCACAGTACCCCGACCCACCAGGTAGCCCAAATATTCAGCTTCTTTCAATCCAAAGAAACATTTCTTGGGATTAATACGAAACCCGGCTTCTCCTAGTGTCCGCAATACTGCAGTGACCTGCTGTATGTGTTCCTTCCATGTGCTGGAATAGATGACGACATCATCCAGATAGGCAGCACTATACGCATTATAGAGTTGGAGCACTTTGTCCACCAGACGCTGGAAAGTTGCAGGAGCCCCGTGTAACCCGAATGGAAAAACACGATACTGCCAGTGTCCGCTAGGAGTGCTGAACGCGGTCTTGACCTTCGCGGAGTCTGTTAAAGGAATCTGCCAGTACCCTTTTGTCATGTCAAAAATTCAGCTTGTCCAAGTCTCTCGAGGAGGTCATCCACGCAAGGCATGGGATAAGCATCAAGAAGGGAGACCTGGTTAAGCCGACGGAAGTCATTGCAAAACCTCCAACTGCCGTCAGGCTTACTAACCAAGACAATTGGGCTGGACCAGAGACTACAACTTTCCTCAATCACTCCTAGTTCCAGCATCCGCTTGATTTCCAGCTGCACTTCTGTTTTCTTTGCCTCAGGAAGTCTATAGGGGCGCTCTCGAACTATAACCCCTGGTTCAGTCACTATGTCGTGCGTAATCAGAGAGGTCCTTCCGAGTTTTTCACTCACCACCTCCGAGACGAACAGGATAGCTGATTCTAGCTCCCATCTTTGTCTATAAGTTAATTCCTCGCAGAAATTAAGGGTGTCTATGTGAGCAAAGAATGAGCAGGGTTGAGCGGAGGAGGGATCTGGTTCCCTCTCCTTCCATGGCTTCAGCAAGTTCACATGATAAACCCGCTCAGTTGGTCTACGATTGGGTTGTTTCACCAAATAGTCGGCCAATAAGGGTCTTGCCAATGGGCGAGTAATTTAGAATGAGAGGTGGGAACTAATACCATGACACAATCCCCCGGCTGTAATTCTCGAAGGGTCGTGCCACGATCGTAATAACGGGCCTGTGCTGCTTGTGCCTCTTCCATATGACTTTAAAATAGTTCAAATTTTCTCAAATCTATCACGTAACTGTGCGATATATTCCAAAATATTTGTAGAGGGAAGAGCCTCTCCTTCCCAACGTTCTTTCCAAATATCCAATATACTGTACCTTGGGGTTGTCGTCCGTATAACAAATCAAAAGGAGAGAACCATGTAGAGACTTGTGGGACTTCCCGATAGGCAAAGAGAACGAGGGGTAGGAGTTGATCCCAATTCCTCCCATCCCCGCTGACCACCTTGCGAAGCATCTGCTTGAGAGTCTGATTAAATCTCTCCATTAGACCGTCGGTTTGAGGATGGTACACCACGGTCTTTAAGTGCTTTATTTTCAGTAACTTGGTCTGTTTCCCTGAACGTCTCCGAGGTAAAAGGTGTTCCTTGGTCTGTTAGGACTTCTTTAGGAATACCAACACGCGCAAATACTCCGACTAGTTCCTGTGTGATTGCTTTAGATGTAGCTGAGCGCAAGGGAACAGCTTCCGGGTCGCATAATTCACAAGGACTAATATTTATTTATGTCCTCGGGCTGAGGGCTCCAAGGGTCCTACAATATTGACCTCGATTTGTTCAAAGGGGACATCAATTAAGGGAAGAGGAACCAGAGGAGCACGGTCCCTTCTAGGAATTTGCCGCAATTGACATTCTGGACAAGAAATACAAAAACAGCGAACCTCCTCATTAATTCCCGGCCAATAAAATCTGAGCTTAATCTGCTCTAAAGTTTTTTAGGAGCCTAAATGGCCTCCTAGGAGGTGGGCGTGAGCTAATTCACAAACCTGCTGCCGGTAAATTCGTGGAATTAACAACAGTTTCTGAACCTCCGCCCCATGTTCCACGACCCAATATAATAGATAATTTTTTATTACAAAGTGAGGTCCTTGTGGCATGGGCGGGTGTGCATTGGCCGTTGACAAGGACTACTGCATTTTTTGCAAATTTTAGGGAGTCATCATTCCACTGCTCCCTTTTAAAAGAAGCCGTTGTTTGTTTAAACTGAAAGGAAATGTCGGAGAGAGGGTCCGGTCTGACCTCAAGGGGAGGGGATTCTCCCGAATCGTCGAGGCGCGGGTGGATGGCATATTCACTTGCGACGAACCAGGAATCTCCCTGTCCTCCTTGTGGGCTTCTGTATCTCTCTACGTCGGCTGTGTACACGTTGTGGAGACAGCTTGAGACGAGTTATCCCCATCTATAACGAGGCCTAAGTTTTTATCAGGAGTAGTCAATAGTTTACCGCATTTATTTTCTGACCAGTCCTGCCCTAGAATCACTGAGAAGGGAGGATTAGGGTGGACCGCTATGGGAAACTTTTTTAGCGATCCTCCCTGACTCACGAAACACAGGGCGGTGTTGTACATCCGTGAATACATTTAATACTGGTCTTTTTTTAATTCTCTGTCGCGGTAAAACATATCAGCAAACAACAATGGAAACGTTGCTGCCGGAATCAAACAGGGCAACCATTAATGACTACAGATCCTGTATTTAAACACGTCAGGGGGTTGGCAAGAGCACACAAACTATCTCCCCCCTTCCACCTACATCCCGCCTCGCTCCCGGGTAGGTCGCATGCCCGGTGGCCCGGAAACTCAGAAACAGGCTCCGATGTATGTGTAAGAGACTTATTCAGTAGAACGTGATCTCTAGGAAATCCACTAGAGGACCGTTCTGCTCTCACAGATTTTGAGACTGTCTTGGGTGTTTTCAAGAGCTTTATAAGCTCTTCCATAGAATGGAATTCACCCCATTCTGGCTGGGCAAAGTTTTTAGGGATGCCTTTTAAAAAGAGGAGACAGGCTACCTGTTGAACTATCTGCCAGGTGGTTAATTCAAATGGCCTTAGCCACACAGCCACCTGCTGCCAGAGGGCCATAGCCTGCTCCTGGACTGATCTCTCTGGATCAAGTATCCAGTTTTTTATTATTTTTGCCTGCTGGACTGGGGATAGCCCATATTTATCTGGGACCTCAGTCCCAATGGGCGGCTCAGCTCTCTCCTCCAAGAGAACATAATAAGCCCTTTTTGTTTCATCCCCAGAAACCAGCCTACGCCTGTATTTCCCCTTCACATTCTCCATTTGATAAGTTATAAGCCCGGGGTTGTATTTGAGGAGCGGAGCCTGCCCTGAGTCCTTCCTGACCCCCAAACGCACTCCCCCTCCCCCCCAGAAACTCGGCCCCGGTACTTTCCTACCTGGTTATTTACATGTCCGAGCTCCGGTTTATTCTGGGACTTCATCCTGCCGGCTACGCCACTGTCATATAAATGAGTCCAAGACATTATAAAGGTTTGTGGCAGCCACCTGTATATTGTTTTTCCTAGCTGCAAAAGGGTTTTCTGAATCAAATACACGATGTGCATATCACGGAGTCCAAAACAGACCTAGCAATAGTAGCCTAAGATGGAGACTTTAAAGGTCTTGAGAAGAACTGATGTCATCAAAGGGTCCAGAACCAGAAGTGACGTCATCAAAGGGGCCGGCTTCGGAAGTGACGTCTTCAGAGGCGCCGGAACCTTGCAGGATTTCCTGGGAAAGGTCTATTGGAAACTGAGAAAGACAGTCAGCGCACTCCGTCGCCTCCTGGTCGGATGTTTTATTACAATTAATTGAGCCCTTTAGCTGCCTCCTACTCGCATCTGTGTGTCACTCGCTAACCATGCATATAGTCATTTTAAGCTTATGATTTGAAAAGTGTCACGTTTTGTAACACAAAATGCATCATAAAAATGCTATGGGGGCTAGAAGAGTGTAAAAGAAAGAAAGATGCAATGTTATAAGACAGTATTTTCAAACTCACTTAATCCATTTCAGGTTCACTGGAGGACCAGAGCAAAATCAGGAAAATGAGCCAAGTTATGTGAAATAACCCTTTAAGCATTCTAGTGCAGGTTTTGCCAATTTTTACATTTGCCCATATTGTGTTTGTACCTTGGGTTTTAAAGCTTTACTTCACCCTTGAATCTTGACTCGGAATGTCTGATAGGCAGATCGGTTCGCTTTCAGGTAAGCTTTACCTTCGACTTTTCTCTCCCTGTTTTTTTTTAATGGGTCAGGTACAACTGTCTCCGACTTGAATGATGAATAGTACACACACTTAAAGAGGGGCATTGCTAAGTGCAAACTAAGCCCCCCAAAGGCCCCTAGGTGACTTCATGAATCGAGTCCCTTAACTGAGTGTCGATTATACCTTTGACAATGAAGCACTTGGACCACTTGTTGTTTAATGCTGTGCAGTTATTCCCACTCATGTTTTTTGGCGCATGGATACTCAATTGTTTCATCAAGTGCCTTCCAGGGGGGTGTGTTCCCCCAGCTGATTTTGTCACACAGATACACAATAGTTTCATCAAGCGGGGATTCGGTGAAAAGGTCCTTTGCCATCACGAGCCACAGAACATGCAAAAAGAACGCCCTAAAGGTAGATCTGCCCTTGGGCATCACCAATCTTTCAAAAGTTGTTACAGGTTTACTCATTCTTGAAGTGGCCCCCATTTTTCATAGTCTTGTCCACCATCCCGTCCTTCCATGAAAATATCACACAATATGCCTTTCACAGGTTACATTTATTACAGTGGTAACATAAAACCATCCATGCTTATAGTCGGTAATTAAGTTTAGGACCATGAGATCCTAGAGCATTTGTTGCGAGACATACACACACCAAGTCAGAGCAGAATTGTCATTGATAAAATAAACCCCATGTACACGATATTGCTATGTGAAAGAGAAAATAGGACTGGCCATACTGTTACTCCAACCAGGCCTCCCTGGACTATAAGACTCAAGGAGATCAGGCAACTTGACTGCTCGTTCAAGCCAATTTCTTTAAAAATTTTAAGAAAATATTCTAAACTAAAGGTAGCCCAAAATGCTGCTTGTGACTTTTGTTTTTGTGACCATAGTTTTACATTGAAGACAGTCCAATTTGTAAAGAAAACTGTAAACCTGGAGAATTTTGCAGCACTACACACTGACTCTCTCTCCATGATGGATAGCAACTGTCCTCATCTTAACCAATCACTGCATTAAGCAGGTGATGCTTTGTATTTCTATTGGTCATTCCATTGTCAATTGCTCAGAGCGGGCGTCAGAGATCTTTTGGCAAGATAAAGAGACTAGAAGTGGTGCACCGGCTGAGTGTTTTCTTTCCCTTGTGAATTCTACACAATGTTCAAAGAGTATTTATGAGTGGCTATGCCAAGGGTCTGCTGAAAGAGAGTAATACATACCATTTCTAACGTGTAATGGTGTACTTTTATCTATGACAATAATGTGGCGTGTTCAAAGTAAGCTCTAGCCTCTTTACAAAGTTCCGAGCTCTGGTTCAGTTTTAAGTAAAATATTGTGCAATGGCTATACTGTTGTTTTGACAGAAGATTAGTTAATAATTCTCAATGTATTTGCTTGGGGATAACCACAGAATTAAATGGGCAATGGTTAAGGTCATGTTCTTACCTCTTTACAAGCACGAGTATATATAATAAAGAGGCTAGAGACTGTTTATTTAGCCACAATTATATGTCATTATTGTTGCCAATTGATTTGGTCTCAAAACATAACATCTGCAATATAATGTAGTACTCGTTTTAAATGCAGTGGTCCCGAGGTGTATAGCATGACTAAAACTACCTCTTTTAATGAAAGTACAACTAGTAACAGTTTTGTGTAGTGTACTGAAGACTAACAGATTGGATATATATAATTTACACATTTGTAGTTATTGAAACAACAAAATAAATCCTATTGTTGAAATCATGAGCTACAAATAAGGATAATCAACACTGATCAGATTCGAATAGCAAAATGAATTGGACCCAACGTTATACAGAAACAAGTGTGTTTAGAGGTGAAACGCCCAACATTTTTCAGTTTAGTTCAATATATTGTTGCTATACTTTGTAGCACAGAATAATGTACTTATTTCCAGTTCTACTTTTTTTTTGTTTTGTTTTCGTATAGCGCTCTTTACTGAGTGTAGGTATAGAGCATTGTGAACAATTTGCACTTAAAATTGAAATACAGATTATATTAATTACTAAATACAGAACTGG
This sequence comes from Polypterus senegalus, assembly GCF_016835505.1. Lineage (NCBI taxonomy): Eukaryota > Metazoa > Chordata > Cladistia > Polypteriformes > Polypteridae > Polypterus > Polypterus senegalus. Next base: position 247,102,552 of record NC_053154.1, read on the forward strand.
TACAATACACAAAGAACAAGGTAGAACTGATTAAACTTAAATGGAAACCAGCACGGCTATTTGACAATGGTGGAGATTGAAATCATACAAGAGAAAGTGAAAAATAAAGTCCTAGTCCTGGAGACCTCAGCCATCTGGCTGCCTACGTGCTGCTGGATTTTCTATCTGATGATTCCATATCACCTTTATCACTTATTATCATTAACTGCACAGAAATGTTTCACATACAGTGCAATCTACAACAGAGTTCCCACAGGCAAAGATGGCAATTTTGGGAACATTTTAGAATTAGACTGAAATACATGGTCAGGAATGTTGTCCTTGTGCATTCTGGCACTTACTTACCTCTGAATAATATCGGTAGAGCACTCTTTTCCAGCCATACCATTATATTTTTGATTCATACCTATATTTTATTGTACTTTACTGTTGTGTTAATGAAATAAAAAAAAATACTTATAACAAATTTGTATAAATTGCTTTTATTATAGGATTCAGCTTGTTACAAAAGCTTTTATATTAAAAACTCCATACATACATTACAAATTAATATGCTAGTTAAAAGAAGACACAAAACAACAAACATAACTTGTGCATATGTAAATAACCTAGATATTACATTGAGATGTTAGTAGTGACACTTTTCCTAGAATCATGTTTAACATGTGATGCTTAACCATTTCTCCTTGCAGCACCTAAAATTCCTGCATTGAATTCCAAGAATGTGGTCTGTACCCAGGGTGATCCCTGTGTGGCATTTGTATGGTCCCCTCATTTTCGTGTGGCTTTCCTCCAGGTGCTCTGGTTTCCTCTCACAGTCCAAAGACTGTCGAGTTTAATGAATTGCCATTGCTGAATCAGCCCTTGTGTGTGTTTGTGTGTGAGTGTGTTCACACTACAGTGGGCTGGCACCCTGTCCACGATTTGTTCCTGCCTTGCTCACAATGCTTGCTGGGTTAGCCTCTATCTTCCCCATGATCCTACTTAGGATAAGCCGGTATGGAAAAATGGATGGATGAATGCTTATGAGTGATGTGAGAATCATTATCAAGTTAGCAGAGTTGGCATTGAGTACATTTTTAGGTCAGTGATGATTTTACTGGCACTATAAAAAATGTCACTGAAAAGATATAAATCTGAATGTGAAAATGCCAAGAATTTAAAAATGCTGCAATGTAAAGTTCAAAGTCCAACTAAGTATAACTGCTAGTGAACTTCATTTTATACAGCAATTAACTGGAAAGTCCATGTGGCAGTGCCTAGCAACAAAGCCCACAGGGGAACCTGGGCATGGCAGTCTCTGGCAGCTTTCGCAGCAGAATTCTTTCTTAGTGTGATACATCTTGAAAATATTCTTTTCAATAAATAGACAGTGAGGCAGCCCTCACATTAGTGGGCAAATCATTTCAAATTATAAGGGCTGTGTTGTTAAAGGTCTTTCTCTGTGTGGGTGGCTTCTTTCTTAAAAGTCAATAAATAAATGAAGTCAATAAATAATATAACATCTTTTAAATTTTGATTTAATTGATGTTTATTTTCTCAAACCACAACATTGTGTTGAGAGGGAAAATATTCTGAGGCAGACATGAGTGACTTAATCTTGATTAAGCCCGTTTTAAAGGTTATTAAAACAAAATACATTTGGAGTTTACAAAAAGCTGGGGTGTGTATACTGTGGAGAATATATGACTTTATTTAATAATTATATTCTGTCAGCAATGATTGAAATGTTAGATAAACCTGTAATTATCCTGTATATTGTGATTTTATTCCTCCTTACCCTTTCTAGTTAGTAAGAGTTTTTACATTTAGAAGTCAACTCTCCTTTACAATTTAGAAAAATGAATTTTAAAAATGTAGACTATAAGAATAGGTGTTTTGTCATGAGGTGTGAAAGGGGGACCCCACCTCACTTATAATTTCCCGTTTTAACCTTTATCTGTTTATCTGTTAATCAGGTGTCAGACTGCAAAATCTTTTGCTGACAGAAATCACAGGTGAAACCTGGTCTGACTGTACGTGTCATTTATCACTCAGTTACTCAGACCATAAACAGAGTGTACAGCAGTCAAGCAGGGGTTGGGTACAACTTTTTATTCACTCCTTATATCTCTTAATCATAAATGTATTTAATTCCTAATGTGTGCCTAAACCTGAAGTAAACCAATTACATACAGGTGTGTGTATGTCTTTCATTCAATTCCCTGTGGCATTTTTAGGCCAGTGGGGTGTCAAAGAGTAATCAGAGTAATTACTAGACAAAGATATCATTAACTCTTAACTTTCCTTTGTTTTTCAAGTATACACTATGGTCACTATTGTATTGTATATCTAATCAATACATGCATGACATATAGGAAGCACACAGCACATAAGTATTCATAGTCCACTATAGTCCATCCCCATATCAGTCGGAGATAGCATATTTGTATCTGAATCTGAAGGCCAGGACAAAAATCACAAAGAACCTTAAAACACAGATTTGGCTATTGAACATTTTTAAAGGATGTCTTATTTAATCAGTGGGTGAAAAGTATCTACAGCCCAGATTGCTCATATGTAATTTTTAATTTCATCAGTCTTTCTGTTGTTGTTCCCATTAACATCTGCTCTTCTATGTGTACATTTAAACTTCTGTCTGTGCTGGGTTTATTCTGCATCACAAGTCGAGCAACAAATAGCACAAGAACAAGGCAACACCAATATGTCTGTTCTCCACCTTGTTTTTGACATGAGAATACCAACAACACAGAAGTTCCAAAAGCACCTTCAAGGATTGCCCTCTTAGGGGGAATACTATCAAAATCTTGACTAGAGACAAAAAGGGCCTTGAAAGGTTTATATTAACAAAAGGCTTAACAATGCATGAAGCTCCTAAAAACACAAATGAATTGCCTGAGAAGGCAAGTCAATCCAAAGCAAACAAAGTCCAAATACAGAATGCAAAGTCAAATTTGAAAACAGAGCACAGGGTCAAAAAGTCCAGGAAATCCCAAAGCAAAAGCAAAAAGCACAGTTTAACACAAAAAATACTCCACTCCCTAATGTGTTTGAAATGAACTGCCAGGAACTATGGACAGCCCTCCAATATCTAGGGTGGAGGCCAGGTCCTGGCGATGACTGGCAGGTGGCCCCGCCCTTTGGGGAACCACCAACAAAACACACGGGACATAATCAAATAAATACAAACAATAATATATATAATAAAGAAAAGAAACATTAATACAAAGAAATACTACAAAATTAAACAAAACAGACAAGAAAAATAACATCGAACCCCTGCCTTGGAGAAATGCTGGATGAAACATAACAGTGAGGTGTGGGTGTTTTGGTATTGGACTATACTCAGCTTCATGTAAATAAATAAAACATGCCCACTAGATTCCATAGGTGCCATTTTCTGTCAGTAACCACTACCAAGAAGGGGTCAGATGGTTGTCATTGCCAACTCTAGTCCTGGGGGTTGCCAAATCTCCTAAAATTAGCAATCCTTAGTGAGGTGTTAAATGAGTCTTGTTCCATGGATCTTATGTTGTCTATATATTGGGAAAGTGAATGTAGTAAGTAATACTGTTAGGCATATGTTTAGCTGTTTCTCTAAATCTGTACTAGGGAAAGTGTGATAGAAGCATTTTAGTTTATAATATTTAAAATTGTATTTTTTATTTTCATTGAACATACAGATGAAAATCGACCATTTAATAAGTTCTTGCTCTCATGCCTTCCTGCTGTACTGCATATTTCCATGATTTAGGGACAAAGCTAACCCATTTTATGTCCTTTAAGGAGAATGTTCCAGAATCTCTACAAATTTTCAAAGAATTAAACTGTTACTGGATTGCACATATTCAAAATGATAATCAAGAGAAAGCAAATTATAACCAAAAGAAATTATTTTTCACAAACCACTAGAGTAAATTTTTGCTGTTTGGAAGATTAAAAAGTTAAAAGCACATGCCCATAGATAGCCGAGTTCTCTGAACTTGTAGCAAAACACTACTTTTGTCCATTAGATGGCAGTATTTATCTTTAGAAGAATATCTTTTTCCAGTTGAAATTCATCTATTTCTCACAGAGATCCATACTGTATCCTGGCACCAAGTTTGGAACCAAGCCTGGACCCAATGCCAGTCTGTCATATGGCTATTTATATAAATAACGAGTATGCATAAACTGCCTGGGTAAATTTCTTATTTTCATTTATTCATGCTAGTTCAGTTTCAGGGTTACTTGCAATTAAGCCTAACCTTTAGCAAAAGGTCCAAGAAAGCAGCCATCCCTGAATGGGATACCAGTCCATTTCAGGGTACAATCCTTCTAACATACCAGGAGTCAATGATAGATTTTTTAGTCATCTTATCTATTATGAGGTGATATGGTTCTGGGCATTTGGTTTAAATGATGTGTGAACTGCCATTTGATACCCACTTGTTGGTGAGTTGAGTTTGAAAGCTGAAACACTTTATGGACAGTCCCAAGGGACCCACACAAATAATGCAAAGTAAGGGAGCTGTCAAGTTTAAAGAAAGTGACCTTCCTTGTACTGTTGGCATGATATTCTTCATCATAGTCCTGCTTTAGTGTATTTAAGGGTATCACTAGGCTGAGAGGGGGATGTGTGTTATGATTTTAGTTTGTTTTTCATTTTTCTTGGGTTTTTCTGAGTCCAGTTCTGGTGTCAGAATATTACTTACAGCATGCATTTTGAAGCTGATTAATTTTTGCTGTCCTTTCTGACTTCATTTTGATTTGACAATGGGTGTTGCCATTTTGTGGCATTTGTGTCATCCTTTTATATTGGGATTCTCCCATAATGCACTGGGGCTGCTGTGAGGTCATTGGTGCACCAGTATAAAAAATCCCCAAAACAGTCACTTCTGTCCGAGACAGGACCAAACCCAGCAACTTGATATTTTGATTACTGGTTATTGTAACAAAGCTCTACCTACCTTTTGGTTTGCGATTTGGCAAAGATGTTCTCCTTTGCCTCTGTGCTTTCTTCTGTGCCTCACTGCTGTTTTCTGGACCTTTTTACATTCAGTAAAATATGACAGTGGGCAAAGAACTTTGGTGAGCCCACAAAGAATTACTTGTAGATGACTACAGTGATATTTTGGCACACCATTTGAAGGGACAGGAGGGATTGTCAGAGGCATCTAGGGCATTTTATTTCTTTTTCATGGATGAGTTGAGAAGGTCAGCATTGGCAAGACTGTGGGAGAGAATGACATCCAACATGAAAAAATTGCACACTAGTAGCAGTCATCTTCAGAGCAGTGGTTCAGAATTAGCTGACTCAGGTGTTAGTTTCCATCCTCAATAGGAGAAATCAGAAGGTGTATTCCATTCGCAGTCCCTCTGAAAATTATAAAAAAAAAGTTATAGTATACTGGAACAAGTTATTCATCAAATAATGGATCTACAAAAATATTTTTATTTGCTTTTTGATATTTTGTCCCATATTTTATTATGAAGTGATGCATGAAATTTGATTATCACAGAGATTGTTATCTCGAAGAGGAACAGGACAGCAATGGAAGGGAAACAAGCTTCTAACAAATATACTATAGGGCAGAATATACTAACAGTTATTTTTTTAGTTAAAGACCTGCAAGATCCTTTGTAGTGCACAGAGCCAGCTCAAGCATTTTTGCTGCCCAAGATAAAGCTGTAAATGGTGTCTTGCCACCTCCTTTGCTTTGTGTGCAGTCATCACTGCTAGAGAAGAAACCTGTAGACACGAGGTAGAAGAAAATGAAATACGAAGGGTTTGGTTTCCAAACAGTGAATTTACAATTTAAGAATACTGAAGGGAACATTTGATTTCTTACAGCAATGTCTGTGTTGAAGATTGTCTCAGGTAACAATTTAAAATAATACCAGAGTAGCTCCAAAAACATATACATTTCACTGAGGATAATGAAATAAACTGACAAGCTTAATATAATTACAGAATTCAATGAAACTGAAGTGTAATGATTATCCCTTAACATTTACCCATGAGTGATATTTACCCCCTCTTCACTAATTTACAGTATGTAAATAATGTAATGTAACTATCCAATCAATGCACAATGTCATACATGGTTTTGAAACAACACAGAACAACATTAGGCAAGTTTAATTGTAAGCCCATTTGGGAGATGATTATAAGTTAGTTTGAATGAAGTCAGCCTTTAGCAAAGTATTTAAGAGCTGCTGTCCTGTTGCCATTTTGATTGCTTAATTTTATTTTATTGCAACTGGGTTTCTTAGGTTGGGCCAATTTGTGGATTATTATTACTATAATCATTAGCTGTGTTGTAGCCTATGATTGCCTCCACGGCCAAACTGAGATTTGGAAGAACCTGTAACAGTGGTGGCTTGTCAGTCAGTCAGTCATCTTCCAACCCGCTATATTCTAACACAGGGTCACAGGGGCCTGCTGGAGCCAATCTCAGCCAGCACAGGGTGCAAGGCAGGAACAAATCCCTGGGCAGGACACACACACACACACACACACCCACACACCAAGTACACACTAGGGACAATTTAGGATCGCCAATGCACCTAACCTGCATGTCTTTGGACTGGGGGAGGAAACCCAAGCAGACACAGAGAGAACATGCAAACTCCACGCAGGGAGGATCCAGGAAGCGAACCTGGGTCTCCTTACTGTGAGGCAGCAGCGCTACCACTGTGGTGGTAGTTTGTATATGTCTCAATTATGACCAAACATAATATAAAACAATGTAATTGCATGTTAGAGTGACTGTGTTTGCCATACAATGAACTACAATGTTATAATTGGGTTAATAGTAGTCATACAGCTTTTTTTAATCTGAGTGTTTACAAGTCGTCATTGTTTAAAAAAAATGTCGCCCTCCAAACTTTGTCATTATAGGCAATGATCTTGCTGGTCTAAATTGTACAGCCTGCACTTCCATTCTACCAAGAAAGCTTTACTTTCAGTGGAACACACCCTTGACACTGGTCACACTGTTCTCACTCTGCTGTCCTTTTATGTTTCATAAGTTTTTGGCAGGTTTAAACACACTGTCCTTGTGGAACTGGTTGCAGTCCTCTATTTTGATTGGCCATTCTGTGTTTCATGGTAAAACTTTCTATCCTTCTTCCTAGAATATCTCAATAGTTGTGCCCCAAATATCAGAAACCTTGTTATGTTCATTACATTGGTACAAAAGGTTTCTCAGATCTCAGAACCTCTGTACACATGGTACTCATGTCTACATTTCATTTCCCTCTTTTATCCACTCTGGATTTAAGGCTCAGTCTTTCTTTCTGCCATCTCCTGTTTAGGAATGACCTTCATCTTAAACTCATCTCTCTATTATGAAAAAAAATCCTGGGAGAGAAAGACGGGAGACGAGACCAGAGAGACGAAAGAGAATGGTCATGGAGCGTTTCGCGGAGTCCTTAAACATGAGACTTTGTGCCAAGAGATTGACCCAGGACCATCTCGCGATGACGTAGAACATGAGATTCTTGTAACCTACTTACAACCAATATCAAATAAGACGACAGGCAGCAAAACACTCAGTCGTGTGAGTGTAAGGATTTGAACACACACAGATCCAGGGCTCTCAGTGCATATAAAGCGTAAAAGGACAATACGTTACAAATGAAATGTCGACGACTAAACGAAGATGAAAGCAGTGCGGAGAAAACAGACTCAAAAGTGTTAAAGAGAAAAAAGAGCAAGAAAGAAAAAGAATAATCTAGGTGCAAATTCAGAAAATAAGGAAAGCAAATATCAGCCCGGAACAAGTGGAATTGAAAAAAAGCATGTCCATTCAAGCTCAGAATTAAAAGACAGAGTAAAAGACAAAGTAGAACTTTATAAAGACGTTCACAAACGTTGGTGCTATACACATGCAGAGCAGGTTAGAGATTATGAAAGCAGTGGAATTCGAAAGCCTAAAAAAAGAAATGTTGGCACGATACACATGTGGAGAAAGTTAAAGAATATGAAAGTAATAAAATTAGAAAGTATAAAAAAAAAGAAAGTAAAGTTCGCAGTAGCACAAACAAACGGAAATTATTACTCGAAAAAGGGAAAATAATCACCACGGACCAGGTGTCATTGAAAAAAAAGAAGGACAAAGCGAGGTCAGAAATAAAAGATAGAGTAGAAAACAAAATAAAACGTCATAAAGAGATTAAAAAACAAGGGGGCCAAACACATGCAGAGCAGGTTACAGATAATGAAAACTGGAATTCAAAAGACTCAAAAAAAAAACGTAGGCGCGAAACATATGCAGAGCAACATACAAAATATGAAAGCAGAAAAAAACAACAGTGTCAAAACAAAGAAAGTAAACATCGCATTAGCGCAAAAAAAGAGAAATTATTACTTGGAGAAATAACAAAAAAGTGAATAGAGATTGCATATATGGATATAGGTGATATGTCAGAAGTATATAAATATTGTAAGGCTTTGAAGTTTAAGTCAGAGAATTTCAAAAACGTGGTTTACCTCACATGCATTTTTTGGTTACTTTGCAAAAAAAATTATTAACTGCTGATGCTGTAGATCGTTTTGTCTGTGCTGAAATTCCAAACAGAGAAACCTATCCTGAATTATGGTACAAAGTCATTAAACACATCTCACTGACTTCATTTAAATGATTCAGCATATTGGGACTCCAAAGATTCCAAATATTGTTTTTACAGAAGTTCTGAAATAAAAGTGAAACTAATGAAATAGCAACAGTTCAAAGAAAAAAAAATCTTAAAAGTGTGTAACCGGAAAACCAAACACGGGGGTTGGCGAGTGAAGCGAGCAGGGGGCAAACCCCCTACTTTTCTTTATCATTTACCTTATCTTTGAGCTACATTATGTATGTCACTCACTGTATTTTTTTTCCAAACATTCCAGTTGAAAATATCATTATTGACAAAATCCTGTGACTTCCTTCTTGTCAACATAAACAAGTTCATACAGTATATCATTATACAACTTCTTTTTCAGAATTTTGCTTTCAGCAGGTTGGGATGTTTTATGTTTCAAAAACTATAGAAGGAGGTTCTTCAACTCCTGAAGAATTCCGCTATTCAGCTGATGTATTCAATCCAAAAGTTTGCTCACAGTCTCTTTGTTTCACTTTGTCCCATAAGTTTCAACTTCCATTTCAGAACTCTGTCCCTTATCCCTGTTAGACTTTACCCTTCATTCACTTCAGTCTCTGGTCTCACCCCAAAATCATTGTTTTGCTTTGGCTTGCCCTTTCTCTCTTACATGGCTCCTGAGCTTTTGATCCCTAAGCTGTACAACAAGCTTCCTAACCATTACTTACATTTAGGCCCTTTTCAAAGATACATATATTTATAAAGTATCATGTTCAATACTCAAGCTTTCTGCATCTTCTGTGACTTTTGTGATGTTGTTGTTGTTTCTGGTTCTTAATTTTAGTTTGGTGTAAACTGTTAACATTTATGTCTCCTTCAAACAGTAACACTGCACTTTCTCGACAAGCAATCACTGTATCAAAACTAGTGATTTAAAAAAATATTTGCCATTTTCCTTATTGCCTCTATTTTTCATAATTCATAACATTTAATTGTTCCTGACCTTCAAATACAATTATTTAAGCGCTGTTTAGATTTAAACGAGCTGGTAGCAATCAAGCTTGGGTGTGTCTAGTCTTAATTTAACCCATTATTATTTAAATTTGATTAATTGGTTGATTGAATGACCAAGGGGGAAATTACTTTTTCACATGGGGGTGATATTATTGTCAGTGAACTTTTTTCCTTCAATAAATCAAATGATAATTTTTAAAACTGTGTATTGTTTTTACTCAGGTTGTATTTTGTATTATTCTAAATTTGTTTGGTGACCAGACACAATTAAGTGTTATGAATAGGCAAAACTAGAGGGAATGAAGAAATGAGCAAATATATTTTCACGGGACTGTATATTGATTTTTATAAATCTCCTTGGTATCTGCCAAGAATAGTAAAAATAATGCATGACAAATTAAAAGGAGTTCTTAGAATTAAAGGGAATCTACTCACATTAAGCTATTGAAGGTATATCTAGTAAACTGACCATACAATGAACTTTAGTATCAGTTTATCACATGAAAAAATACATTTTTTATGTTTTTGAGTTGCTTAAAGTAGACATATTTGCAAATGCATTCTGATATTTTAACATCATGAGCTGGCAAATGAAGCTGCTAGGCAAGACATGGAAGTTTACTCAACATGTTTGTGCTGTTTATCAGATCTTGCAAATGCAAATGTCAAACCAATTATCCATCCATCCATTATCCAACCCGCTACATCCTAACTACAGGGTCACGGGGGTCTGCTGGAGCCAATCCCAGCCAACACAGGGTGCAAGGCAGGAAACAAACCCCGGGCCAGGCGCCAGCCCACTGCAGGGCACAAACCAATTACTGCTTATAGAATATTTTACTTACATATTTTACTTACTTTAGTTTTTTGCAAATATTTCATTCTTTAAAATGTTTTCCATTCAAAAGTTAACTAGTTCTGGTACAATTGGTATAATTTTTAAACTAACATGTCCTGCACTGGTTGTTTGAGCTGTGATCATGAAAATTTTTTCACTTGGAAATATACGTTAAAAAACTTTATAACCGTATCATATCATACTCCTGTGATTTCAAATTAAATATATTATACTTTGAAAATGGTCACATGATTTTCCACTAACCTAAAACCCACAATTACACTAAATGAAGTTCTGAATCCCACTGCGATTATGTGTGTGTGTATCTTTTGTGCTAATTGGAGGTTCTGTTTATGTTGAGGCTTTGCATCCATCACTGCAATGTCAGCCTCATGCAAACAGTAGCCCTGAGTTGAACTGAGATAGAAGAGCTGAAAGGATAGTTCTCATTATTGTTATAACTGGTTTTTGATTACTGTTCAGAGGTCCTTGCATCATCGATATTGTTGTGTATTTTGGTCAGTATGTCTTTTTTTATATTCTTCTATTGTCTTTAAATCATAGGTCTGCCATATTGAAAGGGTAATGAGTACTCAAACTTTGTCAAAACAAAATAAAGCAAAGCTTTTATTAGATTTTTAGCCATGCTGGACAATCTCAGAACAAGCCATTTTTATTAAACCCTCATGTGGCATGGCAGGTCATGGAACAAGCAGCAGTTGAGACTTGATGTATTTCATATGAAAACAGTGTTGTAGAACGTTGTCAGACCACAAAATATAGGTTAGTGATAATTTAGTATAGATAACTCTGACATAACATTGAATTATTCAATAAGAGTTCTATTTTTAGTAGTACAAAACTACCAATTCATGTAGTTGGAACAGAATCCATGACTGATTTTGTAAAGCATATAGAGGAGAGATTGAGACAGCTTAGGCATCAAGCAAACATGATGGACTAAATTGTGTGCTACTGTCTGTGAAACTTTTTATGTTGTTATGGAGACTTCCTGTAAAGCAGCCAATCAAGATGGCAAACACCAGCATATAGTTCAAGTTTAATCCTCCATAAAGTGGGCTTTCAATTTCCAGAAGACCGCAGTAGACATTCATTTGCTCTATATTAAAACCCTCAGTGCTCAGTGACAGTTTCCATGACTGGAAATTTTAAGTGAACAGATGGTAAGCTGATGCCTTTTCTGTGTTTCAAACAATTAAACTTTTTAAGTGACCGATCAGTTGACCTTTTCATGTTTTGATTGTGTCTATGAGGTAAACATTGAAACATTTGTTTTGAAATAGGCTAAGAACATGAACCTTTTTTTGCCCACAGCCAAAAGCACAATATTGGGAAGAAACTAAAAATGATTTAATGTTAATTTTAATATTTTCCCAATGCATAAAAAGGGTACTACTTACCTATACTGCATGTTTAATTTCCATGTCCTACATCTCTCTCTTTGCCACAAGAACAACAATTTATTTCTTGTATAGCCCAAAATCACACAAGGAATGCCTCAATTGGCTTCATCAGGCCCTGTTTTTTGACACCTGCCAGTGTCATTAATTATAATAGTTTGTCGGACATTATTTGTACTATTCTTGACTCCGTAAGAAGATAAGAAAGTTACTCCCCCAAACAACTTTGTAGGGAAAAAAATGGAAGTAATCTTGGGAAAGGTAATTCAGAGAGAGACCCCCTTCCAGGTAAGTTGGGTGTGCAATGGGTCTTAAAAAATGGGGTAAATACAACACACAAAACAGAACACAAGTAATCCTCTTCACAGAGCTAGATGACCAATCCATCATGGCCACCTGAAAAATAAAATACAATAGGTACAAACTACATGTTCTTGTACAGCACTTCTCACCAAGTCCAGATGCAAAGTTCATATCAACTCTCAAGGCAAAAGGCAAGAACAGATTATAAAACTCACTCACACAGCCATCACATATGAGGATACAGATTTATTCAAATACATCAGAAATAAAGTTAAAACTAATTAACATAAATGAAAAACAACATCATTTAATTCTAGAACCACGGCCAGATTGTAAAAATGAGTCAGACAAACCAGACACCGTCAGAGTCCTGGAGACCTCGGCCAACAAACTGCCTTCCCCCTATTGGCCATTCTGCTGTACAGCTGGGTCAGTGCTGGGCCAGCCAGTTTAATGAAAGGACCTTTCTACCCCATAATTCCAGTGCTCCTTTATCAGAGATAACTTTTTATTGGCAAGCAAACAACTTGGCAGTAGAGTAGTCGCACTAAGTACCACATGAGGATACAGAGAAGAGAAACAAAATAAGGGAGGGTTAATAACAGTTTATAAATATCTTATTACATACATTTTAGTACAAATGACTAACAACAGAGATGCAGTTGACACAGTTAATCAGCAGCTCTGCTCAGGGTACCCTAAACTGAAGTAGTGAGTCTTCAGTCTGGATTTGGAATACATTTTGCATTTTGGATCTGGAAAAGCTGTGACTGAAATGGCTCCTCTCATATTATCAGGCAAACCTTTGCTAACATGAGTTCCCTCAGCAGGTTAAGTTCTCTATGAGTCTGTATATACATATTCCATTTTATTTCTGGAAGTAACTACTTAACAGCTGGTTACTGAGCATGAACCTGCAGTATCTTATTGAAGAAATCAGTGCGTCATTTAAATATTTGGGGTTGACCAAATATATTTTAAATTCAGCTTCATAGCAAAATACTATTTAATCCCAAATGGTTCAGTGACTTACTAAATGTATGACTAGTTCATCTGTTTACTTTCAGTGCTTGTGGTTCAGCATTTCTTATGTAATTTCCGTACGAGGTCTGAACATTCTGTATTGTACAGTATGTTTGGCTGCAGAGCAATGTTATCAGCAGTGTGTGAACAGTTTTCTCACACAATTTATTGCACCTTTCAAACATTCTGTTCAGTTCATGTTGTTACTGGATGACCACTTTTATCAAGAGATTCTCTTTCTTCTCTGAATTGCCAGTGCCAGGTGAACAGAGCACTGCAGCTCAGTGCCTGTCTCTCATGAGGCTTTCGTAATGTCTGTGGTGTTTCACTTTTTGATTTATAGAAAAGCTGGGTAAACTTGATGTTGGCACAATGCTTAAAAATAGATATTTTTCACTTAGCTGGTATAGTATATAGATCTCCCTTTCAACTTAATTAAACACGTATGAATGAGAAAATAGCTGTTACAGGTTTACTTGTAACATGCAACCACGGTAGGTAGGTAGGTAGGTACTTTATTAATCCCCAAAGGGAAATGCACATACTCAAGCAGCGGCATACTGATTAAAAACAATAAAAACAATATTAATTAAAGAGTAATAAAAATGTAGTGCAAGTTAAAAAATGCAAGGTGGAGAGTGCGAGGCAGGTGTAACAGTCTATAATCTTGTATAATGTTAACGTTTACCCCCCTGGGTGGAATTGAAGAGTCTCATAGTGTGGGGGAGGAGCGATCTCCTCAGTCTGTCAGTGGAGCAGGACAGTGACAAAAGTCTGTCACTGAAGCTACTCCTCTGCCGGGAGATGACACTGTTCAGTGGATGCAGTGGATTCTCCATGATTCACAGGAGCCTGCTCATCACCCGTCGCTCTACCACGGATGTCAAACTGTCTAACTCTGTGCCTACAATAGAGCCTTCCTTCCTCACCAGTTTGTCCAGGCGTGAGGCATCCCTCTTCTTTATGCTGCCTTCCCAGCACACCACTGCATAGAAGAGGGCGCTCGCCACAACCATCTGATAGAACATCTGCAGCATCTTATTGCAGATGTGAAGGACGCCAGCCTTCTAAGGAAGTATAGTCGGCTCTGTCCTCTCTTGCACAAAGCATCAGTATTGGCAATCCAGTCCAATTTATCATCCAGCTGCACTCCCAGGTATTTATAGGTCTGTACCCTCTGCACACAGTCACCTCTGATAATCACAGGGCCCGGGAGGGGCCTGGGCCTCCTAAAACCCACCACCATCTTCTTGGTTTTGCTGGTGTTCAGGTGTAGGTGGTTTGAGTTGCACCATTTAACAAAGTCCTTGATTAGGCTCCTATACTCCTCCACCTGCCCACACCTGATGCAGCCCATGATAGCAGTGTTGTCCGTGAACGTCTGCACGTGGCAGGACTCCGAGTTGTATTGGAAATCCGATGTATGTAGGCTGAACAGGACCAGAGAAAGCACAGTCCTCTGTGGCCCTCCTGTGCTGCTAACCACAATGTCAGACCTGCAATCTGAGACGCACATACTGAAGTCTGTTTGTAAGATAGTCCACGATCCATGCCACCAGGTATGAATCTATTCCCATCTCTGTCAGCTTGTCACTAAGGAGCCGAGGTTGGATGGTGTTGAAGGCACTAGAGAAGTCCAGAAACATAATTCTTACAGCACCACTGCCAAGTGGTAGAGGGATCAGTGTAGCATATAGATGATAGCATCCTCCGCTCCCACTTTCTCCTGGTATGCGAACTGCAGAGGGTCGAGGGCGTGGTGGACCTGTGGCCTCAGGTGGTGAAGCAGCAGCTGCTCCATGGTCTTCATCACATGTGCCATCAGAGCAACAGGCCAGAAGTCATTCAGCTCACCAGGACGTGATACCTTTGGGACTGGAGTAACACCACATGGCAGCCAGTCTTGGAACATTTCAATGTATACCACTATGCCTGTGTAGTACTGGAGTTTGCATGTTCTCCTTGTGTCTGCGTGGGTTTCCTCCGGGTACTCTGGTTTCCTCCCACAGTCCAAAGACATGCAGGTTAGGTGCATTGGCGATTCTAAATTGTCCCTAGTGTGTGCTTGGTATGTGGGTGTGTGTGTGTGTGTGTGTGCGCCCTGCCCAGGGTTTGTTTCCTGCCTTGTGCCCTGTGTTGGCTGGAGTTGGCTCCAGCAGACCCCCGTGACCCTGTAGTTAGGATATAGTGGGTTGGAAAATGGATGGATGGATAAGATCACCTCTTTTTATTGGGAAATAATGCAACTTCAGTAGTAGTCAATGCAATTTATAGAAAATATGCATTTTAAACTTAAAAGTAATCAAAACATGCCAGAAGAGAAATTTATTTTGCATTCCACTAATAAAAAATAATTTATCTAAATACACAAAACAAACCCAATAAAAGAAAAGGTTTAATATAATCTAAAATACCATTATGTAAAGTGTTTAGAAAGGCAATCAAGATTAGAGAAGGAATGTTGCTGCCACTGCAGAAATTTAACATATACTTTTAAAATGAGAGGCCTGTGTGAGGCCTCACCCTGTCCATTGTGTTCAGCTTTGGCTGTTTCTTTGAAGGGGTAAGGTAGCTATGGAATAATTTAGGTCCATTAATTAAACAGCCTCATACTGTTATATACTGTATTATGAAGTGCTATAATAACTAAACCTCTTAATTTACCTCAGACCTTTAAAACCAGATTTAGTAAATTAAAATCAATATGGTGCTTTAAATATACTCTTTAAAAAAGAACAAAAGGTCGCAAGTGGAAACAACCAAGGAACACATATGCAAAGCAAAAGGGAATTTTTCCATGCTGGATGGTAAATACCTTAAATAAAGTGCCATTCAGACACGATGGATGTCCGAGGCTCATGACTTACTATAGCGCCATACAATACTACGAATAATTTATTATTATTACAGTAAAAATCAAAAGGTTGGTTGATGCAGGAAAAGGTAAAGACATTTGAAATTCTTCTAACTTTAAAACAGTCCATTTTTATCATTTGTGCTATTTTTTTCTGTTCTATTGTGAAACAGCAGTCTATTGACTGCTCACCACTTACTGAGTGAAGCTAAATAAATGTGGTCTGTCAGAAAATACACTAAAAAAGACAGTAATACCCAAAATATTATAAGAAATATATGATGTACTGTGTGGAATAGAATCCATTGATCAGACACCATTAGGGTAGTGTCAAGGCACTGTGACTCAAGAGTTTTAAGGAGCCCTTGGTAGGGAATTTACTTTACTACTCAAGTTAATCACCATAAAGCTTTCCTTTATGGTCAACAATTGAGAAGAAGGAGTGAACACTCCATTTTACCTATATGATAAGTTAAAAGCCTGCTATACTAGCTACATAAAAACTATTAAAAATAAAACAAAATGCTCTTATTTGAATTTAGAAACAAACATATATCTATGACCAGTCTGCTACACAGTTAAAATGTTTAAGATGTTACAATATTTTCAGTGATATTGTCATCATAGACAGCGAAAATGGAAAAAACGTCTATCCTTCATGAATGAGAATATACAGCAGGGTACTTGCATTTAGTTGTCTTCCAGTATCTGCATCTCTCAGCAGTGTTGATTCAAGGATGCTTCTTCCCTCCTGGGCCAGGATAAACCAGGATTTATCAATTCAAGCACATATTCACCAATATTTACATTACTCACATGGCAAGCCATAACTGATACAGGCGGAGTCGCATTGTGTAGTGTCCACAATGAGTATAGCATTTCATCTATTAACATTCTTTTAAAAACATTAACATAGCTTACATGTCACAAATGAAATAGTTAGTTTTAGCTAAGAAAATCTTGCTCCAGTTTACATGTAATAAGCAGCAGCAAAAATCAGAAATAAATGATAAAATTAATGGCTGACAGTTACTATTCATAATTTTTACATTTAGCCAAGTTTAGGTGAAAATTTTAATTTCTGACTGTAGATACTGTATCCTTAGATTTAAAACTGAATGCTGCAATAACTGCCAATCATGTACATTTTTAACTTTTTAAACCATTGTCATTATTTAACCTACTGTATATGCTTATTGTGATATAGTAAAGTAATAAATATCTATAGAGTTTTTGGTCAAAACATGTGCTATAGTGAATCTTGATAATTTCATGACATCCAGACAGCTGCTTCTCTCAGTCGTTTGCTGAACAGTTAGATGCTCCTATAATCTGTATATACTCAGAACTGAGGAGGTCACAATGAGGAGGAGACAGTCCCTTCAGTATCCAATAGATGTAAGGCAGGATGGCACTGGAAAAGGCACCAGTCCACTGCAGGGTACACTCACACCAACTGTATGTTCTTTTATACCAGTAATATTTATAGCCAGGAAATAACATAACATACATGACTTTTGGAGGAGGAAGGGAAACCAGAGGGTTCTTGACCAAAAGGGTTTTAACTATTAAATAATTAACATTCACTTTATCCTGTATGAGATCATGCATATTTGATAAAATGTATACTTTAACTTTTCATATTATCACATTTACAAATTAAACATTTTTTCTTATGTTTGTCATTAAACTCATTGTGTACAGTACAGCTGTTTATGTTAAAATTCCCCGGCTAACTGTTTACTCACCACTGCCAAAGCTGTGTGTGTTTGTGAATTTCAAGATATTTTAGTTAAAACCTGACTAAAGCATTGTCTATATTTATCTCTTGTACTTATTTATTCAGACATCCAGCTTTTCCCACAGAAAACATATTTCTTTATTCTAAGAGCTGGCAGAATATTTTGTTACCTTGGAGATTAACATAAGGAGAGATGATTACTTGATAATTTATTTCTGAAAAGACATTTTGCAGTTTTTTTTATTTTGCATTTCAAGCAATATAACTTAATCTTCCTGTAATGTCATGCCTAAATTACAGTCTAATTCCTTATCAAACTTTAAAATGTATTGCAAATACAATACTTATTAAATACTCTAAAATCTTTCTTCTTAGTAGGTGCTTAATTAAAATGATAACATGGTGCTAAGTAATGTCACAGTTTTGAAATATAAATTAATATTTAAGACAAATGTATTAATGATTGATTATACTGGCTGCAGATTGAACTTGATTATTTACACTAGCATCATCTAACCTAGTACTTCACCAATGGTTTTTAAAAAAGTATGGGCCCTGTAAAAATGTGCAAAGTAAGCAGCATACAGCAGTCACAGTTTGGGCCTATCATCCAAGGCTTTCATTTTAATAGAGTGTGAAAACACTGGCCCAGATGAGAAGAAACATTTTCACTCACTGTCTCCCTTCTGAATATGAAATCAAATCAAGCAGCATAAATGAAATATTCTGTTGTTTAATATATTCACTGTGAGCTGATGTTTCTTTTACTTCACATTTAGTAGAACTATGCATTATTGAAATGGACCGTTCAAACTAACCTGACAAACAGCAAAGGGGATAGCTTATAAACAGCAATAGTATAACTGTTTACATGACATCAATGTTTGAAGTGGCGCATAAGCATGAAAAATGAAGTTAATTCATGCTTATCCCTGTAATAATAAAAAGTACCATGTTACTTGGCTGTAAGTGCGCTACAGAATTACACAGGACATGTTTTTGTTTTTCAATCAAAGAGGATACTCCCTTAGCCCTAACCATACCAGCTATAATAGTTTAAGTGTGAGTCAGCAGGAGGTTCTCGTAATAATGGTTAGTATTCACTAATGGAATTATCAGCCACACAGTGGACAGGTCCATCAGAAGTTAGATATGAATATGACTAAATGGACAAGTAAAATGAAGATGAAAAAGAAATCCCCATAGATTGGTAATGATATTTAATGAATTATTAATGTTCTGTTTTGTGGTACGTTTCTCATTCCCCGATATAAATATCAATCCAATAAGCTTCAATTAATGTATGCAATAGAAGAGGCTCTCCAGCCCAAAAAAGTAGTACAGAAATAAAACAAATTAAAATATGAGGAAGGTCTTCTGATCATGAAACAAACTCTCTACAGAGCAAGTCAAGTGTTTCCTTTCCATAGCACATCATGTGGGCACCAGTCAAACTGGATTAAGGTACAAGATAAACTTTTAGTGTATTAAAATGAAAATGAAAGTAAAGTGTATTGAGAGAAGTATTTTATGACCCTTGAAAATGCACTGTGTTTCTGCCAGTCAACAAAATATAGAACATATAGTATGAAACTATGGACTTGATCTGGACTAGAATGTGAAATTTCAGAACCAGTATGAAAGAGGGTCATTTTACTTAGTAAAAAAGGTTGCTGTTAAAAGTAATTCACATGATGAGAAATGTATGTAATTTAATTCAGTTTCCCATTTTTAGATTCTTCAATTTTTAATTTTATGAAATATGACATTTTGGTATGGATAATGAATTCTATCACAAATGAGGGATGATACTAACTTGGCCTGAGCTAAAATCTAGCAGAATTCAAGGGCTGCCTTGGTTTCCATGGAAACTGTGATTGCTTGTTATTAAGCTTGAATTGGATTTTCAGTTCATTCTTTGGAGTCTTAATGCATTTTTTTTTTCTGGTAATGTTAAAAATAGCAGGTTAATCTACAATATTTTGTGCAAAATGAACCCATAAAAAATGACTGCTAGTACTGAGCAGTGTATTACGTTAGTGTATTGCAGAAGCTGCATTTTCCTCCATTGCCATGGAGAGATTTGTTATACAGCTGGTTAAAAATATGTTTTACTCTTTAAAATGACACATTGCTTAATGCTTTTTCATACTTGTGGATGAAATATGCAAGTATATGTAATAAGTATAAAATATGCAATAGTAGTTCTAACTACCTATCTTATACACAGTATTTTCATTTTGACAATTATATATTCTGAATTTTCAGAAAGAGTTTAGTGGAGAATATTTTCAGAAAGGGCCTACTTTTTTTAAATTATCTTATGTATGCTGTTTATAGTTGTATTTTAGAATGCAACTTAAGTTAACTAATGAATTAACATCTTCATCATGGAATTTTACAAAATTGTTGTCATATTTGACAAAGATCACAAGATGATGATTTATGTTTCACATGCCAGTGATGAAAGAGCCATAAATTATAAGTCGATAAAGAAGGAATATGATTCAGTGAAAATAAACATTAGATCTTTGCTGATTAATCCTTGATACATCCAGAACATGTTTAACTTCTTGAGAGGATTAAACTATGCAGCTGGGAAAAAGCAATGCCAAATGTGAGTGCATTTTCCATGAGCCAACAGAAAGGAGCGATTGTGCAACACTCAAATGAGGGGCTTTTTTATTTAAAATCCAGTTAATCCAATGTGTTCTAAAATCCAGAACAGTACAACTGAAAACATGTCGATCTGGCATAAAAATATGTCAAAATGTGTCAGTTGTGCGTAGTCTGAAAAATCTACCCCCACGCAACAAAGGATCCCAAATAAAATAATCTAAGCTCATGAAAAGAGTGGGCAGTTTGCAGACTGAAATATCTGGCAGGTCTTTGAGAGAAGTACTTTTTTCTTGTGACTAATGGTGGTTTATCAGGTCCTGGTGCAGTGAAGTGTATAAAAATCTGACGGCTCTAGTGAACAACAACGCAAGCCAAGTTGAAAAAAACTAAACAAACAAAAGTTTAGTAGTTGAAAAGAGGCAGTAAAATATAAAAGTGCGCTCACTCCTCTTCAGGAACAGAGTTGGCCAATCCATCAGTTTACTTTAAATTTAAAATGCTTGAAAATGCTGAAGTCAATTTTCAACTGCATTTTCAGGTTTTTTTTTTAATTAGATGCATTTATACTTAAGAGCCCAACACTCTATTCAGTAAATACAAATATAATATGAAAAAGAAATGTAGTGTTGAAACAAAACATAATATTTAAACATAAACAGAAAAAATCATGCAATTAAGTATTTATATATAAAATTTGGCTTATGCCCAAACTATACTATGCTAGCTACATTTTGAAAATTAAAACTCTGTAGGCCAACAACAATTTTATTTGCATAGAAAATATCATATCATAAAATATATATGACCTCCTGTTCAGTACAAGCCAGACTAATCATAGACTTGTGACAATGGTGAATAAATCATATATTAAATACATTTGGCAATAGATATACAAGAAACACTCATACATTTGTAGGGGAGAGTGGCAGTTGAGCAAACTTATGATGTGATTTGTACTGAATTAAGAAATCTCAAACTGATGAAATCAAAGGGATAAAATAGAAATGCAAGAAGCGTGAACATATGCTTTCACATTCAGCTGCAGTGTCCATAAGCACCATCAGACACTTTGTTTGATTCTCTCCTGAATGGCCAAAACATACTTCCACATGAACTGTAAATGTGACCAGAGCAGGGCCATCTTAACAGCATTATAGGCCCCCGGGAAAAGCAGTGCATTGGGGCCCCTACCTACACAACCACTCAGCATGGGGCTCCCAGGCTACTGCCCAGCATGCCCATGCGTTAAGAAGCACCTGAACCAGAGCTATGGCAAAGTTCTGCTAGAGAGAAGAGAAGACTAATAATAAAAAAAAATAAAGTGCAATAAACTTTGAATTTTTATCAGGTTTTGAGAACTGAAAAGTTTTAACACATTTTGCTTGTGTATAAAAGTTTATCAACTTACTGTGCCTGCGGTGGGTTGGCACCCTGCCCAGGATTGGTTCCTGCCTTGTGCCCTGTGTTGGCTGGGATTGGCTCCAGCAGACCCCCGTGACCCTGTGTTCGGATTCAGCGGGTTAGAAAATGGATGGATGGATGGAACTTACTGTGCTCCTTGATGTAGTCCCAAAAATTGAAAATACACATTTTTGTATATATTTAATTAATATCTTAAAATGAAACATTCAATCTCAGTTGTTGGTTGACACCACTTTAATTTGTTGGTTCACAATGTACTGCACTATAAAAAGCAGATATGTTAAACAGAGTTGCATTAATTCATGTAATTTGGAGTAAAGCTGAAGTTTTGGTCGTTGAACATTTATCTAACTATATATAAAATGCTATAGTTTGTCCATCTGTTATGCAAATACTTGCAAACTACTGGGGTTAAAACCTTGATCCTGGTGTTGATCAAAAACTTATGATCTGATACATACTCCTATTGCTAAAACATGAGAAAACAGCACACATGCCAAACTGACCTGCTGTCATGGGTTTCTTAGGGCAAAGTGACAGGCAAATAAAGTGACATTGCAGAAAGAAAAAGAAGACCTGACATTGACTGAACATCAAGTAAGTCACTGAGGCCGATAATGTGATGAGGAAGACCGTAATAGAAAGAAGTAAAAGAAGAAAAGCTAAACTATCTGCTGAGCATTAAGTGCGGGGTACTGAATGTGAGAATAAGAAACACAGAGAAATACATATAAGGAGGTCCACAATAAAAGACTGGCCCTGCAAGCTCATTTATAGATGAGCTCTCAGAACATGATACACACGTTCAATTTATGTATTGTGTTTATTAATCATCAAACATGAATACAACTCTGTAGTAATAAAAGTAAAAATAAGACAGGCAACAAAATGACATGTTATAAAGAAAAGCATCATAATGTGCTGAGTATCTTACTGGTGGGCAGAAAAGATTATTTCAATGAAAGCTCAATCCTCACAAGCCCATCTATTGGTAATCCCCCAGGACACACTACAACCATTTTCCAAATTCATGTCAAGTGAAAGTATTGTGTTTATTGATCACTGACAAAGAACTCCATAATAGAAACAAGGTAAATGAAGAGCAGCAACATCTTCTGAATGGCAGGTGCTTCATAGGAGGTGCTTAATACAGGATACAGAATGCAACAATGAGACCAAGAGAGAAATGTATACTAACAAACAAGCCCTAATTTGGAAAGTTACGTCACCAACATGATCTCTGTGAAGCTGTGAAAACAAAGCACTACCTTCTCAAAATGGAAAAGTTCATCATGCTATATATGAACCACCTTTATTTGAGGCCTGGAGGTCCACTCGTTTCTTAGATTTATATATATATATTGTCTCAGACGGCCGGGGTCCTTGTCTGGCCGGGATGCCTCTTCACGGAGAGGACAGAACAGTACCTCCCCCGGGACGTTAGATGGCAGCCCCCATGGGTGGAGGGTCATGCCTCGGATTCATGCAGGGCTTCATGGTAGTTGAAGTTATCTACAGTCCTGTTGGGATCCGGGGGTGCAGTCAGGGGTGCTGCAACAGCTGCTGAGCCCCTTTGGACAGGTTTTCCACTACACCGGGAGTGCTGCCGGAAGTAGGTCAACAAGCACCTGGAACACTTCTGGGGGTGTTATATAAGGAGCCAGTAGTCACCACTCTGGGAGCCAGAGTTGGGAGGAGGGAGACAAAGCATGCTGGGGAGGAGTGAAAGAGAAAGAGTAAGGAGAAAGAAAAGTGTTGTTCTGTGCTTGTGGGACTGTGTTGTGCCTGTGGGAAACAGGGAAGGCGAAGAAAAGAAATAAAAACATTTATTTGTTTTATCAGTGTGCATCCTGCATCTGTCTGTGTCGGGCTAAGCGCTGGTATAGCATCATTGTCACAATATATATATTTATATACACACAGTATATCCATCCATTACCCAACCCGCTACATCCTAACACAGGGTCACGGGGGTCTGCTGGAGCCAATCCCAGCCAACACAAGGAGCAAGGCAGTAACAAATCCTGAGCAGGGCACCAGCCCACTGCAGGACTCACACATACACACACACACACACACCAAGCACACACTAGGGACAATTTAGGATCGCCAATCCACCTAACCTGCATGTCTTTGGACTGTGGGAGGAACTCGGAGCACCCGGAGGAAACCCACGCAGACACGGGGAGAACATGCAACCTCCACGCAGGGAGGACCTGGGAAGCGAACCCAGGTCTCCTAACTGTGAGGCAGCAGCGCTACCACTGTGCCACCGTGCTGCCCCCACACAGTGTGTATATACACTCACTTAAAGGATTATTAGGAACATCATACTAATACGGTGTTTGACCCCCTTTCGCCTTCAGAACTGCCTTAATTCTACATGGCATTGATTCAACAAGGTGCTGAAAGCATTCTTTAGAAATGTTGGCCCATATTGATAGGATAGCATCTTGCAGTTGATGGAGATTTGTCGGATGCACATCCAGGGCACGAAGCTCCCGTTCCACCACATCCCAAAGATGCTCTATTGGGTTGAGATCTGGTGACTGTGGGGCCATTTTAGTACAGTGAACTCATTGTCATGTTCAAGAAACCAATTTGAAATGATTCAAGCTTTGTGACATGGTGCATTATCCTGCTGGAAGTAGCCATCAGAGGATGGGTACGTGGTGGTCATGAAGGGATGGACATGGTCAGAAACAATGCTCAGGTAGCCCGTGGCATTTAAACGATGCCCAATTGGCACTAAGGGGCCTAAAGTCTGCCTAGAAAACATCCCCCACACCATTACACCACCACCACCAGCCTGCACAGTGGTAACAAGGCATGATGGATCCATGTTCTCATTCTGTTTACACCAAATTCTGACACTACCATTTGAATTTCTCAACAGAAATCGAGACTCATCAGACCAGGCAACATTTTTCCAGTCTTCAACTGTCCAATTTTGGTGAGCTTGTGCAAATTGTAGCCTCTTTTTCCTATTTATAGTGGAGATGAGTGATACCCGGTGGGGTCTTCTGCTGTTGTAGCCCATCCGCCTCAAGGTTGTGCGTGTTGTGGCTTCACAAATGCTTTGCTGCATACCTCGGTTGTAACGAGTGGTTATTTCAGTCAAAGTTGCTCTTCTATCAGCTTGAATCAGTAGGCCCATTCTCCTCTGACCTCTAGCATCAACAAGGCATTTTCGCCCACAGGACTGCCACATACTGGATGTTTTTCCCTTTTCACACCATTCTTTGTAAACCCTAGAAATGGTTGTGCGTGAAAATCCCAGTAACTGAGCAGATTGCGAAATATTCAGACCGGCCTGTCTGGCACCAACAACCATGCCACGCTCAAAATTGCTTAAATCACCTTTCTTTTCCATTCTGACATTCAGTTTGAAATTCAGGAGGTTATCTTGACCAGGACCACACCCTTAAATGCATTGAAGCAACTGCCATATGATTGGTTGATTAGATAATTGCATTAATGAGAAATTGAACAGGTGTTCCTAATAATCCTTTAGGTGAGTGTATACTGTATATATACACACACAGGGGTGGGCAAAAGTAGGATTACAGTCGTTCATATGGAAAAAGACATGCAGATTATTATGATTTTATTAACTTTAAAAGATGTCTCAATGGCAAAGTGCAATTAGGTGCAATCTCGTAAGTGCTGAAATTGCCAGCCTTCATTATTTATACATTCTTGTAGTCTAGATGCTAATAACAATAATTATAATAATAAGAAGACAAATAATAAAAATAAATAAGACAATAATAAATTAATAATAATACAAGAATAAACTCTGTGCTTCGCGTACTCACAAATGGATTCCTACTTTTGCCCACCCCTGTATATACAGTACTTTTGGTCTTTAGCATTGGAGCCTCTAAGGCCAAACTGGAAGTGACCTCAACAGGCTTCATGATGCTTTGAAAGCAAAGTGACTGTTAGCAACTCTTTTTCCCTAGATCCTGGTTTGTGAGTCATTGCATCTGAATTGTCACTTAGATGCCTCTGATTTGAATGCATGTGACAAATATATATATATGACGAAGAAGAAGACATTACATTTATATAGCAAATTTCTCTCTGCTCAAAGCACTTTAAATAGAGAGTGCAGTGCTATTTCAACTAAATCATCAATGTTCAGAATCCACCTGGATGATGCAACAGCAGCCATTTTGTGCCACTATGCTCACAACTCTTTAACTATTAGGTGATGAAGGGGCAAGAGAGAGAGTTAGTCAATTAAAGTCAAGGGATTAGGGCCATGGTGGACAATTTAGCTTGGACATTGGGATACAACATACTCATTGTGAATGATGCCTGGGGATTCTTAAGACAACAGAGAGTCAGTATCTCTGTTTTACTGCTCATCCAAAGGGTGGCACCATTTTTAGAGCACAGTGCTCTTGTCACTGCAATGGGGCATTGGAATTCACACACAGACCACACAGTAAGTGGCACCGATTGGCCTCTCCAACACCTCTTCCATTAGTAACCCAAGCTTTTCCTAGATGTCCTCCCATCCAAGTACTGGTCAGGCTTCAGGTGGATTACCTGTTCTAAACTGCATGTGGTATGGCTGTTGGCCATATATAAATAAAAAATGGAAGGGTAGAGATGAAACCACCAATATCCCGTAAAGTATCATTCCACAGGATAGGACATGAGCATTACAGAAATTATGAACACCTGTCTATGAGTATACATTTACAAAGAGGATAACAAATACTGTTGCATTCAGG
This sequence comes from Polypterus senegalus, assembly GCF_016835505.1. Classification (NCBI taxonomy): domain Eukaryota; kingdom Metazoa; phylum Chordata; class Cladistia; order Polypteriformes; family Polypteridae; genus Polypterus; species Polypterus senegalus. The sequence goes on from NC_053154.1 coordinate 247,129,100, forward strand.
GCTTCTAACCCTAGGAACCCTGAACTTTAGACTGATTTAACTAGTACTATTAGAGTGGGTGCTTTATTGTCAGCAGTTTAACCAAGGCTGAAGAGTTGCTATTTTAGCATAGAATACAGTTGGTATGGCTGTGGCTGAGGATGTTTATACTGCTTTTTCATATTGATTTTAATAATTCTAACAGCAATAGTTGTAAGTCTCTCCCAGTCTTTGTCTCTGCTTACTTGGCACCCTGTGGTGGCACTTGCTGCATCCTGGTGTGGATGTATTATCACCAATATTGAACCCATTATTACTGGTCATTGTTTATAGTGTTGATGACCTAGGATAGTGGAGACATTCTGTGCTTCAATAAAAATATTGATTTTATTGATTTCTTAATGCATATCCAATTTTTGGGGGGATTTTCAAAACAATATTTTAGTTGTATGTTCGATTTGCATTATAATTTAACTATACTGTGTTTGACATTAATTTGCTAGACAGTGGCATTATTAGTGAAAGTACACTTTATTATAATAAACTAAATAATACATGATGTGGTACTCTTGATTTGCTCCTTCTGTATGAAGGTGGTATCGTGGCACACAGTGGTTATCATTCCTGCTTCACAAGTCCAGGAGAATGGGTTTGAGTGTATAATTCAGCTTGCTGTATGTGAAGTTTGCTAGCTTTCCCCATGTTTATGTGGACTTTTCTCTGAGTGCTCTAATTTCCTTCAACATCTCAGAGGTTTTAGTTATGTAGGTCTCTATTTGTGACGGTACTTTTTGATGGACTAGCACCCTGTGCAATGATGGTTCTACTGTCAATCAAATGCTGTCCGAATCCCCCGCAATGGAAAAAAAACCAGATGCATATAATGGTTGGATGAATTTCAGTTTCTGTTGTAAATTCAAGAAAATAACAATAGTTGGCCTAACAGGACTCACCTCTCCTTAACCCACTTTGGTTCTCTTCCAGAATGATCTCATATGTCATATTTTATCCATCTGTTTATTTTTTATGCATACTTTTGCACAATCAGAATTTTAGGTGCTCAGACCTATCCTATAAGGCAAGAACCATCTTTGGATCTATTACTTAACCTCCTTCAACACTGATGTCAAGCTTCCTAAACAATTAGTTAAGTTACTTTATCTTCCTATTTGGATATGTCCATAATACTTGTTCTTTTGTATTCTCTTGGAGCATCACTTTAGTGCATTGATCTGTTGAATATATGTTCAGCATTAACATATATAAATTCTTCAGTTATATTCTAGACATACCTGGATATAGTGATTTCTAAGCGTTCAGTACCCCCATCTTTTTAAAAGCCTACTCCAGTATCTGACCAAATAAGTGACAGTACTTATCCAGCCTTTAAGCCAATTGGTGTGGGATTGCTGTATTTTTGTGAATCCCTTTAAAATTCTTGAGCCCTTTTCTGGTTGTGAGTGAGTTCATGAGTGATCATTTCCCTTAATATAACTCTGTTATCAGGGTGTCAAATACAATGTAGTACATTGATTTTTATGTAGTAGGACCTACAGCTCCATTCTGATCCATTCCTAATTTTGAACCTGTACTTCAATTTGGAAACTAGTAGGGACTCACAAGAAGTTTCTATCTAAATAATTAAGTATAAAAAAATCCAGAAAGTGTTTAATTACTTGCTATCTCCAAGCCATATTTTTGATGTAAAAATAATGTTATGTTTTTCTAACCTTTAAGGTCTGTAGTGAAATATCTCCTTTGGCTGAGAGTTTGCCTCCAGAAGAAGAGAAAAGGGCTGATCTTTTGCAGTCTCTTCAATCAAGAGATTTTCTAATGCCGGTATGTAGATAATGCAGCATACAGGTATATACTAAATATCAGTAATTAACTAAATAGAACAGAAGAAAATTTTTGACTTTCGGTCCATGTTTGGCCATTAATCAGTATGATTCATCGCATCCTATTCACTTGACTTTTACAAAATATTATTGAATCAAAGTTGGAAAGACTCCAAGGTGCTTTGTTCCAAGTAAATTATTACAACCACTTGGCATCTTATTTGATGTACTGGCTCTTCTCTATTTGAACAAATATATTTCTGAGATTTAGCCTTTAAAATATCTGGTCTTGCAAATTCCATGTATTTTGCAGGGGCATATCCTGCTTGAAAAATAATTCTTTACCAAGGGCTATCAGGCTAATCCTTCAAGGGACAAACACACACCTCAAAAGAGGCAGTAGAAGAACAAAAAACTCAAAATACTACAGAAACCTAGCCAAACAGCTGTTAAGGGGCAGGAAGGCAGCACGTTGCATAAGAATCTCTGGTCCAACAGTGCAAACACAAATATGGGAAAGTTTCAAGTCTCTTCCTATGTTCTTGGTTCTTCAGTTGTGTTCAGGTAACTTGGTTTGGAGAAAAGATCTGTAGATTGATGTGTTAATGAATTTAACAAAAGAAGAACACAGTTTGGTAGCTGCACGTTTTCTTCACTTATTCAAATGCTGTTTACAATGATTAGGCTGATAAATTGTGTATGAAATGCCATTCTTGTCCCTAATTCTCTCTGTATAAGCAGAATGTTCTAAGAAGTTCTTGGCTCATATAGAAGAATTTTGTGTCAGACTGGGTTTTTCCAAATTGTATCATTTTGGCCTCTAAATTGAAAACAAAGTTAAATTTCAATTGTCTTTTGATCAATATACCTGAACAGAGATGCCATGAAGTTTGTATAGTTTGTACAATTTTTTGTATCAGCCTCGCTACTCCAAATACAAATAGAATGAACCTATTTTTGAATAGTAACATCCTTTCTATTTACAGGTTATATGGCTACTGAACAGTCCGTCATAATAAAAAATATTGTAACATAAACAATGCAGAGTGCATATATACTGTATAAACAAATACCTTGAAATATACTGTATGAGTATTATTATGTGTAGTATATTGCCACTCATATTAAATATGTTGGATCAAACAAGATGTTAATAGATGAACATCTCTTCATTTCAGTTTTGCTGGGAGAATTAATACTGCTAAAACTATTGTCCTTCCAAAGCTTTTCTTATCCATTATCTTTTTATATATATTAAGAAATCCTTTTGTTAAACAAAGTTAGATAAAATTGTAATTCCGTCAATTTGGAATGGAAGCCTTAATGTTACTTAAGTCAGTATTACTACTGGGTCAGACATTTTTGTACTGGGAGACTGTGGAAAGAAGTAACATTAGGAAATGAAAACCACAGTCTCACTAAGTCATGAAAAAAAAAATGTGTTCAAATGGATGCTATTCTTTGTGCTCAAGTCACCAATTTACATGTATTCTTATGGTGCCAAAGTGTGGAGATGTTATTCTCAGATCTAGTGCATAATAGTCCATATTTATGAAAATGATTGCATTCAGAACGTATTCAGACCCCTTCACTTTCTGCACACAGTACTGTGTTGTGGATTTCATTTTAAGTGCATAAATCAGCCTTTTCTGCCCATCAATATACATTCAATCTATATATATAAAAGCCAATTTGTGTATGTATGTATGTTCCAGCATCACTTTCGAACGGCTAGAGCGACTTTCATGAAACTTGGTACACATGTTTCTCATTGGTGGACTAAAAATACTGTAGGGTGAAATCAACCCTAATCTACCCCCTTCTGGATAGGGTAAGGGTTGGTTGTGCGGTCTTGTATGCATGTTATCATCCAATTGACATTCGGAATGACCACCAGAGGGCAAACTGGAGGTGACTGCCAGCATTCTTTATGTTTGAGCACCAATGTGCCCCTTTTGCTTTTGAAATTAAATAGAGTTGGCCAGTTCCGAGCATAAACTGGATGATAACATACATACAGGACTGCAAGACAGGCACATTAGTGAGTCTTCATTGTTTGTTAATTTATTTTTATTTTTAAAGTTGTGGGGGTTTTTTATTATATTTTTCTCAAACAATTAAAAAAACAAATACTTTATTTTCCTCCTAGGCAACACTGGGTATTTCAGCTAGTAATCCATAATGACAAAGTAAAAACGTGTTCAGAAAGGTTAACAAATTTATTAAAAATCAAAAACTGAAAGCCCTCATTTAAAGAAGTATTCAGGCCCTTGCTGTGGCACTCCAAATTGTGCTCCTGTTTTCTTTAATTATTCTTGAAATGAAGTCTTCCTAGCATTCTAAAATTAACATTCCATGTCAGGAGAAAAAAACAAGACATTAAGTCTAAAAAACTCTCTGTAGACATTTGTGATAAAACTGTGGTAAGGTCACTGGTGTAGCAAACACCCCTCCCCAGGGATGGCCTTCAGACCCAAAGGGCCCCCTCACCAGACCTCCACAAAGTCAGCTACAAAAATATATATATTTAATTTTTGCGAAAAGAATGGAGTGTCATAGGAAAGGGACTCATTATAAATGAGTCTTTAATTTTTACTGAATGGTCAGACTAAGCAACTCACAAGATTGGCCTTGGTCAGGACAGTGTGCAAGAACCCATTGGTCACTCTAACAGCTTTAGAAGTCCTCTGCTGAGATGGAAGAACTGGTTGGAAGGACGACAATCTCAGTAGTTCTCCTTCAGTCAGGTGTTTATGATAGAGTAGCCAACTCCCGCTTGGAATTGGCAAATGGAATTTAAGAAACTCTCAGAACATGTAAAAAATGATTCTCTGGTCTGATGATACACATATTTAATTATTTGTCAGAACTCCAAGTTCTATGACTGATGAAGACCAGGCACTAATCATCACCTACCTAATGCCATCCCAATAGTAAAGCATGCTGGTGGCAGCATCATACTATGGAGGTGCATCTCAGTGGCAGGGACAGGGAGACTGGTCAGAATTAGGGGAACGGATAAATGTAGCAAAATACAGAGTGCTCTTTGAAGAAAACCTGCTCCAGAGTGCACACAACCTCAGACTGAGGTGATAGAGTTCACCTTTCAGTATGACAGTGACCTGATGCATACAGTCAAGATAATGCCTATATGGCTTTGGGACAAGGCTATGACTATCCTTGAGTGGCTCAGCCAAAGCCCAGACTTAAACCTGACAGAATCACAGTGGAGAGACCTGAACTTTTGCGGTTTAGACAGTTCACATCCAATCTAACAGAACTTGAGAGGATCTCTCAGGAAGAATAGGATAAACTGCCCAAATCCTGGAGGACAAAGCTTGCAGAGACTTGTCCAAGTAGACTGTAAGCTGCAATTACAGAATTAATGGCCTAATGAGACCGTTCAGGTTTTTATGTTTAATAAAATATGTGTATATAAAAATATTGATGTATATAAAAATGTTGATGTTGACTGAAGGAACACATTGGTCATAGAGGAAATGTTGGGACACCAATCAGGTTGGCCCTTTAAATATTTACAATGTCCAAGATAAACAGGCATTCGATGGTGTATCAAATAAAGGCAAGCAAAAAAGCAGTGCAAAATAAGGAATAAACAAGAGGATTCAGCATTCTCTTAGATGTGATAATACTCAAGTGGGAGCTCTGTTCTTTGATCTGCTCTCTCCAGAATGAGACGATCCATGCCTGAAGCACGGCTTTATAGCAGAGAGAGCAGAAGGGGTGGAGTCAGTTGCCCTCCATGGATAGTTCCTCAGGGCTGTGAGAGAAAAAGGAGATGAAACCATCAGCAATGGCACCCCCTTGTGTCCGAGAGTGCTTATATATACCTTAATAAAAGAACAAGTGTTTGTGTGAGTGTCATTGTAGCTGCGTGATTGTCAAACTGCTATGTCTCTGTTATATATCATTTGGTATGGGATTCATAAACGCCATGCAAATGTTTGATACACCATCTGCAATGCATTTTATTATTACATGCACTACAAAATACATTCCAATCGATGTGTGTGTGTGTATATATATATATATAAATACACTGTATATATGTTTTTTGTTACCTAGGAAACATCAAATACTCCAGCCCCTGTGCTTTTTGCCAAATGTTTAGTTCATTCTCTGCCAACGGATGAAAAAGTGTGGGAGATACGTGTGTCTCAAGTGCTAGAAAACTCTCCTTTGACAACTACTGGTACATCTCATATTAAATCTGAAGTTTCAAGGTACACAGAAAAACATTTTTAACCTACAGTTCAAATTATTCTAAGATTTAAGATTGTAATAAATGTATAAATTGTCTGATAATATGAAAATATTAAAATGATTATACTCTATTTGAAATTGTAAGGTTGAAAGTTATTTTTCTTCAGTAACTATATTTGGATGAGTGGCTGAGCTATCCTTTTTATATCACTTTCTATATTTTCCTTCTGAAGGAAAACTATATGCCTTTTGATGAACTCTGTTTTCAGTTATGCCTTTCAAATCCTATCTATGTAGCCTATGTTTTATGATATAGTATACTTAGTAATTGTACCACATAACTTAATTCAAATCAGACTTCAGATAAGAAATCTGTTATTACATATATATCTAGTACACACAAAACCACACCAGTATTTTAAAGTAAACACAACACAGACCACAATGTACATAGCAGTAAAGCCCTCTGCAATGAAATCTGCAATTGTAAGAGTTTCCAGTTACAATTTGTGTGGTCCATTCTCACAAAGGTTTTGATCAAATAATTTTACATGTTCTCCACATGCTTACTGGTGACTCAGCTGTAATGGAAAGCCTCTTGTCATGTACCTTACCAGGGTCTTATAAAAGGACAGCCAAACCCTAAAATACTGGGGGTCACGGTTTGGTGTGGCCTTCTTAATAACACAACCTGCTTGCTACTCATTTGAAAGGTAAGATATTATCATATCAAATCTTTCAAAGCCTAGTGCAAAGTATTTTCACAAGACTTGCCTTTGACAAACCATTAGCAATAAAAAGAAATGAGGTTCTATCATATTGGTGTAAAATATCATTAGGTAATATGGCCATGTATTTTTAAAGTTTTTTTTTTTTTGTTTTTCTGAACAAATAAGACATGTTGCATTGTTCTTTATTTTGACAATAATTGCAATAAAATATTAAAAATAACAAGCGCATTCTGCTTCTTACTCTAAAACTATTTCGTATTTCACTATTTTGCATTTGTTTTATTAACCAATCTTCACTATTATGGTTTAAAATAGATAAATATAGGTCTTTCATTTATCCACTATGCTTGTAAAAAATAGAATGCTAAAAGAGTTCTATATTGTGTTGCTGTCACTGCCATAAATAACACATACTATTTAAAAGGCTATTTAAAGAACAATTGTATCTGAAAAACCTTTAAAATCCTTGAAGACAAAACGATCTAATGGTCCCTGTGTTTACGTACACACTATCTTGAAACAGATACAAAACCTTCTCTGATTATTTCTGCATATTCTACAGTAATTTGAACTCTTGTCTACAGTGCCCAGAATGCCTTATAAATAATATGTCTAGTATGTTATTTTTTACAAAATCTAAATCGTTATGATATTGTCCACAAAAGCTTTTCAAATCCATCTATATTGCTGCCAGATAACTGGACTCATTTGTATTCCTGGGAAAATGTGCTTACTACATTTCTCATTAAATGATAATAGACAGTTGGCCTAAGAGATGCCATGCAAGGACAGAAAGTAAACACTATAAGAATGACCCTGTAAGAGTACAGTGTTTAAAGTTTGTTTTTTTTGTAATCATAACACACTTCCCTTTTCAGATCTGAACATGACATTGATATGACTTCCAGATGTTACACTCCAGCAAAAATTGCTAAATGATGAAAGACAGAAGGCAGAAAAAAGATTTTCTGATTCAGTCACCAAAAAACTAAATATTACAAACAAATTATGGCAATAAAGGCCACTTACACAGCATCCCTAATGCTAGTATTTTACCATTATTATTTTTAAATTCAAATTGCGTAGCTCTGTTATGCATTGAGCTTTCTTCCTTTAAAAGTTAATAAGTATTAATTTTAATAGGCCTTTTTTCAGCTTGCATCATTTGGGTTTGCACACTTTTAAACAATCCTTGTTGCCACTGTTTTATTTTAATTAGCATTTCATAACTATCCAACATTTAGCTCAACTGAAGAAAATAAATACAACACTATTCCAATCTTGGCCTATACTGGATCAGTTTGGCAATGTCAGAGAGATCCTGGCCCATACTTCATTTCTGAGACTAAACCGTTACCTCAGCTATTCTATCTATGATTCGTTTTGTAGTATTCAGTCCTTAAAAGGTCATGTGATTCTCTTTAATATGAATGTGATCTGTGTTTTCCCTAAAAACAGTCTGAAAAGTTTTTTGCCCCCTAGTGATCCAGTGCCCAGGGCACACTCAATTCAGGACGCCTAAATTGAAGGGAACAGAATGAATTCCCCATCTAAACATAAAAAAACAAGAGGAACTGCACCTTGTTGTATGTTACACTCCAAGCATTACTCTCTCAGTCCAGAGGTTGGGTTGGGATCATGCTGGCAATTTATTTCAAAATTACTTAAGAGAACACTAGGTTAAAGGGACTGTATACAGTTTCTTGCTCCTTTATAAGGCTGGCAGAAACAAGCTGACACACTGGTCTGGCAAGATAATAAGGCCAGCAGCTATAGGGAGTTCATGGGCTGCTGAATCCTGCCCTTGGTGTTTTGGCAGAGTTGCAGTAAAACTGGCAGTACTGGAAGGTAGCTCCACATGGTGTCTTCAGACCTTCTGCACGTGGTTAGCTTGAGCTGACATCCAGGCTTGGCACTAGTATAGAGGATGTGTAAAATAGGAGAGAGTGTTGTATGTGACCAGAGGTACAGTATATACTCCCTGGCAGTGTTCTTGGAATTTAAGGAAACCAGAATGGGCGATGTGCGTACACCATACATCTGGTTTGATAGGAGCATGTATAGAACTGTATAGTGAAGCAGCAGTGTTTTTTGGCCTTGTTTTTATGTGCTAATGTTCCTTCTCTTTATCTCTCTCTACAGTGAATTGTAAAATTGTTCATTTTTATAAATTGTCTGTGTTGCTGCTTAATTATTGACATGCATAGCTTCTAATAGTGTTCCTGTTCTGTCTATATGTATGGTTTGGAACCCTTTGGAATTTTCTGGGTTCTTGCCTGAATTGCACCTAAAATGTGATCTCATCTTCAGCCTACTCATAATGATAGATAAACATAGTCTAATGACACACATAGAACAGAAAATTGTACCTTGTGATATCTATATTTAACATATTGTCTGAATCATGAAGGTCTTTTATTTTTAAAGAAAAGGCTGGTAATGCTTTGAAACCATCCATTTCCTAATTCTGAAGAGTCAGAGTGAGCAGAGACCTATCCTGACTACACGAGCCACTAGGCATGAATCTGAACCTGAATGGGGCACCAGCCCATGGCCAGGCAACTAAACTCACTCATACGGAGACAGTTTATGATGTACATGTTTTGGATTTGGAAGAAAACCTGGGGGCCCATGAAGCAGCAGCAGACTTGGAAACAATTTTTGGAATGATATGATAGTAATACGTAGTTGTGCTATGATTTGGCACTTTATTCTCAGGCTATTAAGGCTCAGAGTTCTTTGACAGGTTCATGGGCAAAAGGCAATTACATACTTTACAAATGACATTATAAGTACATATAAAGACACAGATTTGTATAAGCAGAAAGGAAAATAAAGTAGTTTGAAACTGATTAACATAAATGGAGCACAGCAATGTTTGTCCATTAATTACATGATGAACTACAGCCAGTCTGTGGTAGGCTGGCGCCCTGCCCGGGATTTGTTCCTGTCTTGCACCCTGTGCTGGCTGGGATTGGCTCCAGCAGACCCCCGTGACCCTGTGTTAGGATATAGCGGGATGGAAAATGACTGACTGACTGACTATAGCCAGTTGACAACGGAAGATAGGAAATCAAATAATCCAATCAATAGCAGTTCTAGAAAAAGTAATCTTCTGGAGCGTCCAAACTCAGTCAGAATTGACAAAGTCAGACACAATCACAGTCCCAGAGACCTATAGGCCAACTGGCCATCCACCCCTTCCTGGATATTCTATGGTAGAGTCTGTGCTGGGCCGTCCTGTCTGACAATAGAGTAGTTCCATCCATTGAGTCCAAGGCTCCCAATTATCACAGATGTCATTCTGTGGACTTTTACACCAATGGGGTTTTTTTGGGAGGTCCACATTCCAAAGATATGCATGCATGTTGGATAATTAACAAATCTAATTATGGGTTTGGGTGTGTGTATAAGTTTGTAATGCAGAGGGTTAGTATTTAATCTTGTTTTATTCCTATGCTAAATCCATAAGATCTATAATCTAAAATCTTACACCTGCCACAAACTATGGATCTTAATGACTTTATAATAGGAAAAACAAAGTATGAAAAATATACGGATGAACAGATTATTGACAGTTCACAACAGGTGTATTTGAATTGTTCTCACAATGATGCTGTATTGACAAACACAGCCACAGTCAAAGGAAGGACTAATAAGTTTATTGGGGCAAAATAAAGTAAATTGTTAAAACACACTTTAAAGTAAATGGATAAGCAAAAAAACCAGCATCAATTTATTCCCATTTTTTGTTGCTGAAAGGATATCTCTGCATGTGTTAATGCAAAGGCACTGTCTAGGAGAACAGAAAATTTTTTTGATGGCCGTCCATTTTTTTGTTCTATTAAGATTTTAATCTTGTGTAAATTAAGACACTTTTATATTAAACAAGTTGAAAATTCTACTGGAATCTTTAACATAGCATGATACCATGAAGCTGCTTAATTCAATTTGAATTCATGGGGACTGAATGCGGCACAATGCTGGGACACTGCATTCTTTAGTTGTGTTTTGTCTTATTTTGGAGGCCTATAGAAAGCAACGCAAGAATCTGTATAACAACATAGATGCATATATGACTATTAGATGGTATTCTTTTTTCTTTTATACTGTAAATATTCAAATTAGTTTGTGTTGGTGCCTGTTATCACTAATCCACAACAGATGGTCAGCTTTGAGCTGTAAGGACCTCTTTTATTTGTATGGCCTAAATGTCCCTAATAGTAACTCTGTTTTAATATCTGAGGCCTTCAAAATAGCAGTCGGTCTTATCATTATGACAAAATGATTTTTTCTGCTAATTTTCTGCATATGCTCTATTCGCTGCAAATGGCTGTTTTTATTATTGCTCACATATTTTTGATGCTTAATCAGTTATTGCTTATCATGAGACAGACAGACAGACAGGCATACAGACACACAGATAGATGTGATGTGATCAAAACTGACTTCACAATAAAACCTTATGTTCTAACAGAATGTGTAGACTGTTTGTGCCAAAGACAGTTTCATGTCATAAAATTAAGTTCCACTTCAGTGGGATCTGTGGTGAACTGGCATTCTGTCCTGGGTGAAAGGTTTCGATCTGATGCTGCTGGGAAGAAATCCAAGTCACCACAACCCAGTCGCAAAAACAAGTGGAGAAAAAAGAAAGATTTATAAATTTAATTTAGGAAAATTAAAAAATATTGTGGCTTTATTATATACTGTTATATATATATATATATATATATATATATATATATATATATAGATTATAGAATGAGATTAGGTAAGCTGTCAAGTTAAAGAAAAAAAAATTTCTATGTAATGCTAGTCAGTTGGCCTTTGGATATGAATGAGACATGCTGGCAATTCTAGAAGGTGGCCAAGTGCCTTGCTTGCAAAGAGTTGTCAGGCCACGGAGAATAATTTCAGGATGGCCTCGAAGAATTTTTGGCAAACTTTCAATGACCAATGAAGGACTGCAGTTGTCCAAGCAGCTTGTACCAAAAATTGGAAAATGCTGACCTTAAGTGTGGTTAAATTAGAAGTTGAAGGAGGACTTATGGAACAACTAACCTTGATGAATATTCCTCCTCACACGAAGCAGTGCCTGGAGCACTAGTTAGGGCTGGATACATGTCTGACATTGAGGTGTCTGTGGTGGTAATCAACTCTCGAGAGGCCAGACTGCAAGTCTGAATGATACGTCCCCAGGAATGCTGAAAGCACTGCCTATTTGGGAGGTGTCTTAGTTAACACACATTTATGTATGAAAGTTGGGATAGTACCTCAATGCTGGTAGAATGGGATGGGGGTCCACATGTGGGAGATGAGAATGTGACAAAGTTATTTAGATGCCAAACATTTGGACTACAAACAACAAAACAGAGCCTGGAATTCAAGTAGAACAATACAGATTCAGTCTTGGTCATAGAAGTCTTGCTTTGTATAAGAAATAGGAGTTTGCCAATCCCTTTTACAAATGTTTTAAAGATCTGGGTAAAGTGTATGACTGTAAAAGTTGTGGCAACTTGTAGAAAGGTGCTGTAATATTATGACTGCTGCTTTATCTCATTTGGTTCTGATTTCTGCAACACAAGCATACATGGTGTTAAGTCAAGCCCATTTAAAGTGGATGTAGGACTCCATAACTGTTGACATCTGTCTTGTTTGTGATTTTCAAGGACAATATAATAGGATCCAGGCAAGTTGTGGACAGTATCCAGTATGAAAAACTAAGGATTTAATTTATGTTGCTTATGGATAATAATTACAGAGTTTATGAGTGACAGTGATCTGTGAATGACCAACAAATTGTTGTATCATCAGTAGCTGTAACTGTGAGGGTGAAATGGGCGGAAAGTCATCTGGTAAAACAATCCAGTTCCTGAGTTCACTTTCAATGACACAGTGAGGAGGATCTTTTAAGTCGAACATGTGGTGAGGTTATTAGCCCTTAGGCTTCTCCAACAAAAGATGAACAAGACATGACCCCCTAGGAGAGGACTTCGCGATAAATCCAGGACAAACTAGTTAGGTTAAACCTTCTTGCTGTCCTGGGAGTGTCAAGGATTTTATGTTGAACCTGGAAGTTCTTGCTGGTTGTTAGGGTGGCCTGATCAATCCAGCTCTTACTGTGTTTCTACTGTAACCACCACCACACCCAGTTGCACTCCATATCATGCCTATGAAAAAAGTCAATCAAGCAAATTATTGCTTGCTGATAGATGCCTTAGAAGTCAATAATTATATTACTGAATTATTTTCATGTTAGATATGTGTATTTATTGTAAGGTGTACTTGGTCTCCCACACATCCTTGTATAAAAAAATCACTTGACCTGGCAGCATGTCTTTAGGCTGTGGGAAATACTCCGAGTTGCTGAAGGGAGCCTATGTAAATCTGAGTCTGAGTGCTATGAGACTGCTTACTATTGGAAAGTGCTAGTTGGAATAAATTAAAGAAGTTAGCTGTCACTCTTGAAAAACATATTCAGTAAAAGCAGAATGTAGTAATATGTTAAGTAAAAACAATGAAAAAAGAGAAGCGGACTTGTTCAGAGGGATCCCTTATTCACTAAGAACCTAGTCATTCATATAGTACAAGCCTGTGAAAATGGCTATGAGCAGGAACTTGAAAAAAAATTTAAATAGTTCCAGTGTGGTGCAAATTAACTTGCTTATTTAATATGCATACCTTTGTTGTAAGTACGGTGGTATGAAAGCATATCAGGTTATCTGCTTTTGCAAACTGACAGTCTTATCTGCATAAAGAGGCAGGGCTTCACAATAAAGCTCTTGAGCCGAGGCATTTAACCAGTAGTAAAGAAACAGGTCTTGGAGTGAAGGAAAAAACACACCAGAAACTTGAGCCTGGGTTTCTTTTTGAAGTGACATATTATATATATGAGAGACAGAGCATTATACATATATGGGAGATCTACAAATGTCTTCTTGGATTCTGCTTGCTCCAAGGTACTGTAATAATTTTGAAGATCCCTATGAAATGTACTTTTGTGTAATGATTCTGTATGAGTCATATCCCAAATTAACTATACCACATCTGCATCTGACTAGTGTGTAGTAGAAGAGTCAAGAATATCAAAAAGAGAATCTTTGATATATTTAAATATAGTGTATCATTTGGCATTGTAATGAATAGTGTATTTTTATGCCCTGAGAAAGATAGTGACCCTCCACCTTCACTGCACTTTCTAATAACTATTTGAGTATATTTTGCTGGTAAAAGTTTTAACTTGCTTTGAATTCATATTTGTAATGTTGAATTTTTTGACAATACAAAACATTATCAAAATCATTTTTATGCTTTTAAACTTTAATTCACCAACCCTAGTCTGGCTGTATCTTAACCCTTCTCCCTGCAGTTCTGCAGCACTTCACTGTGTGTGATGTAAACAATGCCATATAAGCCTGCACTGGGTTATGACATTTGTGCTTATTTAATTTCTTCAGGATTATTAAAGAAACAAATTTGTCATTAACGCTATATTTTCGGGCAGCATGCAGAAACAGGGTCAAAGCTTCTGCAGAGCATCTCTAGGGTCTTGGGTTTAATTTCCAACCTATTCAAACTCAGTACTGTATAGTGTTTGCACATTTTTCCAGTATCTACATAGTTTCCCCCACTATTGTTTTGACTGCTACATCCCAAAGATCTCCAGGTTAGACTAGCTTGAAGCTATAAACTGACCCAGCACTAGAAAGCATGTGAATATGCCAGGCAAAGGAATAGCAGCCCCTCCAAGGTTAGTTCCAGGTTCACACTTGGTGTCGCCAGCTCTCCACAACCTTGTAATGGAAAAAGTCACCTTAGAAAGTGAGGTAAACTGACGGACAGTGTTTTAATGTCTAATAGACAAAGGTTGATAATAGTGATCTCAAAAATACCTTGACTTTGAATTTTGCTCACTGCTTTTAATTATGGAGTCTTTGCCAAGTGATAAACAGTTGTTGTTCTACTAGTCACATATTCATATTAAGAAGCTTAGGTCAAAAGCACAGTTCACTGCCCATGTTAAGAAATTAGTACAGGAACTTTAAGTCCTTTAAAATGAAATACAGAAGAAGATGCTGTCTTTATATGGTAATTGGTTTGTTGGAAAATTACTTTTGGTGACACCATTCGAAAACCGAATGTACTGTGAAGTACTATGTTGACTAAACATTTATTTATTTTACATTCGAGTGAGAATAGGTGTCCATCTGTGAAAATGTTGCCAACAGGTACATAACATCAGGCTGATGCAGAGTAAGAAAATGTCCTGCATAAGACCTGAAAGCGAGAGGAATACTGGGAGTAGGAGAGGCCCTGCATATGCTAGTGTGGGGATCCTCTGCTAGCACAATAGTATGCAGTGCAGTCAGAATGGCAGTACGAGTACACACAAGGTGGGCAAAATGTTTAACAAGGATGCACCATCAGGTACCAGGGATGTTTTACCTCCTGTTAGAAATAAGAGTCTAAGTATGGAAGGTGGCTGAAAAGTCGTAACACCTCCTGATCTATAGTGAGTTGCACCATGCTGCCTTTTTAATGGTGAATCCTGACAAGAAGGCAGATGGAAACCTTCAATCCATTAGGTGTTGAAGGTTTAGGATAAAAGTCGTCTGTTTCACGCTGGTTGAAAGTTGAATACCCTTAATACTACTTAACGCACAGGTGTGTAGAAGCACCAGGAGCATCCCCAAAAAGTTGTAGTCTGGCCATAAGCGGCCCCATTCTTGTAGCAGAAGCAGATCTATTGTTGACCTCTGGCAGGAGATTTAAAGTCATAAGCCAAAAGGTAAGACTGACTCTAGAGAGTCATAGGCATAGTTAGCAGAAAGGCTGCTTTGTCAGAAGGAAGAGAAATAAATGGGACATAATAAGCATAGCTCTTTGTGGGCAAGTGAGGCCAACCATCCAGTACCCATAAAGACTGAGAATTCAGAGACAGTTACTGATTTCTAATGTTGATTTGTACTTGTGTTCTCTTTTTTATCGCTTACCCTTGCTGTGCTTTATTTATAATGAGATACATTTGTCTACTTTTGACCTCCCTGATATAACTGTGCATGTGCCCCCCCCTCCTATCACCCTAGTTTTTTAGTTTTAGTTTTTAGAGTTTACAATATTAATATAAAAGTTTGTCATCTGAACTCAAGTGTATTTTTAAGCCAGAGATTTCAAGTCAATTTGTTATTCAACATAAAACATTTGACAGTGTGCATCATTACAAGGTACTTTTTGATTCAACAATATAAAGCAGTCTAAGGCGACAAGGTTGATAATTTATAGCCAAGATAATTCACATTTGAATTACTGATTATTTAGCAGTCAAAACCAGTAAACAGCACAGCAAAGTTAGCAACAGTGTGTTAAATCCTAAAGAGGCACTGCACAGGGCAATAGCAAATCTACAGAAAAATGCACATTTCATTTTTTGATCTTTGTAACCAATTGAGTCTCTAGAGAGTTCACAAAGGAAAATGAAAATACAATAAGCATGGCATAAGTGGGCTTTTTATTAACAAAATAGAGGGAAACAGGAGATGTCAAAGTTGCATAGAGTAACATTGTGAATTGTGTGGTGTTCTTTTACAGCTTTAATGATTTTGAAGTAAACTTTTAAAGGAGATTTGATGGGAAGCTCTTTTTTTCTTGCTGCTCTCTGAATAATTTAAAGGTCTAGCACGGTTTTAGTGCAGTATTCAATTTAAAGAACATGAAGTTGCATAGCTTTAACCTGACCCATTTAAAAAAATGTACAGAATCTGTTTTGTTTGTCTCCAGGGCTGCACAGTTCTTGTGTTAACTGGCACAAACTAGAAACTGCAGCCATGTTCTTGGAATGTATTGTTACCTAACCTGACATTCAAGTAAACACAGACATGTATCTGCCGTTCTTTTGGAGGTTTGTTTTTGTCGTGATGGACTATTCTAGTGTTAAAGCCTAATGCATTGACTACATTGACAGTGTTATTTTATGTTGCCATTTATGATAAAGTGCATACATACGTCACAGCACAGTAAAAGTGTGGAAACATCTTGTTAGTGTTCAGACTTGTGTGATGTAATGCTTTTTCTTGGCAGTTAAATTATGTAAATGCATTGGTTTCATTTTTATTCTGCTTACATCAGAGCTCGGTACATTTAATGAACAGTATACTGAATAAATTTGAAGGAAGAAATAGCAGACATTTATTATTTATAAAATAATATTTAGTTGATATGAATGTATTTCTTAACAGTATGCACTGATGAATGTAATGACATTTAAGATAATGTAATAAGTAAAATGTGTAACAACCAAACTTTTAACTAAATCAGAACATCAGAAAATTTATTGTAATGAAATTTTATTTCATTGTTGGAAACTTTTTAGTGTTGGTACCGTCCCTTACAATACTTTAAAAATCTGTCTCCATTTTCTATGTAACATTTGCACATTTTCTCCATGCGTTTTCACTGGAAACTCTTTTCCAGTTCCCAAAAATTTGCATAGTAGGTTCATTAGCCACACTAAATTGGACATGTATGACTGCATCTTTCACTGTGAACGGCGTCCCCTCAAGTGTTTATTCCTACTTTGTGGACTACTGTATGCCACCAGGATATCCTCCAAGTCCTTCTGACCCCTTAATGGATAATGAGTTTATAGGAGTTTGATGAACGAATCCATCCATGGCTGAGAATCAACCCTTAGTCCTTCCAAAAATGTTCTAATGTATTAGCTTTGTGAGGGCTTAAAATCACAAATGTTAGGGGAGACAAGATGCACCATTGGTGGAGGTTTACCCCCATTTTAAGTAGAATTATTGATTATTAATTATGGTTTAGTTTTATTAGTACCAGCCTGCAGTGAACTGAAATCTTGGCAAGCCTGTTATTGATCCAAAAAATGACTCAAGAGATAACCCTAAAATAAATTAATACGGATGTTTAAAGTACCACATGAAGAAGTCAGCCGGCAGAAAAATAGGAATTCAGGAGAGGAAAGAGATTGAAAAAAGAAGAAGTGGAGTGGTGTGGCCAGGTGGCATTTTGAAAGTAGGAAAGCAGGTAGCCATACCACCTTGCAAACCCCAAGAGGGCAGACACATTGGCACTGCAGAGATGTCTTAATTTCTCTTTATTTAATGGTTTTGCATTCTCCTTTTTTTCTTTTGCAT
This sequence comes from Polypterus senegalus, assembly GCF_016835505.1. Lineage (NCBI taxonomy): Eukaryota > Metazoa > Chordata > Cladistia > Polypteriformes > Polypteridae > Polypterus > Polypterus senegalus. The sequence continues at coordinate 247,147,028 of NC_053154.1, forward strand.
TTTATTATTTTTTTGCAATGCTTTTGGTATTTTTACAACAAGGCGTGAAGCTAAATTGCATGAAGCCAAAATCAAAAAACTTGTCAAAGCGTGTAATGCTGCCTTTGTTGCTGTTGCACATACATACAGATGTTACAGATTTTTTTACTTTTGTAATCTGTTAAATAGGCATGTCCTGTTTTGACACTATCCTACAGCTTTTATGTAACCTCTGTAAGATATCTTGTTTTGTTTCCCTAGTCGCCCTGGCAAGTGACATAATATAAAATTATATAGCTGCGCATAAAAAATGATTTCAGAGATTTTTCTGCACAAAAATGAAGATCTGCAGATATCTGAGTCTTCTGATATAATCACATCTCTTTTAACTATGCATTCAATAATGGTGAGTTCTCGCCTTTGCAGCAGAACAACCTTTAAGAGATATGTCTTTTTGCGCAAGATTTTTAAATAGTGTTACATAATGTAGTAAAGCAGTTATTTATTTATATTAGATTTAATATAAAAACAGCAAAATCAAAAAAATCGGAAGCACACCCTTCTTGCAGTGTATTTTCCAGCCTAACTGCTTTCAAATTTGGCACCCTCTCATTACACTGTGATGGCCTTCCACTTTCATGAATTCTCTCAGTTTTATGTCTATTTTAGGTTTTAGGGATACAGAGCCTAGTCGGTAGCAATGGACATGAGTAGTTACCTTCGTTGAGTACATTCAAACACACACTCACACATAACATCAGGGCAGTTTTGAGTTATAAGTCAACATGGCAACATGTACTGTGACTGTCCCAGGAAGCAAGGAAGCAACACTGAGCCACCAGGGTCATTTCCAGCCTTATGTACAGTGCCATTAATATTGACTTAAAGACATCCTGCTCAAATGTTTTTAGTCACTTTCCTTTCACTTTTAATCTGTGGTGGGTCACTTTTCCTTTGTTTTTTTGAGCTTATTTCAACTTCAGCCTTGAACTTTGAAAGCAGAGACAGGGACCTACCACTGCAGGATGCCCTCTTTTTACTCATTTTTCATTCTATAAAAAACTTTTATGTCAAACTTGTCCTTATATATGTGTAACCTTATATATGTTAATGCACAAATCTCAACAGGGTGTATGTATGGCTACAGGATCCCTGAACTTTGGTCATTTTGTACAATAAATTATTGGAAATGTGGGAAACATGACTCAGACAGTGTTGCAGTTCAGCAGGTCAACTGATGGGAGAGGCAGGAAGTCTAACCACAGGCCCTTTTAAAAAGTTTTGTCTAAATTGAGGTGGAAAGCACAACAATCAGGAAGCTTCATAACAGACATAATAGAGTAGAGATAAAGACCTTGTTCCCCTGAGAGAGTAGAGAACTTTGGCTGACGTTGGTCTCCACAAGTAGACTAAGACTAAGAGTCAAATCCTTCTTTTCAAGTATTGATCAGTTTTGGTCATACAGTGTAACATTTCACTTTGTGATTTTACATACTGTATATAGTAACAATATTCTTTATGAAGAAACACTAAATAAAATAAAGATAGCTTGATGCTGTTTATCTTAAAATTTAAAGTCTTTCTAATGGGAAGCCCACAAATCTTACTGAGTTATATTTTGTTTGTATTTGTTCTCGTAGAATCTAAAAGTGCACATTCTTTAAATGTTTCTAAATGTGTAGAGAAAGTTCACTAAAAGTAGTTTAGAATCACATTGGCCATGTGTTAAGACAGACCTAGGTTACCATGGTGGTGCAGTAGTCTGAGGTGTTGCCTCATAGTTCCTCTAGACCTTGAGCTTATTTCCTAACCAAAGCATTGACTATGTGATATTTGAAAGTTATTTTGTTTTTTATTTTGGCCCTACGGGTATCTTCATCATCCAGAGAGCATGTTAAAATAATAGATGACTCTGAAATGGCCAGGTGTCTGTGTCCTGAGATGGTATGTGGTCTTTTCCAAGGATGGAGCTTATCTTGCACCTGATGCTGTTTAGTTAGACTCTGCTTCAGCTGTGACACAGTGATAAAAACTTTATTCAAAAATAGAATACTTTGTAGACATTGCTCCAGAATTGATCATTTATAAGTCAACCTGAAAGTAGTAAATGTTTATTTTTATTTATCATCTAATTTAGTTTTGGCCTTTCAATCCACTAGCCATGTTAATCTGTTTCTCCTCAGCATGACAGCTATTGAATCCACACCAAGTCTTTCTCCTAACTCAGAATTCACCTTCCTCTGTATTGAAGATAATCTCCACAAAACCATGCAATGTTTTCTAATCTGCATTCTTTCCAACTTTGCTTGATTTTCCATGTTCATGAGACATACTGTACTACTCCTCATATTTCTTTCACAAGCATTACCCTTAAATGTCAGTGAGACTCTTTTAGAAACCTGAATAGAGGACAGCTCTCGGAATTCTTCCATGAACCTCTCACCCTTTGTTATTAGTGCTGTCCCCGCTCCTACATCTTTGCTCAGTATGTCACCTGAGCAGCAGGACTTCCCTAGTTTCTTCAAAAGAACTGCTGATTTCCATGTTAACTCTTACTCTATCAGTATTCTTCTCTTCAGAGATCACATCCACCTCTCCAGACTACCTCTTTCTAACAACTCATGTATTGGATTGAGTTTCTCTCAATATCTTTACTGCACACCCCACCTGACCATGCATCCACCTTTTCCAAGCCTTTTGCTTTAACACTTCCAACCATTACCATTGTCGCTCCTGCATTTATCTTGAGAAGCTTTACTTTCAGTGTACCTTCCATTTCAGTATGTTCTCCTTCAATTCTGTGTCACTTTTTGTGATCATTATGGCATCACTTGTGTAAACCCTGTAACCTGAGGTTACAATATGGTCACTATTCGTCTGGCATGCTGTAAATGGCTACTAAAGGAGTTTTGTATCAAGAAGGGCATCTGGACTTAAACCCTTCTGCTCTAATACCCTCTTGATGATGAGACACAGTAAAAAGATCATTTTATTTCTGTTGTAAGTTTCCCAAAATAATATTCTGACAGTGACTTTCATTAATACGGTAGATGTATGCTGATAATAGTTATACATTTGCTTAAATGTAGTATGAAACTGTACATAAATATACATTTTTTTCAAATATTTCAGTTTTACATTAGTTTATGCTTTAACTGAAAATAGGATAATGATCTGTTAACTGTAATAGATATTTTAGGGTAAACACTGTCAAATCCTGTCCCAATTTTGGACACAAATGCAAATTTCCATTTCTTTCCATAATCATTTTCTTAACTTGTGTGGACTCAACTATCAGTTGGAAAAGCCTATCTAACACAATGTTCAAATGCAAGACACAATCTTTATTTTGATTTTGATATACTTTTTTGTAATCTCCTATTGCTGGATAATTTCTAATGTCATATATCGAAAGAAAAAAATTGAAAATAATAAAGAGACAAGTACACTGGAGTCTTGCCTGGCTATCCTAGTTCGCTCCATCACCCCAACTTTTAAAGATATTATTTTGATACTATGGCTTTCATATGCACTTTGTAAAAACTGAGCAAAGGCAATCTAGACACGATGTGAGGAATATGGGGGTGTCTTTGAATTGAGAAATTAGAAACTGAGAGGAACACAATGAGATTTTTTTTTTTATTTTCTTGATTACTACTCTCATGTGGTTCATGTACAATACTCTTTGTTTTGGAATGTCTGCATCACTTGCAGCATGTTACTTGGATATTTTGTGTCTCCCTTTGAATATAAGATGTAGTGTGTTGTCAAAAGGGCAATTCTGCTAATCCATTTCTTGATTTTTCAAGTAAGGCTCATTTTCCATTGTTTGAAAAAGCATGCATATTTCTTGGAGGATGCCCAGAAAGCGTTCAAGTACTTTGCCACAAGACATCAATCTCAGTTCACTGTAAATTGTTCACTATTCACAGACGTCACGAGCAGTAGTCTTTAAAGAACTGGCAGCTAAAGTGACTTGTTCAGGATCAGGATCTTGTCTGAATGCATATGTCACTTTTTTTGCATGTTTTCTATAAGAAATATGTATGATTTGGGGTAGTTATACATAATAGCATATTGTGTGCCGGCAAATATTGGAAATGATCTTGTTAAGGCTGTAAAATGTAATTTTAGGTTTAAAGGAATGATCCCTGGATGGAGCTGTGTTAGTCACAGAGCACACTCGCATTCGGACCTACTGTATATGACTAGTCTGAAAGCATGAAAAAAGTGATTTCTCTCCTTTGTATTTTAAATTTTCTGATCTTTTAAAATCAATATTGGAAATGTAATTATCTTAGACAATGGGTTCCTTTGTTGGACAAGAGCAAATTAAATTTTCTATACGCCACAGTCATAAATGGAAAATAATATTACATATTGCAATCCCACAAAACTGAAACTCTGCGCACAGACTTATATGAAATTGAATGAGAATAAATATAACAACCCTTTGTTCTATAAGTGCCAGTAATATATGCAGACAATCTATCAATCCATTTACTGCATATTCAGTCCCAGATTTTTATTGTCAGGGAATGCAATTTGGTCATCTAGTAAATGAAGGCACAGCTTCACAAAAACTACTTTACTTCTAGAAATGTGTTTTAATGTGGTATTGAAGTTCCTGATCGTTTTTAAAGCAATAAACAAGAAAACCTTAAGAAAAACTTTTCTTTTTTTAATTTTCTTTAGTAATATCTATGATCCGATTTTAGTAATGGCAGTAACCAGGAATATTGAGCTTTTTCTGACTCTGTTTTGCAATTTTATTTTAGTAAAATAATGTGCAAAATTAAATGTTAATGTTTGCCTGTTGTATTTTTTTTCCCACAAAGACCAGAAGAAGAAATATTGTTGTGCAGTGAAAAAAGTTTTTATACTTCTAGCCACCAGGATATCAGGAAGGTTGATATAAATCATTGGGAAGTCACTGCTGCCTCCTTGTCTGCCAGAGAGCGCAGACGTCTACTGAAAGCACAGGACGAAGGCTGCAGTTTCCAAAACTTGTAAGTTACCTCTGATACATCAGACTAAATTCTGTTCTATTTATTTGGCCTGAGTAGTTATAGTGGATGGTTTTCTCATGCTATTTATGTCATTTTACTTATTTAACTATTGTAAATACATATGTTTCTTAAAATAATTTTTGTATTACTATGTTGTAAAAATGGCACAAGATTCATCCACTTCTTTTGGTTCAGTCATATTTCATTAACATTTGAGAGGTGATTGTCTTCAACGTTTAATTGAGTAAAATGTTTTTTTTAGATCAAGTTAATAAAAGAGCACCAGTGTTTTTTGTAAATAATGACCTGCATTTGCCTCCATCTGATTTCTGAGAGGTATTTTTGTTAATTTAATGAGGATCCCAAAGCTGATTTCAGATGTTTAGGATGAAAGGAATGGTCCAGAATGATGAAAGCTAAGTCTGTCCATGCCAAGGAAACCCATTTGGGATGTTGGGAATTTCTCACTTTATAATAAGAGAGTTTTTACTTGTTGTATTGCTTGTGTTGTTTTTATTGGATGTAGTAATTTGTTGGAAAAATTCTTTGCTCTTTATTAGTATATTTACATATATTATCATAGTAGTAATGTTATATTTCCATACAGGTTCAAAATCTATAAGCTTCTGATTTTTGGTGCAATTCTCTTTTTTGTGTAGACATAACAAGAATAAGGAAAACATCCCATGCAGCATCTCCTCTGATGATGAAAGCCAGCTGAAGCTGAATGATTTTGTACCATATACTGGGATAAAACACACGGAAAATGAGATTAAAATCCTTGATGATGATTCTACAGGAAAGATACCAGAATTGCACAGCGGCCTAACTGTATTACCAGAGCACAGTTACAGCCAGGTAAAAGATATGTACACGGAGTCTCCCTGCTCCCTGTATTAATTTAATAATGCATTACTTTTTCATTTTGCAAAAATCAAATTATAAAATCAGAAGGGATGTCTGTCAGTCACATAAAAGCTTGTACACCCTTGGACTTTAGTGTTTGATCTTTGTTTAATTGATGGCTTATGCTATGACACACACAACGCAACCCATGAATTGGATAATTAGGGCACAGCAGGATCAAACTTACAGCAGGCACAGACCCAGTAGCAGGTCTCTGCCCACTTGCCCTGACAGGATATGCATGGCAATGCGCCCTGTTGATGTCCAACATACCTGGCATACCTAGTTGTGTCCACTAGTGACAGGGAACACCACCACCAAATGATGTGCCGTGTAGTTCAGACGACAAGTATGACCAATCCATCACACCCCTGTTCTGACATAAATGCAACCATTTAATTAAAAAGAAACCAACCTCAGCAACAGAACATCATTACAATCAGAGTGCTGCGTTTCATGAGAGGTGCATTCACCACCTGCTCTGATATCATTCATGGTACTTACCTGACAGGAAAAAAAATGCGCCTACAAATACTGATGGGAAACTGTGTAATACAGGCCACCTGACTGCTTAGGTTCATAAACTGCGGAACCAGGAGGACCACTTTAGATATTTTTACCCTAAATTGATGTGCCATTGATTCCAGCAAAACACACTCCACAGGAAAACTTAGAATTTCGCTTTGCAAAAAGAATCACTAAACTATGCCATTTCTTGACCAGTCAAATTCACAAAATTGATCCAGGAAGAAAAGTATTTAATATATACAAGCTCACTTCTGTGGTGGGCAATTGGATCAGCGATAACAAAGTTTAAATAGCAGCATTGTCAAAAGTGGGATGTCATCAAAGATAGCAGTGTCTGCATTTTTATTTTCCTCAACCACTCTTGAGATAACAAGTTCATTGCCTCACTGTATTACAGTTTTATCTCCCATTTTCTGGGAATTGTGTTGGTCCAAATGTGGCTTATGCAGTATTGCCATTTCCTTATTGAGCTATTCCTTTATGTATACCAAAAAAACTTTAAAAACACCCAAACAACTATTTTCAGTGAGTTTCACTATTGCAAAATTGCATGCCAAAGGTAACATGCTATACAGGAAAATCAGCTCTTTTGCTTATCACGATCTATTATGATGTTCTATTTGACATAATCTGTGAAGTGAGAGTTGGGCTGACATGATGCACTTGGTCTTGCATGCATTTTGTTTTACTGTGAACACCATACGTGGCAATAAATATGAAATGTTTGATTATACTACATGGTTTTGTCAATGCACAGCTTTGCATTTCTAAAAAGGCCAAGTATGCTGCCAAACACCATTTGGTTTGTAAAACCAATTGACAACCTCATGTCACCTCATAAACTTTGTTTGCTTAAACTGTAGTACTAGGGTGTTGTACCATGTTAGCCACTATGGATGTAGTGAGAAATCAAGAAAAATGACACCTTTTATTAGCTAACTAAAAAGATTGCAATATGCAAGCTTTCGAGGCAAGTCAGGCCCCAACTCTTCTTGCCTGAAGAAGGGGCCTGAGTCGCCTCGAAAGCTTGCATATTGTAATCTTTTTAGTTAGCCAATAAAAGCTGTCATTTTGTTTGCTTAAACTGGAAAGGCTCAACTCCTTCAATCTTCTGCTCATAGCTTATACTTCTTGGGCCCAGAATAAGCCAAGTTACTGTTTGGACTTTCTCTAGTGCTGCCACAATATGTCTTTTTTGTTATAGGGAGAGCAAAACCAAATACAGTACTCCAAGTGAGGTCTCACTAGTGTGTTAAATATCATTTGTCATGATGTAGACAGTGATGAGTCCACCATGACTCCTAGGTCACTCTCATAAGAGGTACTTTTCAAGTTTCAGGTCCATTATGTGTTCAAATTTAGCATTTACCTCCTATGTGTAATACTTTACATCTACTCACATTACATCTGCCTAAGCCTGTATGCTGTCCCATTGTCTGTGTACAACGTTTTGGTGGTATCATGTATTGCATATTGTGTTTTGTGCTTAATTGTATTTACTTTGTTATTTGTAATGATGCAACAAAGAGAAATTCTGAACAAATGTGTTGCCTGGCAGTAAAGTTCAAGTTCAGATTTAGCTGGTTCTTCATCATCTGCTATCCCTACTAGTTTATACAGAAAACGTAGTTCATAATACTTTACAAAACGTGAAAGAAAGAATTACAGAGAAAATAAATACAAACTTGGGCAAAACAAATAAACAAATAAGGTCCCTATCCATGTCTTAAATTACTGTTAACTAAAATCAGTTTTTACGGAGTTTCTAATGGTAATAGTGGCCTAATATCATGGTGAGATCGCCAGGGTGGTAAGGAAATCCTATTGGGTTTCCAAGGTCTAAATATTGCCCAGCTCCCACTGGGCATTCTCCAAATCATAAAAGCAATTCATTACCATTATGACCTACCATCCTAGAAGATTAGATGCAGTAGGTCTTGTGAAAGTTCAAACATCCTTCCAACATCAAAGGCAGCCGCAGAGCACTTTGATCAGTTGACAGTGGCGCAAGATGCCACAGCAGAAAATCAGACAATGATCTCAATATGAAATAATGAAACACATTTTAAAACAGCTGTGAAGCTGTTTTATTATTTATTTATAACAAATGTATTATATAATTGAAGTCTCCAGTCATCTGCTTTTCATTTTTGTATTACTGTTAAATACAAAATTATTTCTTGACCAATAATTTAGTTTGCATTCTCAGAAGTTAAAAATAAAAGACTAATATCAGGCTAGGTTTTTCATTTTGAAGAAATTCAGTTCACACAAATGTTCAGTAATTCTTGTACTTGTTTATACTCGACTTAGCTAGATAAAGCATACAGCAACATTTAAAAGTGGAAAATGAGGCATAATGTCAAGCCCAGGGCTGGCACAACATTTATAATACATTATATTTATAGCCTGCACAGCTGCTATCTGTCACTCTGTAAAGTATTAAATAAGCAGAGCAGATAGAAGTCTGAATAATGGTGTAGCAGTGTTCATTAGCCAGATGACAGTAGTCACAGAGCTGTGCTAGGACATTCAAAATCTCTTTTTCTGCAAGATGATGGTAAAGGTTCACAAGATTTAACAGAAAAGGACATGCTGTAAGATATGTGAAATATTTGAAACTTTTTAATAATGGCTGATATACTAGTGCAATAGTCTAAGCTCTGTAACAAACTACTGACACTCATGATGCTTTTCTTAAACTGCCATTTCATCCAGGGTCGATTTTTTTACTTGTTTCTGGTGTTGCTGGGGTAGGCCCTGGCCTTCCATGACCGTATACTGCATGAGAATGTTATGTTATGTTAAAAACACAACAGCTTTACTCCTTTACTCCTGAGCATTTAGAAAAATTAAATACAGTTATGAGAAAATATGTGTGAAACTCTACTGGGAAAATGGCTCCTACAATCTGATGTTATCTTAATCTAAGTCATAATAATACATAAATACAACCAGTCTGGTTTCAATATTCAAGGTCACGAAGGGAAAAAGTATGTCAATCCTTAGGTTTAGTTAAACCTCTTTAAGTAATAAGTACCTCAGCCAAACATTTCTTGTAGCCACAGAACAAATCTGAGAAGGTCTTAAGAAACATGTTAGCCCAATCCTTTTTAGAGATTGGTGTCAATTCTTTTGTATTTCTTGGATTTCATGTAAAAAATACTTTCTCCAGATCCTGCCAAAGCATTTCAGTAAGGCTGAGTTCAGGTCTCTGATTTGATTATTTCAAAATGTTCTTTTGTTTGGATCCGACATGACATTCATTGATTGGATGTTATCCACACCCCCAGGTAAAAAAGCAGCGTCATCCCACGATGTAATGTGGACATTGTTGTCAAATATTTAAGTGGCATTTATTGGGGAATAGTTAGTTTTTTTGTTGTTTTTTGGCATTGGTTTTGGATGGCATTGCTTTCCTAGGTGATAAACTTTCATGACCACCACTCTCCTTCAGTGATTTTCTTTATTGATCCATTGACTTAGACTTTTACCAAGACATGTTCACATGTCCTTAGAAGTAATCTTGAAGTTTGTTGTGACTTTCTCAAGCAATACACAATGTGTTCTTGCATTATTCATTTCAGGACACCCATTAGTAGAAGAGCAGAACAATATAACATTATTTTTTGTCCTGTTTCTGCCCTAACTGTTTGAATATGGACTGATGAAGACACAGGTGTTTAGAAATGCTTTCAAAGCCCCTTCCATTTCCACCCGCTTCCTTTACTTTTCTTCCTTTGAAATCTCTTAATCAAAATGGCACTTCTACTCATCTCTGCTTTTCAGAAGCTGTTTTCTGTTCCTTTTGTCTACATGTAGCATGTTACACTTTTCTAAATTAATTGCATTTTCCAAGTGTTTTCCCAGTTTTGAGGATTGTCCATTTCTTTTTAAATTGTCTTCCTGCCTTCTCCACAAATGTATTGCCATCTGTGAGTTTACTGTACACGTCTATGTTATTAACATAAGTGAGAAAAACCAACAGTCGAAGGACAGACTTGTGAAGGACTCCACTAATGACCTCATCTCATGCAGAAAATTTTCCTTTTATTCTGGACTCTGTGTCTTAGGCAGATTAATCAGCTTGAAATCCAGTTTTGAAGATTACAACTTTCTGACATGTTCTACTTAAAAATAATAAAGATTATAGTTTTGAAAAATATACAAAACTATGCAGTATATAAAAATTGTCTACTAATTGTAGATTTGTGATTCTACAGAACACAGATATAAAATTACAGTACGTTCCAGTGTACAGAAACAAAATGGCACTTCCAGAGCTGGAGCGCAGCCCAAATATTTCTTCACAGAATACAGAAGCAGAGGATCTGCCAACCAGGTAAGTTAACCCATCTAAGTATTATTTCTATCGCTACCCTAGTAATTTACTATTGTTTGGCTAAACTTAGTAACATGGGCTGAAGATTGTTTAAAGAAAATTACTTTATATGTGTGCACAAAAACTAATAAGGCACTGAGCTGAATATATTTAATGAAATTAAGCAGAAAATACATATCAAGTAATTCCAAGATTTAATTTGCAATTTAACCTAATGATATTTATAAAAGGAGAGCAGCTATCCTTTCTTGAATTATAATTATATTTTATAATTATTTATTTCACTTTCAGCAAAGTCCAAGTGTTTTCTTTTTTCTGACAAGAAACAATATTCTACACATTGAATCAGAAGCATAATCACAGGAAGCTTTAATCGGATTGGATAAAAATAAAGTAAACCATACTTGGCAGTCTCTTTCCAACAAATAAGCATCATGACTGACTTCATAACACGACCAATCTTTTATATCTTAGTAATAATTTAAGGACTGCAAACTCAAGTAAGCCATAAACCTGTAAGAAGCAGAATTTTATTTTCATTTCAGCCCAGACTGAAAAATAATGAGAATGCTGCCCACTGTGTCTGATTGATCTGCAAACTATACAATACCACCCACTATTTAGCAGTAAGACTGCAGGCTAAACGTTTTACATCATTAAATTATTATTAGCCAATTATTTCTTGCCGAGTTAAACAGTGTTTGACTATGGGGAAAATACCTTTAGACAGTCAAACTGAAATTGCAAGTGGGGTTATTTCATGTTCATTTTCATTTTTGCAGCTTTTTTGAGCTCAGACATTGAAACTGAAATTGCAAAAGACAGATTGCTTTTTCATTTTATAATTTTCATTTTCATTTTGGCAGAAATATCTCCCATACGTAATTAACCAGAGTGAATTTAGTTATTGTATTCAAACTGAAATAATCAAATCATCTTTCCTCATCACAACTTATGGGAAGAGAGAAAAAGTAGATGGAAAAGTAAAATAAATAGTCAATGTTGTGCAGATATTATTTAAAATTGGTCATAATCCATATGAATATTAAAACATATCAGTTATAATTACCAAACATTTGTGTGGTTAAGTTTCAATATTTCAAGAAAAACACACTTGTAACAGCACATTTAATAAGTACTGTATGTTATGTAGAAAACTATTAGCCGATCACCCAGCAAAAAACATCATATATAAGGAGTTTTGATAAAATATTGTCCAATTTAACTATTTTTTACTAAATAACACTATATACAAAATAAACTGACCTAACTGTTGGCTGTTATTCTAAACAGTAGCTTCTAAATGGGACTCTCCAGCTGCTTCCTGTTACCTCTTCTGTGTCTGAAACCACTTTGTAAAGATAAATGTTAGGGCTAGAGCATCACCTGAAACAAACAAAAAACTGATTCAGCATTATGTTTAAAGTCAGCAACTTTCTATTAATCAACAAAACAATCAGTACAGCAACTATGTGAATATTCAGGACTTATCCATTTTAAATGCTTATTCATATATGCCCCCCACACCACAAATTACAGTATCTGCACCAGTACAGCTCTGAAATTCCATCTGTTGTACACATTTATAGATCCTTGGGCTTGAGACCGTCTAAATAATTAGTGCATTTTCTGTATTTCCAGCATGGTAAGCCCCCAGCATGATACTTCAAGTGACTTTCCAGCATTTAGAGAGGTATGTGTGGATGTATTGTATTTTCTTGTATTATTTTAAACACATTCAATACATATATATATATATATATATATACTGTATATATGTGACAAACATATACTTCGTTTTTGAGCAAATTAAACTTTTTGCTCTTCCCCATATGTCGTAGTTTTAGATGCAAAGTATTTTTTATATCTTCAAAATATATTAGACTAAGTCACAATTGGTTTGGTGCCTGATGATAACATACTCAGCTTTGGGAATCACATTAGATTTATAACTGTGATAGTGATTCCAGCAGTAAATGCTGGAGTAGCAATTTTTGTTCTGCACTTGAAATCAGTTTTATTTGGAAAAGTGCGACAAATTTTGTTACTAGTCAAGCAATTGGAATCAACAATGTCTAACATCCAAGAAGTGATGCATCTGTAAACTTAATGTACTATGAATCAAAACAAAATTCTGTAATTATTGTTAAAATGAAACTGCCATCCCATGCAGGGCTGATTTGTACCCTTTTGTCTATTGCTGCTGGCATCAGTTTCTGAAATTTGAACAGGAAATGGATGGCTGAATGGCTGGGTAGGTTTAAAAAATTTCTAAATACATACACCGGTGAGTCACAACATTAAACCACTAACAGGTGAAGTGAATAACTTTGATGATCTGTTATAATGGCACCTGTCAAGAGGGAGGATATATTTGGCAGCATGTGAGCAATCAGTTTTGAAGGTGAAGCAGGAAAAATGGGCAGGCATTAGGATCTAAGCAACTTTGATGAGGGCCAAATTGTGATAGCTAGGTGAGTGGTTCAGAGCATCTTCAAAGCTTGTTGGGTGTTCCTGGTATGCGGTGGTTAGTACCTACCATAAGGAGTCCAAGGAAGGACAACCAGTGAACTGGGGACAGAGACATGGGCATGGGGAGTGAAGGCAAGTCCATCTTTTTGTTTTTTTTTCCACAGAAGAGCTACTGTAGCACATATTGCTGAAAACCTTAACGCCGGCCATGAGAGAAAGCCGTCAGAACACATAGTGCATCGCAGCTTATTGCATATGGGACAGTGTAGACGTAGATCAGTTTGAGTGCCCCAGCTGACCCCTGTCCACCACCAAAAGCACCTACAATGGATACTTGAGCATCAGAACTGAACCATTAAGCACTGCAAGAAGGTGGCCTAGTCTGATGAATCATGTTTTCTTTTAGATCATGTGGATGGTCAGGTGTGCGTGTGCATCATTTACCTGTGGAAAAGATGGCAGCAGGATGAACTATGGGGAGAAGGTGAACCAACAGAGACAGTGTGATGCTCTGAGCAATGTTCTGCTGGGAAACATTGGGTCCTGGCATTCATGTGGATGTTATTTTGACACATATCACCAACCTAAAAATGGCTGCAGACCATGTACACCTTTTCATGGCAACGATATTCCCTGATAGCAGTTTTCAATTGCCCTGCCACACTGCAGAAATTAAATTAGTCAGGAATGGTTTGTGGAACATAACTGAGGCTGCTCTTTTACTTAATTTTTTTAATCAGTGGGCCTCTCTTGAAGTGATGTTACCTGCCCAGCACATCACAGCATAGGAAATTGCATTGAGCATCACAGAGTTGTGGAAGAATATCTTTTCACTTAGTAGCCCTTTTTTGATGTAGACGGTGCATTTATCTAGTGCTGGGGAGGACCTTACACAACAAGCTGAATTCTTTGAAAACATGGATTCAACAAAATGCTGGAAACATTTCTTAGGGTTTTTGTTCCCTAAGAACAAAATATTTTTCAAATATTATCATTCTCTAAATTCATTTTTAGTTCATACATTCAATTGGTGAACCTCTGATTCAGACCATCATGAAAGTGTACTACTGGATTCAGATCTTGAGCCTGTGCAGACTACTGGCATAAACTAATGTCCCTGTCTTATTCTTGAAACCACAAGTAAAGGATGCTTTGTGACAGGATACATTATCCAGAAAGTATACATTTAAAAAATAGTAAACTATGGCCATAAAGGAATATGTACATGCTCAGCAGCTGTGGCTAGGTAAACAGTGGCATTTAGGTGACACTCATTTGGTATTAAGAGACCTAATATGTGCCAAATAACACATTATACTGCCATCACCAGCTTATTTCTTTGACCCAAGGCAGGTTCAGTACATGGATTAATTTTGTTTACAATATACTCTTGACCCTAACAGCTGCATTTTGTAGCAGAAATTGAGATTCATCTGACTAGGTGATATTTTCACAATTATTATATGTTAAGTTTTGGTGATCATGTATCAAATGTTACCTCATTTTCTTGTTAGCACGGTCTTCTTCTGTAGGCCTAAAGGACTGTGTGTTTAAGAGATGCTCTATTTGAATATTTGTGGAATTTTAATGAGTCCAAGCAATCTTCTTTGATCTGTCTTATCAACGAGATGATTATTGCTACTTATTTGAAGTTTTTTTTTTGTTTATGACATTACTCTCTGTGACCTTTACCTTTGATATTGTAGTACAATGAAAATGGATCTGTAGTACATGAAAATGAGATCAACCTGCTTCAAATGTTGCAGTTGCTTAGATCATGCATCTTACCCATTCTAATGTACTGTACGGTCAAACAAACTAAAACTCTTGGTCATGTTTAAATGCTATATATTGAGGTGCAGCCACTAGCTGACTTTGTGGAGACCAGGCTGTTTGTGTTACTGAGAAAGCATACCTGGTTAACTTACCACTGAGTACATATGTACAGTATATATACAGTGGAACCTCGGTTCATGACCATAATTCATTCCAGAACTTTGGTCGTAAACCGATTTGGTCGTGAACCGAAGCAGTTTCCCCCATAGCATTGTATGTAAATACAATTAATCCGTTCCAGACAGTACGAACTGTATGTAAATATGTAAATTTATGTAAAGATTAAGTACAAATATAGTTAATTACACCATAGAATCCACAGTGTAATAGTAAACTAATGTAAAAACATTGAATAACACTGACACAAAACACCCAGGCTCCCTGCTCAGCTAGCGCTCTCTCTCTCTCTCTCTGTAGCGCACACACACCTCCCACCCCCTCCCCTCCCCTCTGTCAGCAGCACGTGGAGCACTTTTTTTAAAATGAGTTTTAAGCACAGGGAAAAAAGGAACATTAGAACAAATCCGAAATTTATTTAAAAACCAACTACAAGCAACCAAAAAAGTAACAAGATCACGCTATTTTAGCCTTACAGCCCGATCACTGTAAACACTTTTTTTAAAAGAGTTTTAAGCACGGCGGAAAAAAAGGAACATTTGAAAAAAGAGAAAAGTAACATTGCAACAATTCATGCTACGAACTGAAAAATTAACTTTTGAAAAATCCGTAATACAAAAACCACCAAGAAAACTAACCTTGCATGAGTCGAGTTCTGGCATGAAGTGTTTTCCTTCAGGGGGTTTCTCTCTTGTGATTTCTTGGGTTTCTGGTGTTTTTAGCTGTTTAACTGGTGGGAGCAAAAGCCTCATGCAGCCATTCCAAAAAGAATGTCCTTGTGACCCAACCCTTCGCGTTTGCCCTCCACATTACTGGCAGTCTGGCTTTGTTTACATTGTGTTGCTTGAAAGCACGAGGGTTCTCAAATTGGTAAATGAGTAAACTGGTAAACAGTTTTTCCACCTCTTCCAGCGCTTGAAGCCTCTGCCTGGTTAACGCTGTAACTCCTTTTGCAATATCACCTGCTTTAATTGATTCTTTCTGCTTTAGAATAGTCAAAATCGTAGATTTTGACTTCTTGTACTCGGCGGCAAGATCAGTAACACGAACGCCGCAATCAAACTTTTCAATAATTTCTTTCTTTACTTCGATTTCAATTTTCTTCAAAACTTTCCTTTCACCACTCTTCACTTGCTTAGAAGCCATAGTTAACTGCAAAAGCACACAAAATACAGTAGAGCACAAAGAGAGCTCAAGTAAAGCACGTACATCTGACTGAGAATAATGAACCTGCCAGGCAGGCAGGCAGGCACGCGGCTCGCTCTCTCTCTGCTGTACCACCCTCCCCCCTGTCAGCAGCAGGCAGGCAGGCACGTGGCTAGCTCTATTTCTCTCTCTCTCTCTCTTAGCAGCAGGAAGGCACGTCTGACTGAGAACAATGCAACACTTGCGGAAATCATAGGCGTGCACAAACCGAAAGGGAAACTGACTTTGTTTGTATACCGAGTGTGTGGTCGTGAACCGAGGCAAAAGTTTGGCGAACTTTTTGGTCATGAACCGAGTTGTACGTGAACGGAGACGTTCGCGAACCGAGGTTCACAATATAGATATATATATACAGTATATCTATATATATCTATATATACATATATATATATATATATATATATACAAACAAGACATTTTATAAGTGAGGCTGTGTCTCAGTACTTTAGCAAAACCAGCTTTATTCAACTCGAAACAGGAACAGCATGGTTATTTATTGCAGCAGGATCTACCATTCTACTATACTCAGACACAGAAAACAGGCAGGATTGGGGCCAAGTTAGAATGTTCCTTGCATCACCCATCAAGCAACTGGTGCTTTGCTCATAGCAGCGGTCAGCTTGTAGTGGTTTCTGTGGTGCTACAAACCTGCGGTTGCCTCAGTGACAGAATATCAGCCATCAACAGACGTGGCAGTCATTCTTCTGCGTGTCGTTCTATTGGGGAAGGTCTCAAAAGGTCTCACAAAATAAAGAGACATATGGTAAGATCCTTGAAAGATCAAAGTATAACCATTAAAAACATTTTAATAGTATTGAGAAATTACAGGTTAATTACATGAACAAACAGTTCTTATAGTGATCATTCGTTTTCTCAAGAGAAATATGAAATGCTTAACTTCATCTCTTGTACACTTTGGCTGGATTGAGGAAAACATTTTGGATAATTCAGTTGATCTGGCATATGCACTTAGTTATACTTTATGTTTCTATTTCATATTAACTGCTGTAAATGAGAATACAACAGTGATTTACATTATTCTACATGTAAGTTGACCTTTATTAAAACAAGCCTGTTAAAATTTGAACACCTATTTCTTTGTCTCAGATCGATCACTTTCATTTTGATGTCCTTCATATGTGTTGAAAGCAAATAATTTATGGGAGTTACAAAATTAACACAAAGTAAGGTCTGTGAATTTCTACTCTCCTGTGAATTACATTTTATATCAATATGCATCATTCACAAAATCAATCAGTTCAATATATTTTAACTGCCTGCTACATAATATATTACACCATGCAAAATGCCTGCACAGCTCTGCTGTGGTCTGCTATGTTATCCCGTGCAGCTTAGAATGTTGTCAGAATACGCTGTAGTGAAACCAGAGAAAATTGAAAATGACTGAATGAATGAATTCTCTTAATTAATAAGCTGTTACAAAAAGAAAAAATAGTAAAGACAGAAAATATAAATGGTAATCTAACTATCACAAGTAAATTCCCAAAAACATGTACTAGTATATTGAAATGCAAAGTCACTCATATAATATGAAATTAATTTGGTTTGAGATGGGATGCAATCCAAATCTCAGAAAACTTCTGTCTAAGGAGATCTTTACGAATAATCATATAAATTCCAATGCCATTGGGCTACAGTATATCTGAACAGAAAAGCTGATGTGCAGATGTTGGCAGAGACCAAAATATTCAGGGTTCTTGTTAATACTGTCTAGATATATATCTTTTAATTTTATTTTCCAAAACCAGAATATTACCGTAGTATTAGTTTATAGTATAAACTTAAACAACTCATTACAATTGCTTTCAGGCATCCAGAAGACAGTCGTGCAGAGTAGCGTGACTCTTAATTACACCATGTGGTCTCTGTTTCTCTTATTGATTAACTGTCCTCTTTACAGCACCTGAACGCTAGCTCAGTCGACATGTGAAGTAGGGTTTATATGTATATATTCATGAAGAGCTTCTCCAGATACTTAAGTTTCATCTTTCAATGCAAAAGACATTCACTTAGGGTAGTTGACTAAATTAGCAAGGGTGAGTTAGTTTTGCTTTGTGCATGAGTATGCCTTGTAAAGACTTGGTGATCTGTTCAGGGCTGGGTGCTTCTTTTTGCATCAATAAATGGATGAATAAACAGCATGGGCAGCTGGCCTCAAAAAGCAAACAAAGCAGTCTGTATGGTGGGATCAGACCAGCTATCTGGTAAATTCTGTGTTGTGGTTCTGATAGTACTAGCAGTACTGTTATGTTGCTGCTCAGGATTATGCTGCACTTTGACTGCTCTTACGAATGAGACTGAAACTTTTATAAAACTGAAAATATAGATTTTTCTTTTGTGCACAGTTTGAGTAAATTATAGATTTCAAAACAGTTTAAAAAGACATTCATATGTTTTGTGTACACTTACATTTTTCCTGCTTTCACAAAACATTGTGAATTTACTTTTGTAAATTTTAAGTCAGCAGCTTAGTTCCTGTTTCCTCCTCCATCTTTTCCTCCTTAATTAACTGTACCTACTGTAAATTGCAAGAAATTATCGTATGTAATAAAATCACAAGTGAAGTTAAAGGAAGCCACATATGGAACTATATGTAATATGCTCCTGTACCTAATCAACATAAAATGGTTCAACTTGATGCAGAAAATGACAACAACATGATTACCAGTGTTACACTTCACTCATTTCAACCTTATGTGTTTGTAGGTCTCTCTTCCTTAATATAAACAATATTTGTTTCAGCAAGCCATCCCCAAAATAGGTAAGTTCTTAAATTTTAATAGTAACCAAGTATTGCAACTCATGGTGGACCCTATGTAGCACAGGCCAATAGGAAAGGAGAGGTCAGCTCTAGAGAACTCCTTTGATGTGAAAGCCTCACTGATGAAGAATAGAGGATAATAAAAGAAGGGGTGCTTAATGGTGTACTCCAGTCTTAAAGGAGTGCCAAAGACTTGAAGGATATAGGAGATCTACAATAAAAACCAGAGAGAGACAGAGATGTGAAACAAGGTAGGAGCTAGTATAAGTATAAGAACAAAATGTGCCTAGAGAAATTGTGCAGCTAGTTACAAAATATACACATCTCCCTTATTTGCAACAATTTGCTTTTGGTAAAATATCCAATATATATCGTGATACAAAAGAGGAGCAGATTTAAAATGAATTAAGTTTTTACAGCAAGGGAAAAGTCAAGCAAAATGACACCTTTTATTGGCTAACTAAAAACATTACAATATTTAGGCTGTTGAAGCAACTCAGGGCCCTTCGTAAGCCAAGATGTAAGATACTGTATAACGCACCTACTCATTCACTGCTGAAGGGATACTTGGTAACTTGCAGCATCAGTGCAGGAGGAGGGCTAGTGAGACATTTTTACCACAGAAACAGCAGTGAAAAGTGTGTTTAATATCATTTAATGAAACGTAGATAAATGGACAGAAAAAAACCTACACAGGAAGCTCAGAAGTTCACCTCACTTATGTTTTCTATCTAAAAGTAATGCAGCTGAAATGGCAGACATAGCAGATTAAAATAAAAGGAATTACCAGGGTCATAAATAAGCAAAATGCTGTAGCTTTACACTAAATGGAAAGTGTCAGGGAAACCTACTGGACATGCTTGCCCAGATTTTGCCACCAAGTGTATGTAATATTTTCCCTAATTAATATATTGCATAATATTATAGAAGGTATGGGCAACCTCATTTGTTAACAGGGAATATGCTAATTAGTGTATTGATTACTGAAGTGGTAATACTTACATATCTGTCTGAGTGACTACTTATGCAATCTATACGTAGCAACCTATTCTTTACCACAAGATTGTGTAAATCTGGTTCTTGTCTAAAGTGATGAACAAACAGTAGCATACAGCTGTTTGTAGCTTCTTATTTTTGCCTGCTGCTTTAAAGGTTAAAGAATTTGAGGTGTGTTGCAAACACAACAAACATCTCTAGATTTGGATGTTTATTTACCAGGTTCAGGAAGGGGTTGTAGAGCCTTTAATATTAGAGCTAAGTATCAAAGTTTTCAAGATGATTCTGACCCGATATGAATGGATTATAAAGTTGCCAAACAAACTGTTGCTTTGATCAAAGTGAAGACTTAAATCTTAGGCTGAAGTGGAAAAATAAATGGTAGTACTCAAGTTGGTTGGGAGGGTGATTTGTTTGGGGTAGGCTGTTTCTCCCTCTCATACAGATAACAGCTAAATAATTTAATAATTGGTTACCAATTTCACTTCTGCACACAACAAACAGAAAGAGCTATATGAACATGACATAACAAAAGACACAGTATGAACATTTATTTGTGCAATTCTTCTAAACTATATGAGTAAAAGGAAAATAAAGAATTCAGCATGTTAGAATACATGTCAGCCGATACCATTAAATCAAAGTCATACTACATATTGAATTTCTATTATGGAAAAAAAGATACCAGATGATCCTTCTAATGCTCATACCGTACTGTATTTTAAATGAAGGTGCACAAATTTCAGTTCAGAGGTCTGCAAAATTAAACTCATAAAAAATGTTTTAATTGTGAAAATTTGTTTTTATTTGTATTCATGAACATAAAAAATATATAATTAGGGTTCCATAATGTTACATTTAAGTACAAAAATGAAAGGTTTTGCTAATATTTAACAATTTACACAGTTTATTAATGTAAACAACATTATTCTACATCAATTTTAACATGTATTTAGTCAGTGTAATATTCTTAAACATATATGTAAAGAAAACAACAATACATGTCCATTGACTTGCATAGAAATGCTCTAGTTTTTGTCATGTCTTTGTTTTTCTTGACCCATACCTTTGTTTGATGGCCAGTTGTTTGTTCACATGTTTTGCCACATTCCTATGACTTTTCCAGTAGTAGTCCGCCATCATATTGACATCCCAACATCTTGGCTACCTTCTTTCCATGTCCTTGATATCCTTCATCACGCTCTTCGACCAATTGATATTCAGGGGAAAATTCCAAATGGAATCTAAAAAGTTAACTTTTAAGACTCATGTTGCAATTGCTTTATTGATAACCCTTTCACAATTTCTTTACAATTTGGAACTTTGTTACCTAAAAAGTACTTCTTTGAATTGTACCCAAGCCTGCTGCTCCAGGTTATTCATCGCACCATCAATTCCTGCATCAGAAATCAGTTTTTCAAATATATCAAGTCCAGCAAATTGTCCTCATTGAATTTAGTTTTATACCAACCTGGAAACTTTTGGCAGAACAGGCTCTATCTTTAGCCTGGGCTTTGACAAACTGCTTCCTTAAACCAAGCCTAATATAAAGCAGTGGTAACATCATTTTATCTGGATCCACCAAGCTGGGTCAGGTGGTGTTTGATGTTTTTGGCACCAAGCAGTAGCTATTTCTACCTGGCCATTCCTACTGAATTCAATGTCAGTTCTTGGCTCTACTGTCCCACTCACTGAAAAGAACATGGGAATTTTGACTGCAGACCAAGTAGGATACACAGAACTTTCAGGACCCCACATATGACCTGATGGTGCTCACATAGTTAATAGCTGCTAAAAAAATAACTGTTTAGAAAGTACTGAATTCAAACACATTATCATTAAAATACTACCTTTTAATTAGTTATGGTACAAAAACAGTAAAAAAAAACTAACAGCTTAAATAAATGTTTTGTGAAAAAATGCTACGTGGAGAAAATCATTTTCATTTTTGAATTCACTCATATAATCAAAACATTTTTTTCAGTGTATAATTATTCAAACCCAAATCGGTCTGCAATTTTGGTGTGTGGTGGTATCAAAACCCATCTTTTTCTCATTAACCATTCGTTCTTTGAACAAAAAGTGCCCTCCAAATTAGCTACAGTACATCAACAGGCTTTACAAATTGATGAGGCGCTCGCTTAGTGACACTGCCGATGCTGCTATCTGCACGTGTTCTTGCACGTGTTTCAATGTTTTTCGACTCACTTTTCTTTCGAAGAGGCGCCTTTGCTTCTGCATGTACTGTTTTTTCTCCCTGTTGTGACCTCACTAAAATGATCACAGATCGCCTTACCTTGCTCGCTACCAGAAAGGCAGAACGGAAATAAAAAGGAAAATAGAGCGCAAGCCGACGTAGTGAATCCTGGGTGATGAAGTTCAACGAGGACTACAATTCCAGCATACAACCCATAGACACAGCAGTAGTACCGCGTGATTGTGGAAATGCCGGTATTGGTTAAAAAAAGGATACTACAAAGTAAACTGTAGATGAGTATCGGCTGACTTCAAACACCGCGTGTATGCAAGAAAAACTGTGCTAATCTAAAGAGCAAAACGTAGAAGTGCTGGTACGGTGTTTCGGTGAGTATCGGCCAACTTCAGACACTCGTTTTAATCAAACTGCAGCCTGAGCACATTCAAATAATGAGAAGCTCTGGTTATGATAGATTATAAAATGAACTACATTATGTCAAGGATCACACCAGTGTTTGCTGAAGGTGATAACACAATAATGTCAAGTAGAAAATGTGGAAAAAGTTTAATAATTTTTCTTTTTATTACTGGAGTCTGTTTAGTTAATTGTGTCATGTAATTTAGCATAGTATGTATTGCTTCACTCTTACAAGCCAGATTACTGCACATATTTTACAATACATATAAAATAAAACATTAAAATCTCAAGGTTTTTATTGGGTAAAGACCAAAAACAGCATTTAGTATGTACATACTGTGGATAGCAAGGTGCACTGTGGAGCCACCCCAAAACACAGGTGTCTTGCTAAAAGGTGCTTTCATTATTAATTAAATGTAAATGAGACACACGAACTAATGGAGGAAAAAAAAAATACCTAAACATAAAAACAATAAATCCTGATGTATGTTAAGGCCTATCACCCTGTATATCAGGTGGGGCAGCCTACATGCGGGACTGGAACTCCGTATATTCAGTATGACATTCAGATATGGTGAAGAGGTTTAGTTGTTTGGTTAAACATGAGAATGGGCAATGTATGTGATATAAACAACTTTTGTAAATGTTTGATTATTGGTTCTAACATATCAGAAACAGCTGGGCCTCATGCATAATGCTGTGCGTAGAATTCGCACTATAACATGACGTAAGCACAAAAGCGGAAATGAACTTGCGCACAAAAAAATCCAAATGCATAAATCTGTGCGTTTGCCAACTTCCATGTTCTTCTGCTACATAAATCCCGGTCAGCGTGAAAATTAACACACATGCACGCGCCTGCTGCCCCACCTCAACTCATCCCAGAATTATGCCTCTTTGAATATGCAAATCAATTTAAATAACCCTTAAGCTCAGTATTCTGTGAAAAGGCGATGGCAAAAGTGCGAGGAAAAATAGAAGAATTTCAGAGAATACCAAGTGGAGGCAAAGAAAAACGTACTATTTGTTGGTTTAAACAGTGGTGTAAACAACAAAGGAAGTTGATCGAGTGACATAGCGTGTTGGAGAAACTCGAAAACTCAAGTTCACAAAGTCGCACAGCTCCCGAAATAAAAAAAAAGTTGACACATATCAAAGTCGCCATGAAAAGGCGAGTCGTAGCTCACCGTCTTAGTGTCATATGAAAGCTTATTAGGGTACAGAGAAAAATAAAGGCATACAGCGTGAAAAAAGCACGAAATGTCAACTTTAATCTCGAAATTTCCACTTTAATCGCATAGTTTATTTTGTCATTAAAGTAGAACATCATGAACTTCATCTTAAAATCGTTTAATTTACTAGTTTTTCAAATCCCATCGTAACTAAAGTAGCATGTTAAATGCTTGGTTTTGTATTTGAACTTCTATGTGCTCTATGTGCGTGAATCACTACGTGCTTCCGGGCTTTCTCTTCCTCCAACAGGACACAGAATCCATTACATTTGTAATATTGCAATACTGCTCTCTGAATAATTCAAATACTGAGAAGTATACGAATACTGCTCTCTGAATAATTCAAATACTGAGAAGTATACGTGATATCATTTTCATGACGATAGGAGTTAAAGCATGCAATTAAACATGGGAACACGGTGGTGCAGTGATTGTTCATGTCTCACGCAAGATACTTGCTGCACCGTGCACGACCTTCGATGAAATGCTTTATTACAAAAGTACTGTCTTTTTCAGACGTACTAACCCCCAATTCCTGTCCTTACTTTTCTTTCTCCAAATACCCAATCACCACACAATTAGCTCTGTAATAGACGTTAAGCCATCTGTAAGCTTAGAATGCCAATTCTTCAAAACTTTTAAGGAACATTGAAATATCTTTGCAATGTTTAATTATTCTATCCATCTATCCTTCCAGTGTCACACCAGCCACAGCAAGAATACAGCGCAAGGCAGGAACAAACCGTGAATGAAGCTCAGGCTCCTCGCTAGCGCTGCGGCACCGTATAGTTAAAGTTTATCTGTATAATATAATAAATATATTTTGCTGCATTTCATCTTAAAAATGGTATTGTCATCATATGTAAATACACGCTTTATAAAGTGGCTCAGGTTGTGCAATATTATAACTGTATCATAAGTACAATTACCTCACTGTAAACTTGCAAGTACAAACAGTTCTACAAGGAGCACTTGATGGACTAAATGAGTGCGTGTATAGTTCTTGGGATGAAACTGTTTGTGATCCATGAGGTCCGAACAGGAAAGGCTGTGAAGCGTTGGTTGGATGAGACCAGTTGAAATAGTGAATGGCTGAGGCAGCGTGTGCTTGATGCTGTATACCGATAATTCTCTTTCCGATCAGCTGCTGTACAGCTGCGATTCACACTCAGATACAGTGATATAAATACTCTGAGTGGTGCAGTGAGAGTAATATGGAAAAAGATGATCCGATGTGGCAACACCTGACGGGAGCAGCTGAAAGAAGAAGAAGAAGGTGCAGTGAGAGTAACAACGCTAAAGCAGCTATGGTATTTAGAATAGTCTGACCATTCTGTGGACCATTACATTGTTACAAGTTAATTACAATCAGATGCATTAAACTAAAAACAATATGCAGTTAATTTCAGTGTATTTATAAAGCTGTGTCAGGGATGTGGATCTGAAAAAGAAAGGGAAACCAGAACTTGCATACGACAGGGTATGAGCTACCGTGGAAATGTGTGTGGCTTTATGCCAAGTTTAGGTTTTATACATCGCGATTTGAACGTGGAAATGTTCTTATACAACATTTCTGTGCGTACGCACCATTTATACATGAGGCCCCATCTCTCCTGGGATTTCCATGCAGTACAGTGTAAAACTGGAGAATGGAGAATGGTGCATTAAAAATCCAATGAGTGTTAAGTAACTGTGCAAAGACATGATGTAAATGAGGGACACCTGAGAAACTCCACAAACATTAGACATACACAGAAAGACGCCACTGACCATAAAGCACATCAGACCTGCTAAAGCTAACAAATCCCAGTCCTATCAGTTAAGGATTGGGAGATGAGGCCACATTAGTCATGTGATCATCCAAACAGGTCAACTGAAGATGATAAAATGTTACTTGGTCATTTAAATCTTAATTTCTCTTGGAAAATGTACAGTAAATGCGAGGGTCAGAATTTGGCTTAAACTGCATGCATGCATGGATCTATCCAGCCATGTATAAATAATATGGGCTGGTGTTGGTAGTGTAGTGGTACAGGGAATGTTTTCTTGATAAACATTAGGCTTCTTAGTACCAAATGAGAATTATTAGAATGCTACAGAGTACCTAAGCATTTTGGTTATCCTGCTCATCTCTTTATGACCAGCAAGATAATGCACCATGTCAGTGTTGGAAACACAAAATGACCATCAGCCTCTTCAAATATACCCAGCATTGTCTGGACACAATTCTTTGGGCAGGTTTATACAGAATGAAGTACTCTTGTCTCTGTCAGTAGACTCCACCTGACTGGGCTCATATGGTACTGTGAGATGTGAAACCAGAAACCAGAGCCAATTCCTATGTGTTCTTCTCATTGTGAATGGACTGTCATGCAGATGTGGAGAACCGCTTTTACAGATACAGTGCACTTGATTTGATAAGCAGAAAATGCTGACCAAAATCATGAAAATGAACTTCATTATGTAATAAAGTTGTTCTTTTTGTTAACAAGGTGTGGTCTTACTTAATAATTTGACCTTGACAATTCAGAGAAGGAAAATGAGAGAAGAACAAAAACAAATTTTCAAAATTATTAGAGACAGAATAAAGTGTAAAACAAAACATTTCCCACCTGCACCATGAATTAAAAGGAAACAAGACTATTTTGTAAGAGTGGAGCCAGATCATACAATTCTTGATGTACAGTATGTGCTGCTACTGTATTTTTCTACAACTGTGAAGTGCTTAGGATATGGCTAGCTTTTACTCTCCATTTCCCCCTTTAATTATATCAATTTATAAACACCCTACAGGTTTTGTTCACATTTTAATTTAAAATGTATTTTTGTGTATTATGCCCTGCAATGGGCTGTTTCCCATCCATTGTTGGTTCCTGCCTTTCTTCCTTGGTGCTGGTATAAGCTCTCTAGCTCAGCAGCTCTGGAGTGAAAGCTCAGGAATGAATCTCTGGGTAGAGATGTTTGTTGTTTATGCACTGTATGGAAATATGGCAGTAGAATGGTGAGTGCTGCTACATTACAACTTTATACTGCATGTTCTTCCGTTTTCTCCATGGGGTTTTTCATGGTTATTCAGGTTCTCTCTACATTTCAAAGTTAAGCATTTTACATTTATTGGTTGCTATAGCATTGGTATACAACATCCTGCTATAGACTGGGGTCTTGTCCAGATATGATATGACAGTGGTGCAGAGCTTGACTAAGCAGATTTAGGAACTTTATGAATGAATGATTGTTTTACGGGTGTAATATATAAAGGTTTCACTGCCTTGTTTATTCTTTCAAACGTTTTGACTGTTTCAACCTTCGATTGCTGATGCACACAAGTGTAAAGTTTAACAACTTTTTTCTTTTACATCCATTATCCATGTTGCCCAAGTTATGCCCTTTAGTTGCTGGCTTTTTCATAAAATGAATGCAGCACACACTACAGAAAAAAGAAATAAGAAAATGAAAGATATTAGAATAACATGTGCTACTTTATAACAGAAAATACAAACCTTTATTAATTTCCTGCAATAGTAAATCACACATTATAGTATCTTTGTGACTACAGAATGGCATCTGAAAATGCTGTACTAGTTAAACAATTAAGGAAGTCAGGGACAGGAGTGAAACTGCTGGTAAGAAATACCTGCATTCTGTTTAGGAAGGAGGACTGCGACCATTCATGTAATACACTGAATCATTGCCAGTTAAATAAATTACTACTCAATACTTAATGCCTTTATCGTCTCCAAACTCAAATTTTGGCTCTGGACACTGTTCATAATTACTCAAGAGTATGACTAGAATACAGAATCATTCATCCTTTCATTTTCATAATCCACTTATTCAATGAGTCGCTTTAGAGACAAGCCCATTAGCCATGGGGTATAATGCAGGGAACAGGTACAGTATGTTACACTTTTTGCGATTTTTGTATTCACCTCGATGCTTCAACATCGCGCCCTATTAGCCTTACTTTGATGCTTCCCCGTGTGTGTTGATTTTTTGTATTAGAATGTAATAACTCATCCGAACCATTCACCCTTTCGGTAGCACCGGGTGAAGGCGCGAATAACCGTTGACGCTATGCAGTTATAAGTACTATGATGATCATCACTGTCGTTGTATGACCCCAAGTCCAGGAGTCAGGTGGCATACTAGCTGTAAGAGTTTTCGTGCGTATTAACGCGCAATCTGTCGGTTCCCTGGAGATGTGAAGAACTGCAGTGGGTGTGCACTGGGGGCACGAAGTAAGGGGCAAATGAGTCATGCTTTATAATAAGCTTCGCGGAGCCTGTACATCACCAGTCATGACGGGGGCTCTGCTGTAGAGGGGGCAGGCGGGGGAGACGCAGAAAACAGGTCAGTAAAAGCGCAACGAATCATGTTAAGTCGGTTCATTCTGGTATTTGTCTCCCAAGCGGATAGCAGGGAGACCCTCAGCAGAATACGTTACAGTCCCCACCCTGAACTGCTGAATCGCCGTCTTGTCACCAAAACAGCCGTGCAAGATGTAAGCGCTGCCGCCCTCCCCCATCCCCAAGTCTCATCTTTGCTTCTTATGTTTATTACAGCCGAAGATATATATTTTTTATGAATGGGTTCTTATGGGAGGGAAAAAGCTCTCACCAGATCGTGATGTCAACGCATAGTGAATGAAATACTCCCACTTGATACAAAGATGTGAGGGGGTTAGAAAAGGCAAAAAAAAAGCTGACAGCATCTTAGCTCAACAGAAGATTCCCCCTCCCCAATAGCTGACGAAATTCCCTCTATTCACTACTGAGTGAGGGAGAGAGAGAGAGAGAGAGAGAAAGAGAGAAAACCCGTAGACTCCGGATTTCAGAGAGAAGCCGCAGTCCAGGCAGAGGAGGAGAAGGAGGTGCAAGGGGACTGCGAGCAGTGCCCGAGGAAGCCCACAGCAGATCGTGCGGAAGAGACGCAATTAAAGGCGCTTCCTGGATATGCGATCGTGATGTTCTGTTTCTGTCTGCAGAGCTCCTTCTTGAAGCTGCAGGCCCTGGAAGTTGACCTGTGCTCCACGTTTCTGCCGTCGCAGGAGGACAGTGCCCAGGGACAGAACCACAAGGAGCCGAGCCTACCACCTGGACGCGGTGGCAGGGAAGCTGAGGGCAGTCCGGCGGGTAAGTCGCATACTTGTTACTCTCATTTTACTTCTGTCCGTGTCATTTTTTTATGGTAATGTTGCGCCTTCTTGAAGTACTTAGCTGATTCATAAGCCGGTTTCATACGTCCGTGTTTGTCACGCAGTGTCTGCTTCCCTTGTTTTTAAGGTGTCGAATGCATCTCGGACTGTGATGTCGCACACTGTGCCACATATGGGGAATTTTTGATTGACAGTGTCATCTGTAAGACTTGCTAAGCTTCTGATATTTTGGATTGATGATAGCCACGGCTGTCTGATCTACTCACATGGGGCTTACCTGAAGAGACTGGGATGCAGACTCCTAAAACCAATGTTTATGCCGACTTACGCACTTGAGCCTCAGTCTCCCAGCAAATGGGAATGCCTTGTCAGCTCACGAGTTTCTCCCTGTCATTTTGATATCCAGTAGTTGCGTCACAGTTCCTTACTTATGTATAATTTCCTCATTTGTCTCATTGTTTTATGTTTTTTTGATTTATATATTTATCACATTTTCTCATTTGTTTAATTACTTTATGTTCTTGATTTATGTATCACATTTTCTGTTTGTTCTATTTGTTTTGTCAGAGAAATGCCAATGTGTTTTTCCTTTCATTGATTTCAAATTATTGCACCATCAGGAAGGTAGTGAGGGTGAGTACAACCCAGTTTCAATGCTTTCAATTAAATCTGCCTTGCTTTGACCTTTCATGTTCCAACAAATAGCTCAGTTTCCCAGTGCCAGATACAAATTTTTGCTTCCCTCAAGGTCTGGCCTATTTTTTGCTCTATTATCTCTTCATGCATAGCACAATACTCTAGTTTTCTGTGCATTTAGTGTCTGCACAAGTAAAAGTTGCTGAGCTGGCCTGGTTTGTGCAGGCAGCATTTTTATTAAAAGCAATAATATGTCATGTTTTATTAATAGAAAGGGCTAATGTGGCAGATGTGGTATTTTAAGCACACCTTTGTTGTTCCTTATCACTTTAACATGTGGTGGTCCATATTTCTGATGGAATAATAAAATTACTGAATAATAAATAAGCAACAAGAAATACTTCAAACATAATTATTATTAAGCCGTATCATCTGCTCATAAATTTAAAGAGCTGGTTTATTCTGTAAGCAACAAGAAATAATTAAACTATCACTACTACTAAGCCATATCATACCATACCTAACAAAATAACACAATCATTTCTTGTACTTGTGTGTTTTGTTTTACTTAACATCAGCTCCTCCTTATTTGCTTTGAATAATTTAATTCTTTTTATTTATTGTTAGCATTAGAGGTTAGAAATAAAGTATGCTCACTCCAGTGCACAAAACATGAATGACTCATTGGAGCATACATTTTATTGAGCAATCAAATGTTCACAGACAGGAAATTAATTGTGGATACAGTACTAGTTATGAGGCTTTTGAAGGAAAGGACTGTCTAAGCTTCCTTGTTATACTGTATATTTGTAGCTGCAAAAGGAGGTGGGGTGGGCACTGAGGAAGCTAAATATTTTTGCGTGTTGTCAGTGTGAGAAGACTCCCAAATGAAAGTCAGCGTTTGGCCTTACAGTAAATTGTGACATGAAGCTGGTGCTTCAGCAAACATTCCAGCTGTTGTTGCTCATGATACAGGATGCTCTTCAAGATGACATGAAGGGAGGGAAAGTGCAATGGAAGGTTTTGTTAGTAAAATGAATAGGTTGCATCACAGAACAGACAAACGTGATGGTTGAAAATGAAAATGCAAGGGACCATATGGTAGAGTATGGTCATATGGTAAATACAGAATATTTTTCAGATGGACTCAAAAGAGGCAGTGGTGTCACTCAAGTGGATGCTGATGCAGTGTAAAGTTGGATATTACAAGTGGAGTTGTGTTGAGAAAAAGATGGAAAGCTCTGCTCTTTAAATTACTTGTGTCATGCACACGCGCATAGGGAGCCACATAAAGACCCGAACTGCAGCCCATTAGTTCCACATTCAGTGGACAGGCTGGTAGAATATGCCCTACCTTGCTGCATATGAAACAGCACGGCAGGGCTGACGCTTTCTCTCTGGGTTTTACCGGAGCTTCTGCAACGTGACGGGTGGGCTCGGTGTTGGCGACATGTCCTTGTTGGGCTCCGCAAGTTGGCTTCTCCGGTCCTCCGGCTCGGTGCACCTTGAGCTGACGTTCCAAGACCTCGAGGAGACCTTTCATGTTCTTGTAGGGGTAGCGCCGGACCTGCTGGGCAAGGTAATCTGGCATGGCATTGACTAAACCTTTGCACGCCACCTGTTCGACCACTTGGCGTGCTAGGGTACCTTCTGGCCTTAGCCAGCGGCCCATTTTAACCCCAGAAGTCAAAAGCCTGGGCTCCGGCAGGGTGATCGGGGTCAAATTGCCACTGCCTCCATTCACTTGCCTGCTGGCCCGACGTGATGCCATAGCGGCTGTGAACTTTGACCCGGACACACACAGATGGACAACATAGTTCCACCACACACTATTTATTTACACTATTTACAAATTACATGCAACCCAAAACCCCAGTGCCTCTTGCACCGATTCCCCAAAGTCCAGGGCTCACTGTCTCTGTGCCTTTCTTTCCTGGCCGCCTCCAGTCCTCTCTCCAGCTCTGTCCACTTCCACCCAACATCCCCTGCTCCCTGAAGGGAGGCGGCCCCTTATATATGATTTCCCGGAAGAGCACCAGGTGTTCCTGGCATTCTTCCCTTGGCCACGCCCCAGCGTGGCGGAAGTGCCGGCTGTCCTCCCGGCAGCTCTCCGGGTGTCCTCCAAAGACTTCCCCTGGGATAATCAGGCACTGGGGCGCCGCCTGGCGGTGGGCACGGGTCCCTACAGGGCTGGGCTTCCAAGCCCTTTACCCGAGGCCCCCAACATAACCAGGACGGACGCCCCCTCGCGGTCTGGAGGAGGCATAAGCCCTCCTCTCGTCCTCCTGGGCGTCCCGGGGACCACACGGCTAAGAATCTCTGCTTTTAGGAGGACATAACTTGTGGCTTCATCCTCAGGGAGGTCGTGATAGGCCCGCTGCACAATGCCCTTCAAATACGGCGCCAGTATGGATGCCCATTCCGTCCGCGGCCATTGATTCTAAGAGGCTGTCCTCTTGAATATCCCCAGATAAAATTCAATGTCATCCGCCTCCGAGAGGGGAACGATCGGAGGAGGCAGAGGCCGTGCAGGCTCTGGTCTTACCACTTCAGCTGCAGCCAGGCAAGCTTTGCTTTCTTCTAGCTCACACTTTGTCGTGGCTTGCTCAAGCTGCAGGGTCTGGAGCTGAGTTGCCAGGCTGGTCAATACGGGGTTCAGGTCCAGTCCTTCTGACATTTTGGACACTCTCAATCCTGCCAACTACGCCACTGTAAAATAAAGCACAGCACAGCATAAAGGTTTGGGGTTTTCCGGCCCCGTATACTGTACAGTTTTGCAAAATATGGGTCAGATAATATTCCATGTATCAGACAGTCAAGATGTTGGAGTGGGGAAGATTTATGGAGTGGGACTGGAATTGACAGAGAGGAATGCTGGGAAGGAACCGAGGTGGATACTGGGATCCATCAGAGGTAGACAGAAGGAAGGTAAAGAACACGGAAGTGGCAGTACATGGTCAGGGAGTCTGAGGAGATTCATGGCGGTGCTGCTTCTTTCTTTCTTTCTTTCTGTAGGAACAAAGAGAGAGATATTAGTACCCCGCCTTTCCCTCTTGGCACGAGTTTTCGCACTGCAGTTTGGGTCTTTACGTGGCTCCCTATGTGCTCGTGCGTGACACTTGTTAAAGTAAGTAAGGGTAAAGACACAGATTTAGTGGTGGAATCAAAAATAAGATGCACATAGAAAAAAATCTGCAAAGCAATCCTTGATTCAGTTAATGGAGTCTGGAATTGATGAGTTGCGGAAGAACTTAAATGGCATATGTGAGTGAAACGTCGGCAATGAAGACAGAAGCAAAGTTAAAAACATGGATGAAAATGGTCTGATTACTATGGAAAGATTCATGGATAGAAATACACATAAAGATTTGAGTGAAAGATAAGTTGTGACAGCCATAGTATGAGAACAAAGAGGGTGAATCAGTTTGGACCTCTGTTTGGACTGTGATGGAAACAGTGGAGATGAGATAACAGAAAAGTATTAAAGAGCATCTGAAGGACAGTATTAGTATCACATGACAAGAGTGAAGTTCACTACTAAGGATTTTAAAGACTATGGAAAGTAGACCAAGGGAACTTGGAAAGTGACCTAGTCTGGGTGGTTGTTAAATGATGATCTCCTGTACAAATATTTTTATTACAGAATCTGATTTTTAGGTTTTCAGGACTTTACACACCTGCAAAGTATGCTCAGGATGGTACTTGCATGGCTTATTTGGTACATGCACTGTTTAAGACAGCGGTGTCTTTTCTCCTTATAATCCATTTCAGAGCATTATCAAGGAGCATGTGTGCCTTTTGAGATGACAGTTCTTAAAGTTTTGGTCTCTTAATTTACCAATGGTAAATTTGACAGGTTGATGTAATATTTGCATAAGCAGTGTTGCTGCAGGTGATTTCACATATTTGAGGTATTTGCCATAACATTATTTAGTGCACACATATGCTGTACCATACCAAAACAATGAAGTGCCAGTATACTACGGTAGCAGCAGTTTACTCAAGTCCAAAAATTGACCAGCTGGGTAAATTAAATTTTTATGTGAAAACATTTGCAGGCTATATGACCTGTAGACTAAGGAGCATCGCAGACTCAGATCTTATTTTTTAAATAAGTGTCACAATGTAAATGACAAGAAGTGCTCCTTACTGGAAGTACAACATTTCTAAATGGTCAAGCTCAGTGTGAAAGATAAAACAGCTAATTGTTTTCTTGTAATGGTCTTTATGATGAAGCGTTCTGTATAGAAGCAGATTTTGTTGTAGGTTTCTAAAACATGAGTTACTGATTCATGTATAACTTAATTTTGGATTGTACACTTCACATTCACAGTGATACCTTTAATGGCCCATTCACACCTAAGAGTTTTTCTAGCGTTTTAACACCTGATCAGAATGCTCCTGAACTACTTGTCAAGTTATTTGTCATTGTTTTCAATGACACTATTCAAACCTAAGCGTTTTAACAGCGAGTGGTTTAGAAAATACCTGCTTGCAGTGGTTTTCTAGCATTTTCAGCCAAATGCTTGTTCTGTTGAAATCGCTGGTAATGCACATAAAACACTTGTATAAAACAAATTACAGGAAGTCACTGTCTTTTACTGGGTAAGTCAGGAGTGAAGCAGCTCATTGAAACTAGAAAAAAAATACAGATGCCTTTGTGCACACACTTGAATTGGTCTTCTTGGTAGCTTGCAATTAAGTGACAAGAAATCAACAGTAGTTATAGGTATACATTTGGTTTTAATCATGTTAAAGTTTAGTACATACATTTTTAAAAATTGGCAGAGTGATAGTGTTGACCTCTGTCTCATAGCATAAACTGTCTATGATTTGTGTGTGCCCGTGCAGTTCTGGATTGATAGGCATTATCGAGTGTGTTGAACTGAGTATTATTACCTGTTTTAACACTGAATATTTAAAATGTGTCATTGATAACTTCTCAGTTAAGAAAATATGTTTAGTCCTTCATAATGTAAATAACATCTATCCCCTTTTTCCATCCTCAGTCCGAGCCCTTGGGTGAACACTGGCCCAGAACCACTAGATCACACTATTTTAAAATACCTATAGCAAATAACTTATCAAATTTAAACAGATTATTAAAACATTTCTGTCACTGGATTGCTTACAGCACTCTCTTTTCTGCTTGGCTGTGCGATTGAGCCCTGAAAATGATCTGCACAACGTACCATGTGTTCTTCCTACCTTACACTCAATGCTGCTGCGATATTTACTGGCTCGCAGTGACCCTAAACTGGACAGATTAAATGTATCCCTCAGCACATGTAGAATTAAATGTATATGAATACAATGTATGTTAAAGTTCTTTTCAGTTGATCACCGCTGTGCACGATAACACCTTCCTCACTATCTGTTACTAGAGGACTAGTTCATGTACTTACATGATGTTGCCCTGACATCAGCAGGCAATTTTTTTGCAAAATAGTGCAATGATTTTTTTGTTCATATATCACTACTGAAGTGCTTACGTGTTTATTGATAGTGTAATCCACTTCATAGAGAGCCCAGAATTGTTCCTGCGACACCCATAGCTGGAGAAGAGGATAAACCCAATTTGTGTGATTACAATGCTGGCAACATCTGGTTTTCAGTATTGTGATCACCAGAATTAAAAGCACTAAAGTCATAGGAGATGTTCTTGAAGCACAACAATCACTTCAATGGAAAAGATGTTAATTATATATTCCCTGCAAAATGCTTCTTTAAAAATGCTGGGAAGATGTTTAAAAAAACACTTGAAAAATGCTTGCATTATGACATGAAAAAGCTTGAAAAGCCAATCAAACACTGGAAATATACAACACTGAAATGTGAATGGGTCCTGATGCTGTATACTGTCTTTTTTGGTGTTCTATTGATACTGTTAGTGGGCTTACATTTACTGAATGAATTTTGCCTACTTTTTTTTTAGTCTCTTCTAAAAATCATGCAGGTACAGGGTTTATGTAGAGCAGTTTATCATGTGGCAGTTGAAAGTATTAGGTTGTTTTAATGTGACAGAAATGCATCCATGTCATAAGAGGTTTCTTAAAACAGCAAATTGAGAGTTAATAGAACAGGTATCTTACAACATTACTCATTTCATAGGTGGCATTTGCAACTACTTCTGGATTAAATTACAATTACTTTGCTTTTTTGCAGAGGCACTTCCATCTGTAAGAGTCTTGCAACATGAAAGTGATAGCACTGCTGAAGAGAACCAATCTCCAAGGACCAGCCAGCTCCTACACCATATCACTGATGGTGACAATCCTCTTCCGTCCCCTCGCTGTCCTAGCCTTACACAAAGCCAGAGGTTTAACATGGATCCAGAATTAGCTCCTTCACCACCTTGTTCTCAGCAATTTATAATGTAAGACTCTGAACATTTTATCTTTAAAAGTGCAACCAATTGTATATATTATATTAGTCTATATTAATTTTCTTGTAGTATTTATATAACTGTAATTTACCAGGAACTTACAATCTTCAGTGAGTAACCAAATTTAGAGCTATTTCAAAATCGGAAGTTATCTGCACTGTTTTTTATAGTAGTCAAAGTACAGTTAGTTACAAACCTGCTTAACCCATTCAAGATTTGTAGGGAGGTAAAGATCTGCCAGCGGCCCTGGGTATAATGTAGAGAACTGCCCTGGATATGGCATCAGTCCACTGCAAAGCCCACCCCAACACTTACACTAATAGGGACAGCTTAAAGTGACCGTTTAACTTGTATATCTGTGCGATGTGCAAGGAGAATTAAACTCCCAAGGGAAAACACATGCTGATATGGGGAAAATATGCAAGCTTGACATGGACAGTGTATGAGTACAGGATTCAGGCCTGGGGCTTTCGATATATGAGGCAGCAGCACTACACACTGCACCCCCGTGGTGCCCCAGTCAAAATACAGTAGTGCTAAATTTGTATATTAGTATACATGTAAGGTAGTGCAGTTTCGTTTAGATAAAAGAAAGCAACCTGAACTTTATACTGATGGCTACCTGAGTCATTTTTAATGTTTTCTTTCCATGTTTATATTTTTGCCTTTCATTCTGCAACTTTTTTGCAAATGAACAAACAAACTTAGCATTTTCATAGCAATAGTAATACTTATAATTCTGCATAATAGGAATTCTGTTATCTTTTTCTCCATTTATAATAGTCTGACTACAGTGTACTAGATTTTAGAAATTGTAAAGGCTTGTAATATTATATTGCATATTTACACAGCTATGGTAATTTTGTGCATTGTTCATACTCAAATTTTTTCACACTCGGGATTATATATGCACATGAATTATAATGCATGGAAAAATAAATGTGTGCATTTTTCATCATTCTAATATATATCTATGTATTCTAAATTAATGCCTTATAGTAAAAGCAGATTAATAGATAAATGCATTTTTTGCAATACTGACATCAAGAAAGCCTTGGTATCTCTTATTAAAAGCCTGTTCCATACAGAGAGCCTGTAGTTTCTCACAACCGTGATTCATAGGCCTCTAAAGCACTACTCATCAGTTCTTTTACAAAGGCATATTAGGAGAGTCTTTTTCTACATTCACACCTAAAGCTCAATGTTTGTTTTCTGTTATAAACTGAATGCTTAATACTCACACATTATTTTTTGTAGGGCACGTGGACTTGTTAGTGCAAGCTCCTCAGAGGATACAAAGGAATCTACTACAGTAGCGATGCTAACAAAGCATATCCAGAACCTGAAGAAGAAAATTAGGAAATATGAAGAACAATTTGAACAGGAAAGGAACTATAGGGTAAGAAATACACCAAATTTTCTTATTTGAAATGTATTAAAAGCTTAAAAGCTGCCAGACAACTTAGACTGAATAAAGCTTGATAAGTTGTTTTTTTTTTTTTTATTTTTTGAATTTATTAAAATCAAAAAGCATTCCATACAAGCAAGGTAAGTTTTATAAAACTAGGTTCGAAACAAATCAACACCCACCTCTTAAAAACAGAATAAAACTAGTAGGAAACATAAATAAATAGAATAAAAAAGGAAAAAGAATCTGCTTCCTCAGTTTAAATGCTTATTCTAAAATGTTATTGATTAGATTCTGCCAGGTTTTGAAAAGGTTTTATACAGATCCCCTAAGTTAGAAACTGATTTTTTTTCCAATTTCAGATAACATATTGCATCAGTTACCCACTGACTGAAAAGAGGCAAGTTAGGATTCTTCCAGTTGAGCAAGATAAGTCTATGTGCCAATAGTGAAGTAAACACAATACCAGTTTGTCCTTCTCCACTTTATGCCCATCTGGAAGTACACCAAACACATATGTTAGTGGATTAGGAGAAATTGTGATTCCGAGGTGTCTGAAAGGGATTTAAAGATTTTTGTCCAAAATGATATTAATTTGGTACACATCCAAAACATGTGGCGTAGTGAGGCTGGAGCATGATTGCAATGTTCACAGGTTGGATCTTGCACTGGAAACATTCTGGACAATTTTAAACAAGACAGATGCGCTCAATATACTGTATAATTTTAAGTTGAATAATTATGCATTGCGGATATGGAGCTTGAGTGAATTATGTGCATAGCTATTTTCCACTACTTTTCTGAAATGTTGAGTAAGAGATCCCTTTCCCACTGTACTCTGGGATCTTTGAAAGGGAAGGACTTTAAAAGGTTTTCATATATTGTAGAAATGGATTCTGCGTCCTCAAGATCAGTATTTTTTCAAGGAATATACAGTAGTTTGGTGGAGGTGAGGTGAGGTGAGGTTTTGTTTAACAAAGTTTCTAATTTGGATGGAAGTGATAGAAATGTGTTGCTAGAAAGTTACATTTGGAGTGTAATTGTTTGTTGGATGCAAAGATGTTGTCTATGTACTGGTTTCTAAGTGATTTAATCCCAAATGTTTTCCAGACATTAAAAACTGAATATGTTTGAGAGGGTGGAAAAAAGTAGTTATCATGCAGAGGTCCCACAGATAAAAGCTTCTCTATCATGAAGTACTTCCTACATTGGTTCCATATTCTGATTGAGTGAAGCACAGTTGGGTTGTTAGCATATTGCCAATAACTTGTACTTATTGGGGCACAAAGCAAGGAATACAGTATAAAGAAGTACTGCCGGATTTTATTTCTATTGTGGACCAAGCCTGTGCATGTTCATTTATTTGTCTCATGGTTCCAATTTTTATAGCTTATACAGTTAGCTCCATAAATATTTGGACAGAGACAACTTTTTTCTAATTTTGTTTCTGTACATTACCACAATGAATTTGAAATGAAAAAACTCAAGATGCAGTTGAAGTGCAGACTGTCAGCTTTAATTCAGTGGGTTGAACAAAACGATTGCATAAAAATGTGAGGCAACTAAAGCATTTTTTTAACACAATCCCTTCATTTTAGGGGCTCAAAAGTAATTGGACAATTGACTCAAAGGCTATTTCATGGGCAGGTGTGGGCAAGTCCATCGTTATTTCGTTATCAATTAAGCAGATAAAAGGCCTGGAGTTGATTTGAGGTGTGGTGCTTGCATGTGGAAGATTTTGCTGTGAACAGACAACATGCAGTCAAAGGAGCTCTCCATGCAGGTGAAAGAAGCCATCCTTAAGCCGTGAAAACAGAAAAAACCCATCGGAGAAATTGCTACGATATTATAAGTGGCAAAATCTACACTTTGGTACATCCTGAGAAAGAAAGCAAACACTGGTGGACTCAGCAACGCAAAAAGACCTGGACGTCCACGGAAGACAACAGTGGTGGATGATCGCAGAATCATTTCCATGGTGAAGAGAAACCCCCTCACAACAGCCAACCAATTGAACAACACTCTTTAGGGCTTGGTAGGCGTATCGATTTCCAAGTCTACCATAAAGAGAAGACTGCATGAAAGTAAATACAGAGGGTGCACTGCAAGGTGCAAGCCACTCATAAGCCTCAAGAATAGAAAGGCTAGATTGGACTTTGCTAAAGAACATCTAAAAAAGCCAGCACAGTTCTGGAAAAACATTCTTTGGACAGATGAAACCAAGATCAACCTCTACCAGAATGATGGCAAGAAAAAGTATGCAGAAGGTGTGGAACAGCTCATTATCTAAAGCATACCACATCATCTGTAAAACACGGTGGAGGCAGTGTGATGGCTTGGGCGTGCATGGCTGCCAGTGGCACTGGGACACTAGTGTTTATTGATGATGTGATACAGGACAGAGCAGCCGAATGAATTCTGAGGTGTTCAGAGACATACTGTCTGCTCAAATCCAGCTAAATGCCGTCTAATTGATTGGGCGGCATTTCATGATACAGATGGACAATGACCCAAAACATACAGCCAAAGCAACCCAGGAGTTTATTAAATAAAAAAGTGGGAAATTCTTGAATGGCCAAGTCAGTCTCCTGATCTTCACCCAATTGAGCATGCATTTCACTTGTTGAAGACTAAACTTTGGACAGAAAGGCCCACAAACAAACAGCAACAGAACACCGCTGCAGTAAAGGCCTGGCAGAGCATTAAAAAGGAGGAAGCCCAGCATCTGGTTAAGGTAAAAATGCTTTAGTTCCCTAACATTTTTATGCAATCTTTTTATTCAACCCACTGAATTAAAGCTGAAAGTCTGCACTTCAACTGCATCTGAGTTGTTTCATTTATAATTCATTATGGTAATGTACAGAACCAAAATTAGAAAAAAGTTGTTTCTTTACAAATATTTATGTATATTTGCCGCCCAGTAATAAAACTGAAAGTTAGGCAGAGCCATGCCACCTTCTGCCCTAGGTCTTTGTAGGGTTGCCCCTTTGGATGTGTAGATGTTTTGAATTCGAAATAAATGAGGTTATGATTGAATCTAACTTCTTAAAAAATGATTTATTGATATATACAGTATTGGAATGTTTTCAAATAGAAAAAAAAGCTGAGGTTATGATTGATCTAACTTCTTAAAAATGATTTATTGATATATATTGGAATGTTTTGAAATAATAATTATCATTACTGTAAAATTCACAAAATGATTTGATGTTCAATATGAAATATATATATATTTTTTTAGTTATGCAACAATTCTTCTATAGATGTAATTTGTATCATACTCTTTCGCTGTAATATTGGCAAATTATAAAATTTTCTCCACAACAGTTTGAAAGTTCTGGGTTAATCAAATATACAGTTGCAAAAGTAAAGGCTTTCAGAAAATGTCCTTAAACATAAAACATTTTCTTTACGTTTTGGCAGTATGAACATGGTAATGAAGTATTGTACATTTATAATTTTAAAATTTAATTAATTTTGAAACAGAAGTAAAATGCAAAAGCAGACATTACAACAATGCTAGCACAAGTAAATGAATAACAATGCAGCCTGCACATGTCAGTCTGATAAGATGTTTTGAAAAGAGATCCTGGTCAGTATTTTGAATTGTGCCAAATCCCTCTTTTGAAATAAAGCAGATCATTAGATCCCATTCTGAAATTTGCTTTAAAATATTTTGACTTTCATCTGTTGTGAATTAATTTACATACATTTTGAAAAGTGCTAAAACAAGAATTTAAAGAAAATAAAAGCACATAAACTAGCAGTAAAGTGTACAGAAACCAAGTTTATTTATCATGCAAAAGAATGTAAATCTAAGATTTTCATCTATTCATCCAGCCACCCATATAATGAACTAATTTAATGTATCTTTAGGTTTGGAATGAACCATATTCAATGCAAGGGGGAATTTAAACCAAGATGGAGCAGGAAGCAATCACAGTTTTCACTGATGTTACATACCATATTTTTATTAATTTGATTTGACTTGTAACTTGATAACACATATTTTTCAATGTGGGAAGATAATACAGAATGTTTTTTTTCTTTACTTCAGACATAAAATATAATTCTTTGTGTTGATTTCTGATTTCTGCTAGTCATTTTCCAAAAAAACTGTGTGTGTATAAAAATAGTGACAGTGGATATGTCAGGTTTGCGATGCTGGGCTCACCTGGGGCCTCATGCATAAATGGTGCGTATGCACAAAAATGTTGCGTATGCCCATTTACATGCTCAGAAACTAAAGTTGGCATAAAGCCACGCACATTTTCACAGCAACCTCACACCATGCATACACACATTTTTGCTCAGTTTTGCAAATGGGTGGCACCCAGCGTCAAAGCAGTGTTAATGTTTCTGAGTCATTTCACTTTTTTTTTAGATTCACATCCATGACATAGGCTTCAAATACACCAAAATTAATTGCACATCGTTTACAAATTTAAGGCATTTGTTTGTAATCATTCTGTAACAATATAATAGTGCATAGAATGGCCAATCTATTCCAAATACCATAGCTGCTATAGCGTTGTTACTCTCAGTGCATCACTCAGAGTATTTTAACCCATTCTATCTGTGTGTGGTATCACAGCTGCACAGAATCTGATCGAAAGTTCTTCAGTGGGTTGTGTCAAGAATGCAGAGGATTATCGGGATACAGCTTTCAGCCCTGGAGGACATTTACAGCACACGCTGCCTCAGGAAAGCCACCAGCATCTGCGTGGATCCATCTGGCAAATGCTTCAGAGCTTTTCCTGCATGGACCTCGAGGCTCAGAGACAGTTTCATCCCAAGAGCTATAAACGCACTCAATCAGTCCATCAAGTGCTCCCGTTAGAATTGTTTGTACTTACAATTACAATTACCTCACTGTAAACTTGCACTAAAACTGTAATATTTCACAGCCTAAGACACTTTATGAACCATTTGCACTATCTGCACTATATGTACACATATATTGAATGTATGTTTTCAAATTGTTCGTTTTTAATTATTTTTTTAATCATATTATTATTTTAATTATTTCATAGGAAAATAAGTTTATGGAGGAGTTGCATATTGAATCTCATTGCACCATAGAATGACAATAAAGAAATACAGTTCAATTCAAGAGAGCGCATATTTACAGATGTTTATGACTGGCTTCTAAATTGATTTAGATTTCCAAGAGCTATCCTTCTGGAGCTGTGTGCTGTTAGAATACTGGGATGTATACTTGATATCATTTTTATGATGAAATGCATTAAAGTATGTACATATGTTACTTCATTTAACCAATGTATATTGTCAATAA
The DNA here is from genome assembly GCF_016835505.1 of Polypterus senegalus. NCBI lineage: Eukaryota > Metazoa > Chordata > Cladistia > Polypteriformes > Polypteridae > Polypterus > Polypterus senegalus. The sequence goes on from NC_053154.1 coordinate 247,189,927, forward strand.
TTAAACATGTGTGGGCACGGTGGCGCGGTGGTAGCAATAAGCTAGTGCCCTGTCCTGGGATTGTTCCTGCCATGCGCTCTATGCTTGATGGGATTGGCCCAACCCTGGATAGATGGATGGAATTATTAAACATGTATAACAAAGATTTTTCAATTTTCCGTTTTTGAAGAATTGGCATTCTAAGCTTACAGCTGATTTTACATTTATTACAGGCGCTTACTGTGTGGTGATTGGCTGCGTGAAGAAAGAAAACTGAAGGATGGGAATTGGGGGTTGGTACATTTGACAGACACAGTACTGCTGCAATAAATTATTCCATCTTGCATGAGGCAGGAACAGTCCCTGGATGGACCACTGACCACTTGCTACCAATGCACCACTGTGCCCCCACATGTTTAATACATGCTTTAATGCATTTCATTATAAAAATAATGTCAAGTATACGTCTTAGTATTCTATAGTGTTCAGAGATCTATAATATCATGAATGTAATGTATTCTGTGTGGCGATCACTGCCTGCATGCTTCTGTTGGTGTAAGAGAAAGCCCATTTAAGAAGCACGTACTGATTAATGACTGGGTTAGGGAACACTTAGAATACAAAGCATTTAACATGCTACTTTAGTTACAATGGGATTTGAGAAACTCTAGTAAATTAAACATTGACTTTTAGGTGAAGTTTACGAAGTTCTACTTTAATGACAAAATAAACAACAAGATTAAATTGGAAATATCGAGATTAAAGTCAACATTTCAACTTTAATCTCGACATAGACCTTTTTTTTCTTCACTGTGGCCCAAATACGTTTCTGTAGGACACTCAGACACTCGCCTTTTCACGTCAACATTGGACACCTGACCATTTTTTTATTTCTGCAATTGTGCAACTTTCTGAACTTGAACTTTTGAGTATCCCTCCACTAATTTCATTTTGTTGCTCATATCACTGCCTAAGCCACCAACCAAACAGTATGTTTTTCCTTATCTCCACTTCACTGAACAGAACGTACACTTCACATTGGTGAAATTCTTCTTTTTTACACGTGTTTTTGGCTTTGTATTTTAACATATTATAAATGTTTAGCTAACATTTCTGACAAACTAAAGTGCAAAAAGTATTTGTATAGTTTTTTTCCAGGATTTCAGTTAAAATCTAATATTTTATAAAGTGAATCTGGGTGAGCATTTAATTTGTTGAATTTATTCAATGAACAAAGTTATCCAGCACCAACTGGCACTGTGAGTTAAATCTCAGGTAAAGTGATTATCAGAGCTAGCTGAGTGAATACAATCTGGGTTTTTTACAGGCAGCCCAATATAAACCTTACTTCTTTTGACCTTTACCATCAGAATGAAGTTCCCAACAAAAATGTCCAAGCACGTGATGCCATGAATGAAAGTAATTCCGTAACAGATCAGATGTTGGTATCTCACAGTTTGGAAAGGGCTGCAAAAAAATCTGTAAGGCTCTGTAACAGTTGTTGTCCCACCTTCAGCCAGTCAGCTTTAAACTCTACCTCTGATATCATAAAAAAGTAACTTTTAAATTCAAGGCACACGATTTCACATTTTTAGTAACAGACTGAAAAAATGATTACTTTTTAAATTTAAACTTTAGCAGATTTTTTTATATGCAAGCTGAAAGGATTTTACAAGCAATTTTGTCATAATGGAAAAGGCTTTTTTATTTCAAAGAAGAGATTTTGCATGGTTTTCTGTACACTTCCTGGTTAGTGATACAGGCACTGAGTTTAAAGTTTGATTGATTTCTGAAAGAAAAAGGAACAACAGCAACCTAACAATATTAGATCAGTCCCATTGGAACAAACTGAGAGCTGAAATCTTCAAAAAGAAAATGCTTGGAAGAGCAGTGAATCTTTAAAGGAGTGGCCAGTCTACCAAAAAGATTCTAAAAAATACCCCAAAAGCTGCAGGCCTTTCTTCCCTCCGCAAAGGTTAGTGCTCCGCAATCAGAGAGACGCTAGTATCTCTGAGTCCATCTCTGAGACAACAATCGCAAACTCAAAAGCAAGTCCAGATATGAAGAGTCAGGAAGCATTGGCCTAGTCAAAGTTCATACTTAAACCCAATAGAGATGCCGTGGTCGGACCTCAAAAATCTACTAACATTTCTGCAAGGAAGAGTGAGCTACAATTCTTTCACAGCAATTTGAAAAACTGATACAGAATTCGAGGAATTGTCTGGTTGTAGTCACTACAGTTAAAGGTGGTACAACCTGTTAAGTATAGAAGGCAATTATTTTTTCATTCTGTGCCAGCTCCTGTTTGATAACTTCGTTAATTCAATAAATTAAATAAGTAAAATGTTATATTTAACTGCTCAGGTATATTTAATCCAAAGTTAGATTTTGGTTGAAGACCTAAAAGCATTCTGTGTAAAAAACGTGCAACAACAGAGGAAAACAAGAACTTTTCACATCTGCTAATCTGTGAACCTGTGGCCATGAAAAGTATCAAATGATTTTGGCAAAATATTAAATTGCCCTGACTAATTTTGTCAAATGAGAGTCGGGCAAACCAAAATAAAACATCAGAATTGAGGGTTATGTGTTTGTGAGGAATGTCTTAGTTGTCCTAAATATCTTTTGATGAATCACTGTTATATTCTTCTAAAAGGTGTTCCAAATATTTGAAATCTGTGTGACTGCTTTATTACAGTTTTTTTTTAAGTTTTCACAACTGGAATTCCTTAAATGTGCCATTGAAGAAGAACCAGTTATTCTGCATACACTTGTAATTTAAACTAGTGAGATATCCATCTAATTTTATTAGTAACAGCTCTATGCTGTTTCTGAAGGAATATTTTTGTTGTTGTCTTAAAAAAGATAATCTCATGTATTCAATTAACAATGTGCCAATGTAATGACTTTGTCAAACAGCCTTCTCACAACGACAAGACAGCACATCCAGAAATTATGAAGTTGATGAATGATCTCGCCAAATCTCGTAAACAGTTAAAAGGTACTGTATTCCCTATGACTGATCCTGTTATTCTAATAATTAGAGCATGATGAAGTTGTGTTCTTCATCACCCATCGTATATTTACACTTCAGAATCATAAAGTGATCAATCACTACATTATTTCTCAAAGCAAAGAATGCTTGTGAGAATGTTTTTTTTTTATATACACAAACAGGAATCATTGTGTTAACTGCAACTCCACTTTACTATTTTGACACTTTCACCTCTGATTATATTGCTCATATTATTTGTGTACATCTCTTTACGTTTTTTCATTTGTTGCTTTTTCCCATTCTTGCTATTTGTTTTATACATTTCAAAGCATTTCTGTAATGGTTTGGTGTTTGAAATGCAATTGGTTGATCTATGGGAAAACTTTTTTATTGCTCTTGGCTCAGTGCCTGGTTGATAATTGACCATATATGTCACTGTTGCTATAAAATTTAACAAAGTGGAAGAAATATTTGCATTTTTGCAACTATTCAGTATAATTTTGTCCATATATTTCAAAATTAGACTTTCACATCGATACAAATACTAATTTATATCACTTCAACTATACTCATTAGCTTTTGAAATTAATCAATACTTGATACTGATCAAATTCAGATTGTTATTCCACTATGAGATGTGTCCTTCCAGTTTCCCAGTAACAGACATCACTCCTTCTTTGATCTAAAGCCTCACACAGATATTTTACAAAATTAATTAGCATTTATTGTTTTTCTTTGCATTGACCCCCACATTTTGAGATTTCTAATCTCTGGCCCTCAAGATTTTTCCACAATATATCTGCAAGTTGTTCTAAATGGCATATAGACAACAAAGTCTTTATCAATATTGATACTGCTTATATTACTGTTATATTTTACTCATAATCAATTTATAAATTATTCAAGAAATTCCATTGCCTTCAGCATTTTTCAGACTTAGTTATGTGACGCATTTACTATTTTATAGTCTTTTTGGGCACCATTTTTGAGTATTATTGTGTATTGTACCATTATCACTTTAAACATCATGTAGCTGCATTTTTTCCAAAATTACCAAAGTTCAGCAGCTCTAGCATAAAAATGGGATTCAACAAAAGTCTGAGGCACCAAAATAATTCCACAGACAAAATATCTTTGTTTTTTTAAAGTTTTTGTTAAAATTTAAAGTAAAACAGTTCCCACAAAAAAGAGAAAATTGAAATAGCAAAAAAAGGAAAACTTCTTGTTAAGAAAAGTTCTGTTCAAAGCTTAAATCTTGTTACATTTCAAATCGTTACAAATCACTTCAAAACGTATTTGAACCATTTCAAAATGGTCAGAAAACTGTATGTCTATCCCATTTGAAAATGGGTCTTTTAAGCCCCTGAGTACTGGGACCTATTCTAAACAACACCAACTGATTCAATTAACACACAGTATCTTAGTTATAGCAAGAAAGTTCTATCTCTTACTAACTTACAGGGGGAAAAGACTGTACCATTGTCTACGACTATGAAAGAAATTTATATTCTATTCAAATTAAGCAAACACTAACATGAGTTTAACTCAAAGCTTTAATTTTATAGATAGATAGATAGATAGATAGATAGATAGATAGATAGATAGATAGATAGATAGATAGATAGATATTTTATTAATCCCAAGGGAAATTCACATTTCTAAGATTGGCTCTTACATTTGCGGCCCCTACTTGGCTATGCAGGAGCGGAGACAATTACTATACTTTACTTTGATATGAGGGCGGCACGGTGGCGCAGTGGTAGCGCTGCTGCCTCGCAGTTAGGAGACCCGGGTTCACCTCCCTGCGTGGAGTTTGCATGTTCTCCCCGTGTCTGTGTGGGTTTCCTCCCACAGTCCAAAGATATGCAGGTTAGGTGGATTGGCGATTCTAAATTGTCCCTAGTGTGTGTTTGTGTGTGTCCTGCGGTGGGTTGGCACCCTGCCCGGGATTGGTTCCTGCCCTGTGTTAGCTGGGATTGGCTCCAGCAGACCCCCACAACCCTGTGTTAGGATATAGCGGGTTGGACAATGACTGACTGACTTTGATATGAGGTAATTAACTTTACTTTTACATTAACTATTGTTTTCAAATCATTAGCAATAACACTGCAAACAAGCATTTAAAAATTTCTTATTTCAAACGATGGCTGTTTCTTGAAGCAGGCACAGTTTATTCACGTGTCTTTCCAGTGTGCTAGTCTTGGTCTGCACACAAAGTCTTCTGACTGCACCTTTGGCAACTGGCATAGTCTTGACGACTCAACCCATTACCCAGGAACTGTGAGGTGTTTAGCTTCTTCAGGCACTGCAGCTGTGTTGAGTGTTTCACCAACTCTCAGTATTTCATCTTGTATGATCAGGTCAAGTTTATAGATTTGACTGTTCTTTTTTACACAAGCCTTTTTCTTTAGAGCCTTTAATTCTTCTGGAAATTCTTGCTGTTGACTGAGACATATAAGCTCTGTTTCAGCTTTAGCCAAGTCTTCTAGAAAAATTGGGCTTGGTTTTAAAATCAGTTTATACCTTTTCATGTGCTTTGTGATGAGTGATTTTTGTTTTTCTGGATTACGTTTAGACTGACTGACTTCTAGTTGCAATGTTTTTCTTTCATTTCTTATGTGCAGCAGTATCTCTCTAAACTTGAGGAACCAAGCCACTGCTTTCTTCAAGTGTAGCCAATCTGAAAAGTAGGTGATTAGTTTGTTAATGGGCTCGGTCGCCTCCCCTATTCTTGTCATGTTAACTGCACAAGTTTTAACTTCTGGATCATCTTCAAAAAGTGAATCGTTCAGTTGATCTGGTCTTTTTGGCCACTCACGTTCGGGCTTCAATAAGAAACTTAGACCTTGTAACCATGTGGTGCTTTTGAGAAAGTGTTCTATGCTTGATCAGCTGGATTTAGGGCAGATGTGACATACCTCCACTACAAAGGTTGTGAATGATCTCTGATCACGGAGATTCTGTTGGCAACAAAGGTCTTGAATCGAATGCTTTCATTTGAAATGTATTTTAGCATTGTGGTGCTGTCAGTCCAAAATGTAGATTCTCGTAAGGGCATTTGAAGCTCACCTTTTAGCATTTTGTACATTTTGACTGCCATAATGGCTGCTGTCAACTCCAATCTTGGAATCGTGACCTGCTTCAATTGTGCAACTCTTGACATCAGGAATGAACAATGCTATTTGCCCTCTTTGTTGGTTAAGACAAGATAAGTGACAGTGCCATATCCTTCTTCACTGGCATCTGCAAAATGGTGTATTTGTGCTGACTTTATGGTTCCAAACCAGGCACATTTGAAGCATCTGTTCACTTTATATTCTACTAGTAACTGTAAATCATCCATCCATTTTTTCCATTTCTGAATGTGTTTGATCTCTGCTTCTTCATCCCACCCAAATTTCTCTTTGCATAAGTCTCTTAGAATAAGCTTTGCTGGCAGAATGGCGGGTGCTAAAAAACCAAGAGTCTCGTAAACTGAGCTAACAACAGACAAAATACCACACCTTGTAACGGGCTTGTTTTTGCAACCTTAACTGAAATTTGAAACGGTCCATTTTTTGCGCACCACTGAACACCCAAGGCACGCTCTGTGTGAAGGAGACTGTGGCTCAAATCTAAGTCCTTTTGCTCATGAGCTCTGTCTTCTTCAGGAATAGGCAATAAAACTGCTCTGTTGATACTCATCTTAGTCAAGTGAAATCCCCCTTTGAGGCATAGAGCTTGGAGGTCTTTTGCCAGCTTTATTGCTTGTTATTCTGTTGCCATCGACTTTAAGCAGTCGTTCACATAGAAGTTATTGAGAACAGTGTTAACAGCTTCTTCAGAAAATGTATCTCTGGCATCTTCCGCTGTTCTACGTAAAGCATAAGAAGCACAACTGGGTGAAGAAGTAGCATCAAAAAGGTGTACTGTCATTTTGAATTCTTCTAGATCTTTACTTATATTACCCTCAGGCCACCACAAAAAGCATAAAAAAATCAGTATCTTTATCAAGTACTTTAACTTGGTAGAACATTGACTTAATATCTGCCATTAATGCTACTGGCTCCTTTCTGAATCTTGTAAGGATGCCAATGAGAGTGCTAGTTAGGTCTGGGCCTTTTAATAATTGTTCATTAAGTGAAGTCCCCTGGTAGGTGACAGTGCAGTCAAAGACCACTCAAAACGTATTTTTCTTTGGATGATACACACCGTGATGTGGGATGTACCACACCCTGCCTTTGTTGCAATTCAGGCTTTCTTTGGGTACCTTGACAGCGTAAACCCTTCTCAATAATGTCTTTCATGAAAGCTTTATAGTCTTTGTGGAAACCTGAATTTTTGCTCAGTTTTCTTTTTAGTCCAATAGCACACTGTTCAGCAATACAGCAATTATTCGGCATTTTAAGTGTTTCATTCTTCAAAGGTAAATTGAAACAATAGTGGCCTCCTACCAGTCTTGTCGGTTCTGAGGCTATGCGGATGAACTTGATGTCTTCCTGTGACACTTCCTCTTTCTCCTCACAGCTGTGCTCAGGAAAATCTGTATTATTCTGTTGCAGCAACATATCTTCAATTTCTGTTATTGAAACATGATTGATTGAATGTTTCAGCAGCTTACCACTTTGTTTTGCAAGGTCATCTATCTTTTTGTATGGTCCACCAACCACCCATCCAAGTGCAGTCTTCACAGCACAAGGTCCACCTCCTTGGCTAGGTATGATTTGTGACTGCTTGAAGATTTCTGGGTAGTTGATTCCTATTAAAAGATTCAGAGTCAATATGAGATAGATGTACCTCTTTAAGTTATGTCCATATATCGACTTCTTCTTGTAGTGGAATACTTTCTCTGTTCACTGGAATGGAGACCTGCGTAAAGACCTTTGGCTAATCAATATATTCATCATCAATGAGACCACAGACTCACAAATCTGATAAGATAGAACATTGGGTTAGCATTTTTGAATCATCATCATAATTACTCATAGTTTTGAGGAATACTTGTGTTCTTCTCCCTTGAAGGTTTGTCTCTGGAGCTTTTCAGTGAAGATTGTTACTGTACTGCTGAGGTCTACAAAGGCGTACATTTCTACATACCTTTAACTCTTCTTAGATTTTACCTTAAAAAGAACCACATGCAGTGGCATTCACCGTCCCCAGTAAAATCATAAGTTCCAGTCTCAGCTTCTCCTTAAGTAGATGTTGCCACACTGGCTGTTGCTTTAGATGTTGCTCCACTCTCTTTTTTTGTTGTGCAGGATAGGATATCTGGGTGCTGAAAAGAACATGCCTGACACTTCATTCTTTCTTTACAATTCTTACCAAGGTGCCCCTGTTTGAGACAGCGAACGCATAAACCTTTAGATTTTTTAAAAAGTCAATTCTGTCTTTATGTGGAAGTTCTTTGATTTTACTACATTCAGCAAGAGAATGCTGGCCACCGTAAAATGCACAAGGTCTTTTAAAAGCACAGGTGCCAGTGGCAGACCTCTTGACTAAGGTGCCCTGAATCCCTTTTTCAGCAGCTTCTGTAATGCTTGTAGTAAAAGTACTTCCCTTTTTCTGACTGCAATTCATGGATAACTTTCCTTTGCCATTCCTCTCTCTTTTCTTTATGCAGGTATAACTTTGTGCAGCTGCACCATGCACTGAATGAGAGGTGTTCTGGGCTTGTATATGCAAAAAAAACCTATTAAATCATCAAATTTTACATCTCTTTTTTTATAGGTTTTTACCTATATTGAATTCATTCCGATCTCCTCCTGAAGGAGGTGCTGTATTCATACAGCGACCGAGAAAAAGAGCCAAATCTACCAGTGCTCCTCCTTAGTCTGCTGACTTGATCTGAGGCCTGTTCATAATCTTTTTAAAGTGTGCTCTATATATCTGCCTACTATCTCCATAGTAGGTTTTGAGCAGTTGTTGTGCCTTTTAATAACCTGTTTTTGGCATAAGTCCAAGACAGGTTTGAACGAGCTCTTGAGGGTGGCCTCTGGAGTACTGTTCTAGAACATGCAGTTTATCTCAATCATTTTCAAAAACATTGTCCACAGCATAATCAAAGGCGCTAATGAATGATGTATATGTTAGAGGATCACCATTAAATATTGCTACTTCTATATGTGGTGCTGGGGATTTATCTTATTTCTTCCACTGCTGAGCTAACAGCTTAGTAGCTTCGGCAACTGCTTTTTGGCTTTCGGTTTAATTCTGTATGAGCATGTCAACAAGATCGTGTCTGAAAGTCTGCAAACTGCCCCTGTGGTAGTTACTAGTCGTACCTGCCTTTCAGACTTGAGTTCACCCAACCTTTGTAAGATTCTATCAAGTGTCGATTGTTCAGCCAACACTGCAGAAGAAGGTGATGATGCCGCAGTGCTTTTCTAGACTAAAGAGTCACATTTAATCTCAAGTGCAGGGCCGTTCTTAGGCATAGCAAAGTAGGCGATCACCTAGGGGTCTCACTGCCAAAGGGCCCCACCTGGATATTTTTTTTTTGCCGTAACCAAATACAACTTATAGGTCCATATTTCAGAAGTACAAATTTTCTCTGGTGGCGGAATTATCAGTATGGTTACGTGTTAGCAGGGAGGAAATAGTGATGACAGGCAGCATCAATGGTGGCGGTGGAGCCTGGGATAGTGGACGGGGCCCCAGTGGAAGGGCAGGTCATGGTCATTATCTGCCTAGGCGTCTGTGCAGCAGATCGATCATACTATAAATAGCGGAAGCTGAGAGGGTAAAACCATTCCACAAAACAGCACGACTCTGTTAAAGCTGTGCGCTTTCAAGTAGGATTGATGTATGCTACATTGATTGAGGTCTCTGAGAGGCAAGAATGGAGGCTGCCGCTTTGGCAAACCAAATTAAACGTTACCCTTTCTTGGTGTCATTAGTAATCTGGTATGATCTCTTGGCGCAAATTAATATTGTGAGAAAAATATTGCAAAGTAAAGATATACAGTGACATCACTTTGAACTGCATTCAGAACACAGTTAACTTCTTGAAATCCTACAAAGAAACAGGTTTCGAATCAGCCCAAGATGCAGCTAAAGAGTTAGCTACAGAACTGGAAATAGACGAGGAAGAAATACACATTTCCACTGCACAGACAACACATAGAAGGAGTGTGTGGAGACAATTTGATTATGAAGCTCATGGTGAGCCGATACGTGATCCTAAAGAAAAAAAAATCATGTTGAGTTCTTTAATGTCTTGCTAGATCAAGCCCTAATGTCAATGACTGAACGATTTGACCAGATGAAAACCCATTCTGACAATTTTGTGTTCCTGCACAATTTCGGATGCATTACGAGCATGAGCGAAACTGATTTGAGAGAGTGCTGCGATGTTCTTATCAATATCTTAACAGATGAAATTAGTAGGTCCGATATTGATGCTTATGATTTATGTGCTGAATTGTGCAATTTAGCAAATTTGGTTCCGCAAACTATTTCTGCTCTTAAAAGCTTGCAAGTCATATACAAAAACAATTTGCAAGATTCTTTCCCAAACGTCTTTGTTGCATTATGTATCACTTATAATTCCTGTAACTGTCATGTCTGCTGAACGCAGCTTTTCAAAGTTCAAGCTGATTATGAGCATGACGCAAGATTGATTGAATGGCTTTAGCGTTAATATCAGTTGAGCATGAAGTCATCGACTCCCTTGATTATTCAGACTTAATCAAAGAATTTTCAAAAATAAAAGTATGCAAGGGGTTTTTACGTTAAAGGTTTGATTTACATACTAAGTTAGGTATAGTCAGTAGGTTCCTTTGACATGTTCCTCTCAAATCTGATGTACAGTATATAATATATAATCATAAAATAATAAGCTATACATTACTAATATTATGCATTTATATTAAAAAAATTATGCATTCATACAGATAAAATAATTATCATACATTAACATGGATAGAAAGAATTATCATACATTAATATGGATAGAAACAGCAGGGCCCCGACAGGTACCTTTGCCTAGGCCCCCAAAAACCTAAGAACGGCCCTGTCAAGAGCATGTTTTAACTTAGGAGAAGCTTGCTATACTCCTGACTTTGTGTGATCCCGTTCTGACAATTACATCTCTCTGAATTGTTAACTAGCTGTTCATCAGATGAGTGTGTTAAAAAAGCTATTTGGATCTTTCAGCCATGTCATGTCGCTGTAGTGTTAATAAATTAGTTAAATCTTTAGCGCTTTCTGCGAATGTCGTTTTTCTGTTTTTTAGTTGCGCCTTCTTTACTTAGTAGCGCTGATAGTAGACTTTTATTCAGCTTCTCAATCTGTGCATCTCACAAAAAATTCCAAACTTGCGCTACTTCTAAGTGATTTTCTGTAGCGTCTTTAAGGCTTTCAATTTCAGCTATAAGCTCAGAAAGCTGGTCATGCCTTCAACTTGTATGACATTTAAAATCTTCAATTACATACTCTGACTTTGAGTCCGTACTCAGATCACTCCCAACTTCATTTGAGCTATGCTTAGATGTTGCCATGACAGCAGCTCGAGTAACTGACGTGCGTTCCCTAGCAACAACTTCATCACAATCAGGATGCTCCAGCAAAACAGATTACTTCCTTAGAGCGAGGCTTCTAATACTCAGGCAAAAGCACAAGCGATTATCCACAACGCTTTATATATTATCACAGTCTCTTAAATCTTGTCAAGTTCAGGTAAGGTGACCTTGCTTTCATTTACAATCATACAGAGATAGAAGATAAAAGCACAGTACCTTGAGATAGCTCAGTTCCTTTTCTTTCGTTGACAAGTTCTGGAGCACAAACGTCCTCTGTCTTTAGATGGTAGTTTCCAGTTCAAGTTCAATGACTTCAGATGGCAAGTTTTCCAACGAAAATGTAGCTGCATTTTTTCCAAAATTACCAAAGTTCAGCAGCTCTAGCTTAAAAATGGGATTCAACAAAAGCCTGACATGCTAAAATGATTCCACAGACAAAATATCTTCGTTTTTAAAAGTTTTAGTTAAAAAAAAGGAAAAATTCTTGTTAAGAAAAATTCTGTTCTGTTCAAACCGTAAATCTTGTTACATTTCAAATCGTTACTAATTACTTCAAAACATTTCTGAACCATTTCAAAACAGTCAGAAAACTGTATGCCTATCCCATTTCTAAGCTGAAAATGGGTCTTTTAAGTCCCTGAGTACTGGGACCTATTCTAAACACCACCAACTGATTCAATTATCACACTGTATCTTAGTTATAGCAAGAAAGTTCTTTCTCTTGCTAACTTATAGGGGGAAAAGGCTATACCATTGTCTATGACTATGAAAGAAATTTATATTCTATTCAAATTAAGCAAACACTAATATGAGTTTAACTCAAAGCTTTAACTTTCTAAGATTGGCTCTTACACATCATTTATTAAGAACTCCCATCACAAATTGTAAAAGTCAGTCAACAAGCCATCCCATCACAAATATTCACCCTAGTACAAGTTTTATGTGCTTTTTCAGTTCATCATTTTCCACTTACCTACTTAATTCTTTTTGCTTTAAAGTTTCTCATTTGTCATATCTCGTAATACATTACTCCTAACTCCTTTGTCATGACAGTTCACTACTGAGTTAATACAGAAGAGATTGGTCTCTTCATCTATTAACAGTTTATTTTTGTTCTTTTTAATCTTTTTATTTTATTTTACTATGTGAAATTTGTAAATATTGCTGTACCTTGATGTACAGAGTTTATAAAGATTATTGGCTCTTATAACTGCCAGAAAAGTATAAAAGAAGCACTGATTTAGAGAGATGAATGCTTAAAATAGTGACATACATTATTATTTGACTATTTTCTATTTTGTTTCCTTCTGCTTAGAGCTTTGTATAAAAGAAATTGTTGCTTACAAGGAAAATGTGTTTGCACTTATATTTAAAATCTATTTTAATAATATATATGTATATTTATTTGTCTTAAAGACCTTAAATTAAAGCTATCTGTAGAAGAGATGCATAAACATGAAACTGAGCAGAGGGACATGAAATCGGACTTAACTGGAGTTAATGTTGAGCATCAAGATGCAGTAGAATCACAGCAACAGAAACCTTCTATTGAAGAGACTGTGGAATGTCTAATAAAACGTTTAATGGAGAAACGGCAAGCACTAGGCCTTCCAGAGAATATGAAGGTAATGTTGTATAAATTATTAATGTATTTTCAGGTATGAAAACCCTCAAACAAAAAGGCAGTGGCATACACGGGGGACATAAACTAAAACATAAGAAGAAAAACAAATTTGTTAGTATGTAATAAGATTGGAACAACTTGTAATTTGTTAATTAGAAGTGAAGTCAATAAGAATATTCTGAAAGAAACAAATTCTGTGTTAGCCTAAGTATATGTACAGGGTGGTCCAGATCTAATTATGCAGATCCAGATCGTTGGGACGATTCCAGTTCGGCGCAAAGACGATTCTTCATGTTGTCAGTTCACATACTTCTCGATGATCCAGGATTTTTCAGGTGATTTTCTATGTAATAAACTTAATAAGTTATAGTGTAATGAAAGTTGCATAATTAGATCTGGACCTCCCTATATCAGAAAGTTATTTAATTTAGTTACTTTTAGGGATAGGGAAAGAATGCGCCTTCCTGGGGAGGATTATGATGGTTTCTTACTACACAATGAACAGAATGAATTTTAAGATTGGGCCAGAGTTGATATCAACTTTATAATAAAAAGAATTTAAATATCTATATATAAATAAACATGGCTATGTAAGAAGTACTGAAATGACAATCTGTACATTAGATGTACCAAAATGCTTATGTAATCTTTAAGAAGAAGTAATTCAGATACATGATGTTAAAAGCGATATAACAACCAAATTCAATCAATAAAGTGAGGTGTTTCTGTAATCACTGCTCTCTAAAATGGTTATAAGCAAACCTTTCTTATCTATTGATATACACACTGGTGAGTAAAATAAAGCATCATGAAAATTGTTTAGATTATGTAAATACTTCTGATTTAACAATATCATAATACTGTTATGTAGGCAAGTCATTGGAGATTTAGTGGTAGCTAATACTTAATGATCACCAGCTTAGACCTAGTAAATGTCTTGAGAAAAAAATGATACTGTGTCAGGTAATCAGCTAATAAGGAATTTTAGAATTAAACTAGACCACAATAATATAGGTACTATGTTTACATTTTTTTTCAATCAATAACAAAGCAGTATTGACTGAATCTGTGTAAGAGTAAATACAATAAATGGATAATATAGGGAGAATGCCTTAGTGAAATTCCTCTTCTCTTCTAGTAGTGCAGCAAGGAAGACGTGGCTTCCATCCATAGAAGCTGCAGTATCCAGACGGAATCTACACTTTACCTAATAGTCACCAACATTCTCTTTCAGCTGATTGCTTTTTGATATTTTGATTTACATTTATCACACTTCATGTATTTTTAAGAGTTGCAAATGGTTGTTTTGCCACATCTAATTAGTTTAATTGGCAAAAGGTCAGTAACATGATTGAGTATAAAAACAGTATCCCGGAGGGGCTCACCACACTGTTGAATACTGCGCGGGCAAATAATGCAACAATTAAAGAAAAACTTTGTGCAACCTAAAATTGCAAAGAATTTGGTTTATATTGTATGATTTTACGGTTTGTAATATCATTCAAGAATTCTGAAAATCCAGAGAAATCTCTGTACGCAAGGAACAAGGCATAAAACCAGTTTTGGATGACTGCGATCTTTGGGAATCTCAGGTGGCAATGCATTAAAAACAGGCATGCTTCTGGAAATCACTGCATGGGATCAGGAACACCTCCGAAAACCATTGTCTATGAACACAGTTCGTTGCTTCATCCACAAATGCAACATAAAACTCTAACATTCAAAGGAGAAACCATATATAAACAGGATCCAGAAATACCACCTTTTCTGGTCCTGAGCTCACTTAAAATGGAATAGAGAAAAAGTGGAAAACTATCCTGTGGTCTGATGAATCAAAATTTGAAAATCTTTTTGGAAACCATGGATACTTTGTCCTCTGGGCTAAAGAGGAGAGAAACAATTGAGCTACTTATCAGTGCACAGTTCAAAAGCCAGCGTCCATGTTGTTATGGGGTGCATTAGTGCACATGGCAGGAGTAGCTAGCACATCTAGGAATGTGCGATTAATGCTGAACGATATATACAGGTTATGGAGCAACATATACTGTAATGCAGACAACATCTTATTTAAGCAAGACAATGCCAAACCATATTCTGCACATGTTGAAAAACACATACAATGTCTCAAGTTAGTATCTTCCTCCCTGAACTAAGTTAAAGCAGTGGTCAGGCACAGACGTCTGTTGCCATGTATCTGCCCCGATAGTAGTAGCTGGCTAGGTTCTCCTTTTACCATAACTGCAACAAGTTTATAAAAAAGCACTGTCTCCTAGTATATCATGCTCATAGTCAAAGAATGTGTTTGAAACCTGACCTTTGACCATTTGGTCATTTCTGTCTTGATAAAACATAAGAATAACAGGAGTGTGAAGGTCTTATAAACTTGCAGGAAACATGACCCTTAAGTGCTGTAGCCAATAGAGCTTTGATGGGACATTCCTGGCTACATATATTTTTTCTAAACATAAAAAAGACCATACATGTAAAATGACATTCTCAAACCAGCTTAACCCAATCTGAGGTCATGTGGGACCAAGGCCCATACTGCCAGGATTTTGCACAAAGTGGGAACCAACACTGTTCCGGGCACTAGTCAATTGCTGTGTCCATTTACTAACACATGCACATGGCCAATTTACACTCACCATTTAATCTAGAGTGCACATCTTTAGGAGGTAAGGTAACAAGCAAAAGTATCTGTATTTAAGCATACAGTTTAGATACTGAATCTGTGAGGCTCAGCTATACACTATATATGTTTTATCAAAAATGGACAGGGTAGCGTGGGGCACCCTCTACTTAGCTATCTTAGATCCTTTATGCATATCAAACAGGTAGCCAAAACACTTTATATCACTTTAAGTTAAACTTCATATAAGAATATTCATCTTTGAAAGTTAAGTAGTATGGAAAATGATGCTGAAATAGATCATATTTTAAAGCCAGAGACAACATTGTTAATTGAACTTTAAGGATGTGATGTCTAATAAATTATTAGCTAAGAATGCTAAATTTGCCTATAACTCCACAGGAAATGACACACAAACAAATGGCACTGGAGAAAGTTACTCTGCAGAAAAGTTTGCTTTATTTTGAAACCCTTCATGGGCGTCCGGTAAGTGTTTTTTCTCTTATTTTCTTATAACACCACATTCTGGTAGTAACACATATATCTGTGGCATTTGTACAGCGAGCTCCGATCAAAAACCTGCCAGCATTAGCCATGAAAATGTTGTTGGGTTTGCTGCCCACACTGCCTGGAACAATTTTAGCAAACAGGCTAGTACCACTTATGACAAACGGGAAATGTGCAATGTATTTACTTGTGTTTACTGACCTTTTGTGCATTTTAGAAAGCAACATTGATAAACATTGCATTGGTGTGGTGGGAGGCAAGCTACAAAAGTAATAATGTACCTTTGTGTAGATTGCCAATAACCTCATCAAAGCTTGGTAGGTAAAATTGAATGAGCTACATACATACATACTATACTTCCAAGATTTTTACAGACAAAGTAATTAATTCTGCAGACAGAATTATAAACTGTTCCATTGTATGGATCTGAAAATCAGCAAATTAGATGTAAATATTTGTGAGTCATTTGGTTTTTGAAGTCTTAACTAATGACCTCTAACATAATGGAAAAACATCCAGTGTATTTTACATTTGAATGGTGCATTGGCAAATGCAATGCAGTCTCTTGATTACATTTACTTAACTAGTGAAATTAGTCTATTCATTTTCTAATTCTAGATTACTTTGCATCTCTCTATTATATAAAATTAAATCTTGAGATGAGACGAGACAAGACTTTTTCAGAGAGATAATTTCATCTCCAGCGAGACGAGACTTTGTGCCAAGATACGCCAAGAGATGAAGTGAAAGCGAGGGCGGAAATAAAAGAAAAAGTTGGAGAAGAAAAGACAAAGAGTAGAAGACAAAGTAGAATGTCGTTAATGAAAGTACTAAAATTTGAAAGTCTAAAAAAAATAATATTAAAGATTGCATTTGCGCTAACAAACAGAAATGATTACTCGGTGAAATAACAGAACAGCAGAAAGAGATTGAATATATGGACACAGGTGATATGACAGAAGTATTTAGATATTGTTTGGCTTTAAACTTTAAGTCGGAGACTTGTAGACCATCTAATTCATGTTGCCATCAGGGAAAAGTAGTGTTTCTTCCCAATGAAGAGGCCTATCCGCAAGAATTAAAAGATTTGGTGTTTGGTGAAAGTGAAATCCACATACGAGAGCAGCAGAGACGTGAAGTGGCTGGCGCACCAATGGTCCACTCACTTCTCATTTGTTTGATTGCTATTGTCAGACGGTTCCTGCGCTGTCAGCTCCAAGTGGGGTCGGAAATAAAAGGCAAAGAGTAGAAGACAAAGTAGAACGTCGTAAAGAGGTTCAAAAACGTTGGCGCGATACACATGCAGAGCAGGTTAGAGATAATGAAAGTACTAAAATTCGAAAGTCTCAAAAAACTGATAGAAAAGATTGCAAATGTGAAATCCACATACGCGAGCGGCAGAGACAACGAAGTGGCTGACACATAGCGCAGGCTGGGGGGTTGGCGAACAAGAGTTCTTGAATAATGGAGTTATGTAACACTGACAGGTCTGATTACACACAATTTCCTTGAAGTTTGGAGTGTGTCAAATTCACATTTTTATTTGAATCAGTTTGACTCAACCGTTAAATATTACTCTTTAGTAAGTTTTTTTTAACCAGCTAATTATGCAAATATAAATCTTTCAATTGCAAATTTTACAAAACATAACACTGATTCTCTGGCAAATCATATTTTAAAAGGATGTTCTTAACAAAAACAGCTTTAAAGAGTTTGTTTAATTGCAAATATCATGAATTTTCTTGGAAATTACTAATTAAACAGTACATTAATAATAATGTTTAAATTTGTATTTTAATAATCATTTAAGCAGTATTTTTCAGTTATAGGAGAGAACATGTCAGAAAATAAAATTAGAATACTCACATGACAAGATAATCCAGGTAGTCCATGGTGATATCTCCCTTTAGAAGCCCTGTGTTTTAAGTCCTCTCAAGATTGTAAAATCCCCTCAATTTTCTGTTGCACTGGAAGAATAACCATGTCTATCACAAATTAAATTCAAGTATTGCATTGTAATTTAATAATTATGAATACCAGTGCTAGTTAAGTCATTGCTGGAGAACTACTTTTGATTAACATACCACAATTTTAAATTTGCTGTTAGTATTTATATATTTTATTTTTTATTACATAAAAGGCACAATATTGTCCACTTGAGTAATGGAGTTCCATTTAATTAAAAAGCCAGTGAAAAGGATTTCTGTTTTTTTGCCATGGTGTCAAATAGGTATCAAGATCATGAAATTTCACTGGTATTGATATCTAATCAAAAATTCTGGTATCATGAAATGCCTTGTTGCAACACCACATACTGTATATATCTTAAAAGTGTTACCTAAACCTTTCATTAGTTTATTTTGTGAATCACCTTATTCCAGTACAGGCCAGTGCTTGCCAACCCTGGATGAGGTGCCAGGGCACATTTGCACATATACTTAAACATCACATCAGTTTATAGTCATCAGTAAACCTAATCTGCACATTTTTGGGAGGTTGGAAGAAATCCGATTACCCAGATCACAGCAGAAACATGCAGATTGTAAGCAGACATTTCCCCAGATCGAGTATTAAACTCAAGAGTCTGGCGCTGTAAAACAGCAACCGTACCCCCTGCACCACATGACTTGCTGAGTACAATAATGTACAAGTGTTGCTACTGGAATGCCCACTTTTGGTTATTGATTCACTTTTGTTATTTAATTTGGCAGACAGCATTTGCTCCACACTGCACTTGCCTACAGTTCCATTACCAGCTGCATCCCTCCAGTCCGGAGTTTGCATGTTAGCACACTGGTTCTCAGGTCCATTCACAAATCAGTAGCATTTCAGTTTGAGAATCAAATGTGCCTTTGACTATCTGCACTCTGCAGGGAGTTGGCTTTATTCGTAAAATGCTTCCATTTTCCAAACCCAGCGTTTGATTTAATTAAGATGAATTATGGTGGAATATCTTGTAAGATGTTCATTTGTTGTAATTCTGTGGGTATGCTTAGAGTTAATTCCATGTATAACTTTTTTTTTAAGTGTACAAAACAAGAAAGGAATCTTATGAAGCCGCTCTATGACAGATACAGGATCATCAAACAGCTCCTGTATGCATCTCCAGCCATCACCACAATTGTAAGTCAAGGCCTGATTCATGCTTTGCTACCTTTATGGAAGTTAACATTTTGGCCTTCAGAGGTTGGGCACTCATAAATGGATTTGTTTGTTAAGTCCTTAATTGTGATCATTTTTGTTTTTTTTAATGAGCAATTTTATTTTAACTGATTACATTGGAAAAGTGCAGTTTCTGTTTAAAGTGAAGTTCAGTGCAATTTGAAGTGGATAATTGAATTCAATACGTGCCCACCTGGGGATGGCAGCCGACTACTTATTTATATAATATGGGCAAAATGGTGCTGCTTCTAAGCTCCGCAATGCTGGGTTTGAATTCTCGCTTTGGTGCTGTTAGCATGGCCTCCCCTTTTCTCTGAGGATTTCCTTCCACATCACAAAGATGTGCTGGTTAGGTTAAGCAGCTCACAATACGTATGGGAGTGAGAGCCATGCAGTGCCCTTGTCCAGGTTGTTTCCTGGCCTGTGTCCAATGCTGACAGACTAGGGTCCCGCCTGTCTGACCCACAACTGGATTAAGCTGGTTCAGTAAGTGGCTATGGAGAATATTAGAAAAATTTGATGAGAAGAGGCCATTCAGCCCAACAGAGCTCACCAATTCTATCCATTCAGTGTCTCCAAAGTAACATCAAGTTGAGTTTTGAAGGTCCCTAAAGTCCTGACCTCCACCTCCCTACTTGGTCATTTATTAAGTGTGCCTGTCGTTCGTGTGTGGAAAGAAACTTTCAAACATCCGTGCAAATTCATGTTAATGAGCTTCCATCTGTTTCCTCGTGTTTCAGATACTGCGTAGTAAATATGTTTGCATTCATTCATAATGTGCTGCCATGGTATGATGTGTTCTCATAACTTGTAACCCAATAAACTCAAGAATTATTTCACATTTGTTTTGTTTTTTTATCATTAATAGAATAATACTGAGTTGTATGTTAACTTATTTAAATGTTATGAACTATTTACAAATATTTTATATCATGCAAACAATTTGTGTTTTGTTTTTTACCAAGAATCCCAGTTATAAAGCATATTTTCCCTGTAAGTGTTCATTTTTATACAATTTTGGAATAGATTTTATTATACTTTAAGGGAGGAAAATATCTAAGAATTTATAGAAGTATTGAGACTGCTAATTCAGCAACCTTCACAAACAAGCGGCCAAAGGCTTTTTATCAGTAGCCGATTAGAGAACAGCTCACATTCTAGCAACACCAACCTAGGCTCTCAACGCTTAATTAATTGCTTGTGGATCCATTCTTTGCTGGTGCTTTTGCTACATAATAAAATATAAGAAGGAAATTCCTTAATTTCATAATGGCTGCTCAGGATTACACTGGCTTCTTGTTATCCGGAATCTGCTGACAACATGTGTACATATCATGTGATGTTTCTCTGTCTTACAGGAGGAAGAGGGTTCTGATGAAGACAGTTCACAACAGAGTCCAGGACCACCTTCCAGAATAATATCGCAGATTTCAACAGAGGAGTCTTTGTGTTCTCAGGAAGACGATAATGAGCCGGCCTTTGTGTCTCCCTTAGACGAGATGAAAGCTGTTCGACAGCCAGCTGTTCCAATATCTCATTTACATGAAGCCTCCATGTAAGTTGTTGTCTTCCACTGTTTTATCTATTTTTTTTTTTAAGGAAAATATACCAATAACGAATGTTGTCTTTAGATAAGGTAATAAACTTGGTTCAGGGCTTTCTACACAAGTGCAGCAAAGTGTGAGATAAAATAGAAATGCATTTAGCATCTGTAAAGCTCCTGGAAAATGTCTTGAGTGAAAAATCTATCCTTCCAGATTACCTGCTCCAGTTTGTTTGTCTAATAGTATTTATGAACTTATGGGCCAGGACAGTTGGAGCTCTTAGGCTGATCATCAGACATGCTTATGAGTGTAATTATGTTTACTCCTGCCAATTCTGAAGTAAGAACGTTTGAACTCATGGTGAGTTCATATAATATTATAGCAGAAAATGAGAGTGGCACACACGTCTGTTACAGAGAAAACAAGCACATGAAAACCGGCCAATACTGTCAAAAACAACTTGATCACATTTCAGACTGTTGGTGGGTTTGATAAAAGTGATAAAGGCTTGAGGCAGCCACCCATATAATATGTTCCATCCATCCATCCATTTTCCAATCTGCTGAATCCGAACACAGGGTCACGGGGGTCTGCTGGAGCCAATCCCAGCCTGGCAGCAAAAATAAAGAATTATAAGACCAGAGTAGTTTACAAGACTGAGTCCAAAACAGAACTGAAATCCGAAGGAGGGGAAAAAGGCTTTTTTAGGGAGTTTTGTGGAAGTGATTTTGTCCTTGGGGCCGGGACAGGAACTGACGTTATCCTCGGGGCCGGGACAGGAAGTGACGTGTCCTGCATCGAGGCACCAGAACCTGGCGGGATTTCCTGGGAAGGGTCTGCAGGGAACTTAGAAAGAGAGTCGGTGCACCTCGCTGCCCCCTGGTCGGGTGAGTCCGTACCATTCTCTAAGCCCTTTAGCTGCCTCTGACTCGCACGTGTGTGACAGCTGATAGAAGAATAGTGGCCATGTGCTGTATGGGTAAAGCCATAACAGGTGTAGTTACAGGGTCTTCAGAAAGTAGTCTCTCCACTGATTACTTCTCGTTTGGCTTTGTTGATAAGTCAAATTAAAATATATTTACATGGGATTTTTGCTACTCCTGTAGAAGTAGTCACTATAATTGTTAAAATGTTTTGATGTCTTCTGAATTATATTCGAACTAAAAATCTGAAATGATCAAGTATTCACCACCTTAGCTTTAACAACCTAAATTGGCTGAAATCCCACAAAATACGTTATTGTGATACATCCATGTTTATTTTGAATCCTTCTGTGATGAACTGTATGATTGGACAATAAATATTACCGACATTATGAGGTCTTGCAACAAAAACAGCAGATCAGATCAGTCTTCTGTCGTGACAAGCAAGACACTGCCCGTTGAACATCGAAATTAAACTGTTAGGAGGTAAAAAATGTAGAGATTTTAAAAAGACTAGCAAAGGCGAGAATCTTCCTATGAGCAACATGCAGTCCATTGTAACACTGCAATAAGTCACCTGCTGTCACACCTAAATGAGCAACTAGAGAAGACGGGCAATTGTCAGAGAAGTGAAAGAACTGTTTAACTTAAATGGGAAAAACTGTCACCCTATCAGCAACCTTTTCAGTGCTTCACAGATTTCACCCCTTTGGTTAACGTGGCCTTAGGAGGAAGCCATGTTTAAGTAAGGCCATGTTTAAGAGTGTAGCTGAACTCTTTGATTTAAAGGAAAAGCACCAAGGTGGCACCATCCTTACTGTCAAGCATGATGGGAGGAAATGGAAAGCTTGTTACCATCGGGAAGCCAAATATAAGCAAAGCCTTGAGGAGAAACTGTTCGAGTCAGTCCCAGATCTGCATTTACATTTTTCAGCAGGACAATGACCAGAAGTGCATGGTTGAAACTCTTAATGAACAATTTGAAAATATGTGGTAAGGCCTGAACAGTGCCGTCTGCTAACACTCTACATCTGATTTAGCAGAATGGGAGCAGATATGCATTGGCAAATGGGCAAAAATTCAAAAATCAAAAAATGTGCAAAGTTCATACAGATCTACTCGACAGGCCCCACAATTTAGGTGTGAATTCTTCTATTCTGGACAATACGAGGTGAGACACAATAATAAATGGATTGGTAATAAAAAATTTTATTGATTACTCACAGCATTCTAAACATTGTCACATTCTATATACTCCCCCTCCTGATCTCTACACTGCTCCATACATACAGTGGGTGGGTACGGAAAGTATTCAGACCCCCTTCAAATTTTCACTCTTTGTTATATTGCAGCCATTTGCTAAAATCATTTAAATTAATTTTTTCCCTCATTAATATACACACAGCACCCCATATTGACATACAAAAAAAAGAATTTTTAAAATGGTTGCAGATTTATTAAAAAAGAAAAACTGAAATATCACATGGTCCCAAGTATTCAGACCCTTTGCTCAGTATTTAGTAGAAGCACCCTTTTGAGCTAATACAGCCATGAGTGTTCTTGGGAAAGATGCAACAAGTTTTTCACACCTGGATTTGGGGATCCTCTGCCATTCCTCCTTGCAGATCCTCTCCAGTTCTGTCAGGTTGGATGGTAAACGTTGGTGGACAGCCATTTTTAGGTCTCTCCAGAGATGCTCAATTGGGTTTAAGTCAGGGCTCTGGCTGGGTCATTCAAGAAGAGTCACAGAGTTGTTGTGAAGCCACTCATTCGTTATTTTAGCTGTGTGAAAAACTTGTTGCATCTTTGCCAAGAAGACTCATGGCTGTATTAGCTCAAAAGGGTGCTTCTACTAAATACTGAGCAAAGGGTCTGAATACTTAGGACCATGTGATATTTCAGTTTTTCTTTTTTAATAAATCTGCAACAATTTCAAAAATTCTTTTTTGTATGTCAATATGGGATACTGCGTGTATATTAATGAGGGAAAAAATGAATTTAAATGATTTTAGCAAATGGCTGCAATATAACAAAGAGTGAAAAATTGAAGGGGGTCTGAATACTTTCCGTACCCACTGTATCTTCCAATGATTGAAACAGTGCTAGAAGTCTTCTTGCTTGAGGCTCTTCAACAGGCTTGCCATTTGTGACTTCACTTCATCCATTGAAGAAAAATGTGATCCCTTCAGGTCACTTTTGATTTCGGGAACAAGTGAAAATCACAGGGTGCTAAATCGGGCAAATAGGGAGGATGATTGAGAACAGGAATATTTTTGTCACTCAAAAACTGCTTTATAGAAAAAGAGAAAATTCGTGAGAAATTTGATGTTGATTCGCTGTTCGATTTTTTTCACCCGGTGACTTTTTTACCGATTGTTGTGTAAATACTGACTGGACTATTCACAGGATATACCTAGCCGTTCGGCGGTTTGAGAGGGCGTGTAGTAGTAGTTCTATGATTCACGTTTGGCCGACCTCCAGACAGTTTTCCAGTAAAGCCCCAAGCCCAGTCCGACTATTTTTGTGTCTCACCTTGTAAATCACCCTTTTTATCTATAATGTGCTGAATTTATTATTGTCTTAGTGAAGGGAGCAAAAATTAATTCATTACTTTAAAAAATGGAGGAGTAACAAGAAAATCTGAAGGAAATTCAAGTGGCAAATCCCTTTTGAGGGCACTGTAGTTGGCATTATTACTGTTTCTGTCATACTTTATCAGCATTTTTGGTTTATGTTTTTGTGTCAAGTTATTTAAGTAATTTGTTAGGAACTGATAATCTGTGGTTCACTAATTAAGCTATTTGGTTTGGTTTTATAATCTAAAGATACAATACATTTTTATTGAGGTAATCTAAACCTAAAATATGGCAGCGCTAATGGGTTACACCACCAGTGGCCTCTTTCTCCATCCATCCATCCATTATCCAACCCGCCATATCCTAACTACAGTGGTTTGCTGGAGCCAATCCCAGCCAACACAGGGCGCAAGGCAGGAAACAAACCCTGAGCAGGGCGCCAGCCCACCCCAGGACACACACACACACACACAACCCCCCACACACCAAGCACACACTAAGGACAATTTAGAATAGCCAATGCACCTAACCTGCATGTCTTTGGACTGTGTGAGGAAACCAGAGTACCCGGAGGAAACCCATGCAAAGTCCACGCAGAGAGGACCCGGTAAGCAAACCCGGGTCTCCTAACTGTGAGGCAGCAGCGCTACCCACTGCGCCACCTTAAAAACCTTAAAACACAACAAGAAAAGCTAGCTCTGTGTTGCAGCTACTTATTGTGTGAAATGTGTCTATTCATGCTGTCCTGATTTGGCTGGGGCCATTTTTCAAAGAAGTCTGGCAAAAGGCCTTCACAGATTATGGAAACAGCGGTAGAGGGAAGAGCTTTTGACGGACTCCTTTACTGCTCTCAATGAAAAAGGCAGCAGTAGTTTTAGAAGAAGACCAGGAGATGAGATGTGAAATGAGGGACAGGCAAGACTTGCATCCTGGAAGTCAGTAACATGACCCTCACGACCACAGACAGAACTCTAAATCGAATTCCAAAGTCATTGCACTGGAATCTTTAACCATGAAAGCTCCCACAAAATATACTTGGACTAATCTTTGTTCTTGAACAGGATGAATAGGAAGAGTTGGTTGTGACCTTTACACACACAAGCATATAATACCTAAATCTGGGACAACGGCTCCACGAAATGATGATGATACCTACGATAAACAAAACTGCATCACAGAAAAAGCATTGTGAACATAATTCAACTTTCTAGTAATACTTTCTGACTTCAGACTAATCCCTGGCTTGAAAAAATCTTAACTCTATTTATATTTTTTCTGAAAGCACAAAAAGTAAAGAAAATGTAAATCACAACAGTTTTATTTCTGTTGGCCCACCCATTAAGTGAGTGCTGTCCAATCATGTTACAATGTAACATACACTGATGGGCGGAGCCTGAGCCAAAGTGAGAGTGTGTGAGGGGGGACTGCAGCCCCAGCCAAATCTCAGAGATTTAAAATTTGTGACTTCAGGATATGTAAACACAAGTTATGAAGTTTTGTAATGTAATTACAGCCTGGCATTTTGCACTCTATTTTGAACTTTTTGATTGTATAACGATTACTTATGCATTTTTTTTATCTTTGCTTGCATACCTAGTCAAGGGTCACACCCCATAAGAAAAGGCACAAGGCAGCCCTGCATGGGCTAGCAGTCTAACACAATGCTTACATAAATAAAAATTCATTTATTTTTGATACACTTTTGACTGTGTATTCTTGAGCATTGAAAACATTACAGTAGGAAATGGAAAACTCCCAGAAAGCATTGAACAGACCTCAATAGACCAAGAGCTCGGCAGAAGTCTGGAATGTACCCACTGATAGTGCGGACGGTCTGGACTTACTTACCAGGAGTGCTCATTTATTTGATTCAGCTGTTTGATGGTCGAGTTGTAAGAAAGATTTAAGTGGAACTTATCATTGTCATGCGTCAGAATACTCAGTCAGAAGTGGAGGATGTACACTGCAGTGTGTGACCGAGCAGAGACGACTGTCAGCCTGTCCACCGCGGACGTCTGTATGAAAGGGCTTCTAATATCGTAAAGCAACTGAACGTTTTGCCTCCTTTTGCTTTCTTCTTCAAGGCCTGAACTGCTAGAACACCTCAGAGAAACCAGAGCTGACAAGAAAAGGCTTCGGAAAGCATTAAGAGAATTTGAAGAACAATTTCTTCGGCAGATGGGAAGGTTAGTAGATTTTGGGTAAACAGAACGGGGCTGTCAGGATTATTTTTTAATCAGAGGCTAAATAAAGTAAGAAAAAAATATTTCATGCTCCTCAAAATCCATTTAAATATTAACCAGTGTTCTGAAAGTGTGCCATGAATTACATTTTGTTCACTGAGACCAAAGAGAAATACCTGTCCAGGCCGAGCAGCTGACATATGAAGTGCAAAGCTGGACTAGACATTTCTGGAGAAACGTGTCGGCGGGATTAAATGACAGCATATGTGTGCCTGCACAGCAATTTTTCATTTTTTGTTTGTGCAATGTCTTTATTTATTTAGATGGCTAAATTTCATGCAGCTTGGTAACGCACTGGTAGAGTTGCTGCCTTAGAACAAGGGGACTGGGGTCTGTGGGTTTCCTCCCACAGTCCAAAGACATGCAGGTTAGGTGGTCTGGCGATGCTAACCTGGCCCTGATTGTATGCGTTTGTTCACCCAGCAATGGGCTGTCGCCATGTCTAGGGATTGTTCCAGACTTGTGCCAGATGCTTGCTGGGATAGGCTCCAGTCGCCTCATGAAGCTGCTCTGGATGAAGAAGCCACTTTAGAAAATGGATGGATTGATGGATGGTTTCAGTTTGGGAAGAACTGGAGGATATTTACCAAAATAAGTATCAGGCATGATGAGGGCAGGAGCTCACTGCTTTGTGCTCACCTGCATGTTGGTGTCATCTGCTCTTAGAATTGGGTATGGCTGACCCACCCAAATGTCTCCTGTCTGGAAAGGGATTTGGGGCTTGAACCTCAGAGGTGAGCACCTGGTTAGTCAGCCTTTAGTGTGGTTCTGGGTTTTGTTACTCCAAGTTACTTTAAAAATAAATGTGTTTTACATATGAGTGATGTGCTGTTAACATGCCCGTAGTAGTTACTTATGTTTAGGATTAAAAAGAACTGTTTTTTAACCTTCTTATTTTTGATTTTTGGCAGAGAAACTTTAGGTGTGGGCCATTCTAACTAAAGGCCTCCATTTATTGTGTGGCATTTATTTCGAATGGCTTTGTAGCCAACACAGGGCGCAAGGCAGGAAACAAACCCTGGGCCGGGCGCCAGCCCACCGCATATATATATATATACATATACAGATAGATATATAGAGATAGATAGATAGATAGATAGATAGATAGATAGATAGATAGATAGATAGATAGATAGATGATTGATTGATTGATTGCCTAATAATACACTTCTTGATGTGTTTGGTAAGCCTGCGTTTGAACCCGAGATGCCACTTGGCCCATCAATACTAACAAATATGAATTTAGCGAGTAATAGTTTGTGATTATGAATATGTCACAAGTGGAAACATCTTTGAGGCACTTGTCATTTTTCTAGAACATCCCAAACTGCTTCTCCACTTCTTAACCCCCTGTCACCGTTTAGAAGTGGTTTTCACTTTATCCTTTATGTTTCTTGACCAAAGGAACTTGATTTTAATCGTTTAAAATAATTCTGAACGTTTGCCTTTGCATTCTGTGAGCTACAGAGAATTTTATAGCAAAATGTTCTGTATAAGCAGAGCAAGCAGTCGGTGCAGAGGAGCTTCAGATTTGTGAGAAGATAACATGTCCATACTGGGCACTGGCCTGGTCTTTGCTCTTTAGATGTTCACCACACACCACACAGAGTATTGGAGTGGTGCAGACAGTTGAGCTTTGATGGATGTGTGCATTGTAGGCATTGCTAAACTTGACTCGACCCCTTCTAGCACGATGTCTGCCTAACTTTCTGTCTGTAGGACATACCAACCAAATACCATTAACCTGGGCACCGTTTGTACGACAGTGAAACTCCACAAAATTGTTGATTTGAAATACAATTCATTCAGCAACTTCCTGGTTGCTAAATACGACTTTCAGCAATAACTTTTAGATAAAAAAAAAATTTTAGATAAGTGATACGGAAAGGAAATGTCAACATGTTTGTTTGAAGTACTTTTTCAATTGTTTTATCGTTATTTTGTATATTACGTCTTCTACAGCACATCAAATTACATTTTTGGATCAATATTTCAAATAAAAGTGGATAAGGATTAAAACAGGAACAGTATTGGTTTGAAACTTCTTTTTTTTACATTCTCAATGATTTGTGAAGGCTCTGAAGAGCTCATCCTCTCGAGTCGCCTGCACATACATGGCCTGCGTTCATTTCTGTCACCCCTGGTGGGGGTTTTGTTGCTTTCCAAATTTCAGACCAATGGAGCACAGCCATTATATTATGTTAGTAAGCGATCTGAATATCAGGAAGGGATATGGAAGAGATTGGTCACAAATCCAAATAAAGAACAGCTTGAAAAACACTACACCTTCATTTATTGATTTAGTTTCCTGTAAAAAAAACCAGAAAAACAATGTGAACAAAAATGTTTTTTTTTCAAGCTGTCATATGAGTGCCAACAAATAATACTATTTTTCTTGGTGAAATGCTCTGGTAAAGGGGCTAGGGTGGTCTCACAGATCCCGTGGTGGTCCATGTGCAGTTTGCTCATTGCCTCCGTTATCTGTGACACCACAGTCAAGTCAAGTTAACTGACAATTCCTGAGTGGGCCTTGCGGTGATACAGGAGCCCATGCGTTCCCTCCTTGTGTCTCCAAAAACTCCCTCATTCACACAAGTTGGTTATGGAATTTTTTTTTCTTATATAATTCATATTTTTCCTCAGTCACATAAAGCCAGTGTCACAATACACAACTCCTACAATTTTCAGTTTAATACTTTGCTGTGAGTTGTGGACAGTGTCAGTAAGCACCCATAGCTGGCAGTTGTGTAGCATGACAGCCCATAAAGCTCTCACTAGGACCTGATCAGGCCGGTTTGGTCTTCTTGTTGCCACTTGAAGTTGTAGGGTGGGCTCCTGTGTTTCATTCAGAACTAAAATGTCTGAAAACAGTGAAGAAGAGCAAAGGCTGCAGGGAAATCAGTGTGTGTGTGTCTGTGTGGACTGTGCAGACCATCAAATGTGGCCGCCACCATCTGTTACGGAGTATCCTCCTCATTAAAGAGAGCGCAGAGCACAGTGAAGGCTGTCCATGTTGCTTGTTAACTCTCTTAGGCCAGTGTGCCCCACAATAACCTCGGCGTACTCTCCCAGCACAAGATGAGGTCTGAGGCCGTGAGGCACCCATGTCACCAGTTAGCTTCGCCAATTCCTAGTCGTCTAATAAACACCCTCAAAGGTTCATCAGCTGCTGGGGCAGAACTAGACGTGGTCTCCAGTGCTTTCTTTTGCTAATGTTGCTTTCCTCTTACTTTATATTTAATATCCTTCTCTTTTTTCCCCCCCTTGTTAAAGGAACGCTCAGAAAGAGGATCGAATCCCGATGGCTGAGGAATATTACGAATACAAACATATCAAGGCCAAACTTCGATTGCTGGAGGTTCTCGTTAGTAAACAGGATGCCTCCAAGGCCATTTGAAAGATTGATTTTTACTTTCTTTCTTTCTATGAAGCGTGTTTGTGCCATAGAGACACACACTACAATGCACTTTATCAGTCACCTTCTTTGGAAGATGAAGCAAAGAGAAGATGGCGGCTGCTAAGTACCAGTTCTCTTGACATGGCAGCGGCGGAGGAGGACGTGCAATGGGGCTACTTGATGGTGAAGTGTCACATCGGACCTTATTTCTAAATTGATTCTCTTTCTGTAAAGTCACGTTGCTTGAAGAAGATAATCTTTCTTTTTTAATTTGATATATTTTTTTGGACCTCTATGTATTTTATCCTCTCTTGCTTGAAGCTTTATGGAAACGAACAGCACACGCATCTCACTCAGGGTGATATGCAGAAAAGCATGCATCTGATAGAGCCCACCACCTTTGTGCCAAATCGAATGTCTCTTGCCTAGAAAGACTGATGATTCAACAGCGTTATTAATTCATGGTGGGTTTCAACAGCAGAAACCACCCCCTTGGCATTTTCAGGGGAACTGAACGGAGGGTTGTCTGCATCATCAAGTAGTCGCTTTGATATGCAATGATAGAAACGAGCCAGGACGAGTGGGCGATGGACGTGTTCGGCGTTTCTTTTTGTTTGAATACAGCACTTTATTTGTACACAAGGGGAACAGCATTTTATTTTTTAACCAAAGCGTTTTAAAATTGTGCAGCTAATGGTCGTTTACAGGCTTCTAGATACTAAGAGCCAAAAAAAAAAAGATTTAGATTGTTATCGACAGATGGCCGTCCACCACAGACACAACACAAGGTGGGCTTCACCCGGGGTGGGGTTGGGGGGCATTCAGGAAACATGCAACCTGCAAAACTTGCACTCTTGTTATTCCTTTTGCAGTGTAATACTTTTTATTTGAAATCGATGTACATTTTACGGCATTTTAATATGGAATGTTTCTGTAGTACAATAATGGTTGTGTTAACACTTTGGTTGTTTTATTTTTGTTTGTTTTTTTTTTTTTTGACTTGCAGTGTAAAGATTTACTGAGAAATATCTCTTTAAAGTTTAGGGGTTTTATTTTGTTACGTGAGCTTTGATCTTTCTCTGTTAGTGTTAAGGAAAACAGATTTTGATTAATGCCTTAGTTTGATCATTTCATTTTAAACACGGCCATTATATAGCATGCAGTGTATATGCATGTGGGGAAAAACAAAATGTCCTGTTCTTCTTTCCTAAGCAGATGTCTGATGTGCGCCATTTGGATTTGTTCGGTTTCCTTCCTCTGAACCTGCCTGCTCTCCAACGGATGGCGCGAGCCGCTGAATTAACCGTAGCTTACTTAGTGAAAGGGTTCATCAGCTTGACGACTGCTGAGTCTCACAAGTGCATCAATTGTTAGGTTTGAAACTCGTGATATTGTGTTTGTACATTTTTTTATACAAAAGTGAAAAATAAATATTTTTTCTATCACATTTATTATGTTTGAACACAGTATATGGTTTCTGTTATCTATAATAAATAACATGTAACACTGCTGAACAACAAGTTGGAAGTGCTGACATTTCTAGTTTTTTTTTTTTCAATATTAATTTCATGCTGCAAGTACAACCTATCATGCTCTTTTAAATTATCGAGTAATTGTTTTAATCACAGGATAACATTAATATGCATTTAGAATGCCATGTAGAAGCTGTTATCGTCACTTTTCTACAGCAGTATCAATTCATTTTTGTTACCTTTGGCAAAACAATACATTGCAGCTCTAAAACAGTAGAAATGACGGTCGGTCTGTTAAGCATCACAGCCAGGGGGCAGGGGGAGAAAAGCATTGTTATTGTTCGACTTGGCAGTAACGTCACAAATATCTCAGAATGAAAAAGAACACAAACCAATCTAACCAGGAGATAGAAAAAAAGAGTAATAAAGAGAAATCAATCTGCTGTTTGGTATAAAGCTGCAAATGCATGCTTTCTGTGAGAGTCTCAACAATGGAAAATGGAGCAGTAAAGGGTTAGACCATCGGGCTCGGCTTGGCTCGTACCACTTAGCGTCCAACACTGATGTTGCAGATCTTGCAGCTCGGGTCTTTCTTTGCATTTACTGTGGACAAGCTCATTAGCTGGTGGCCGCTGATCTCAGCAACTGTCCCAAGTGAAAGATCCACGGGGTCAGTATAAATGACCTCCAAAATGACATCCTGGGCGTGCTGAAAAACTAGCCTGCCGTTCTCCTCGGTGCAGGTCATAAATTTGTTGTCTGCAATATTTAACATGGGGAGACGCTGTTTGCAAAACTCATCTCCTGGGGAACCAGAAGGAGCGATGACAAGGATGACATAGTGGTAGGCGGTGTACATGCAGTAAAAGTCACCAAAGTAAAGGTTAGTCTTCTGGTTGAACAGTCTATCGGCATTAATCTCGAACCGATACCTTCCATAGGGAGAATCCTGAGGAGGCTTTCCAGTGTTGAACTCGGTGTTGCAGCTAAAGAAGATTCCTTCCAGCTTCCCGCTAATAGGGGAGCCGTGACTACCACTGTTGTCTTTGATGGATGGCAGCATTTTATTGTTCTGGTCCTCTCTGAAAGACAAAGGGGGCGGGGGGTTACTCTTAGCCAACTCAGTCAATTCAGTAGATGACCACTAAAAATAATTTGGTAGCAATACACGGTAAGTTAATTAATATCCACTTAAGACACATGCAGTAGGGCGTGTTGCATAAAAAACTCCATACCAGATGATGTTTTAACAGCAAAAACTAGAGAGGCACAATGCAGGCAGGCAGTTTCTGTGCTGACCAATAGATTGGGCCTTTGTTGTTCTCAGACAGAATTCAAAGTTTTCATTCCAGGCGAGTCGGGTTTACCTTCAACCTGCCAGCTTTGGGCTTCGTCTCTATGATCATAAAGCAGACCAGGGGCAGTCGGTGACCACCTTTGGTGTCTCTGCTCTGAAGAAAGGATTTGTGCATCACTCATACAGACATACAAAAGCTGATTAGCCCTTTCTCATTCTGACTCTTTTCACAATAAAACGTTAGAAAAAGTTTGGTGAGAACAGGCCATTCAAGTCAACAAGGCTCACCAATCTTCCATCCGATTTCTCGAAAATATCAAGTTGAGATATGAAGGTCCCTAAAGTCCTAAACTCCGCCACACTGCTTGGTCATTTTTTCCAAGTGCTTGTAGTTCTTTGGGAAAAAAAAAAACTTTATAATATTTTTTTTAAATTTACCCTTAATGGGTTTCCAACTGTGTCTTTCGTAATTTTAAAAACTTAAATCGGGTCACTTCTTAAATCTCCATTTCATAAAACTACCGTATATATACTCACGTGTAAGTTGGGTCTTCAAATCTGAAAGATCGATCATAAAATCACACCCCATTCAAAAATGCAACACTTAACATTTTTTTTTTGCCTCCTCCAGTTTCACATCAGTTTCTCAGACACATCAAATTTTCTTGCAGCAGCGCAGTTACCAATTTCTTTCGCTACTTCAACAACATTTAATTTAACGCCAGCTTCATATTCTTTTCTGATCGAACGCTCCATCGTAGATGAGGGATGCTCTTATGATAAAGGTGTATGAGGGTGTGAGATACAAAAAATACAAATCAATGCAAACGTCGCTTTGGATTAGTTTGGGTATTACCGTGTGGTCACGTAGGCACAATTGAGAGATGTTAGGAGCACACGCTCATACAGCGCATTGCCGCACCCACATAGAAAAAAAAGGCCATGTGCTCTATGGTTACTCTCTCAAGTGGGCGTTAGCATATCATAATCTCTTGGACCAATAGCGGGAGTTTTCCACATTCAACTTGTACAAATGACATTATTAAATACCAGAAATTATGCAGTAAAATCAAGTCTCGACTTATCCGTGGGAGAACTTATCTGCAAGTATATACGGTAAGTCCTTTGGTCTCTCCTCACAGCTCATTTACCTCTTAATCCTGGAATTAGCCAAGTTACTCTCCACTGGCCTTTCTCTAGCACTGTTATGTCTTTTTGTAATCCGGAGACCAAAACTGCATGCAGTACTGTAGATGAGGCCTTATTAGTGTGTTATATAATAACTTAAGCATACTCTCCCTTGATGTGAACTCATTCTGTTAGCTTTCTTCAACACTTAATGTAAATGATCTTCAAGTAGGTAGGGAGGAGTCCACTATGTCTCTCACGTCCTTTTCAAGCTGTCGACCTCCTATCGTGTATTCAAATCATTTCCTATGTGTAACACTTTATATTTTCTACCATTACATTTCTCCTGTCCACACCTGTGTGCTGTCCAAGTCCCACTGTAACAATTCAACTGATTGTCTGTCAATCCCCCCAGCTTTGTATCATCTGCAACCTTTACTTGATGTTTATATTTCTGTCCAGGTCATTTATTTGTATTAAAATACCGCTGGCCCCATCACTGACCTCTCAGCGACATCACCTCTAAAAAGACTCCTCGTACCTGCTAGACTCGTAAGGTAGGAGCTTATCTGAAAATCAAGATAATATTTTGAATATAATTAATGATCATCTTGTCCACACTAAGACCTAAAATTAGACAAATCCAGTCTTTAGAGACAACAAATTGCAGAATTTACGTGAAGTACGCAGTTTGAAAGGAGGAGTGGGCAACAATTCCCATAAAATACTTAACAGAATAATAAGCTCACACAGAAAATGGCTTCTGCTAGAGATGGACCTACAAACTACATTTTGTTCAATAAATAAAAGACAAAATGAGATCTTTTATGTGGCGTTTGCCGGCTGAAGTTTGATTATTCAGATTTTAGGGCTTGCTAAGTAAGGTGTAGATGATTGTTAATTGTGATCTGAAGTATAAAAGCACAGAATTCTAAGAGGGTGTGCTTAACTGGGGGAGTTGAGAAGGAGACATTGGAACTTTCGCTTGCAGCCGCGATAAAAAGTGAAGTGAGAACTGAGTACGCAAATAAAATCTGGGATTCTAAAATCTGATTTCTCTTTAAACGGATTCAAGAACTGAACCTCCTGATTGGAAGACGGGACCTCCTGACCAATGAATGAGGGTGAAGGCAGGTCTCCGATTCAAAGCTCACTTTCATGTGCTACTCTTGATTTTCCAGAAATGTTTATTTAACAGTATATTAGCAAAGAAATTCATGTTTTTGTGAGCATACTACTGCATAACTGAAATGTGGATTTTTGGGGTAGCCTATATTGGTGTTACTGAATTTCTTTCTGCAAGAGAAATAAATGAAACTGTGAAATTTGGATCTGCTGTCCCATACCAGCTGGACGGCTCATTCCCTGGCCTGCAGAAAGTCAATCATAAAGTGGAGTCTGACAGGCGTTTTTTGACAGACCGCTGCACCGTGCACAACATCTGTAATCCCCAACGTTGTAGCCTTTGATTGTCCGTCATTGTAATTTATATGCTAAATAAAACAGACTGACCGGCAGCCAGCTTAAGACAAAACGTTTGAGG
Organism: Polypterus senegalus; assembly: GCF_016835505.1. Lineage (NCBI taxonomy): Eukaryota > Metazoa > Chordata > Cladistia > Polypteriformes > Polypteridae > Polypterus > Polypterus senegalus. The sequence goes on from NC_053154.1 coordinate 247,225,444, forward strand.
ACACGGACCCCAGTAATCCTCCATCCACACTGCCCACAATGTGTCGTCGTCATTGAAGATTCTCTTAAGGCAGCGCCAGGCTCACTCAATGGTAGCTCAGGTCCAGGTTCGGCAGCAGCCAAGGCTGTGGACTTACTGTATTTGCAAAATGATTATACTTCATGGACCATAAAATAATATTAGGATTACAGTATTTCTCTTCATTTATAAACGGCCATAAAATGGACTGCGGTATCTGTCTTTCTCAAGTATTGTGTTCATGCTAATTGACACATTTTTCCAATTTAGGAATTTGATTTTCTGTCAGTAAAGTAGAATTAGGATGCCCACAGAAACAGCAGCTAATCGCTACTACAATTTGGTCTCCATTTTCTTAACTCACTAGATGGCAGCATAGTTGTGCTGGGCCAATTATTAAGAAAAATGTTTTTTAAGTGTTCAGCCATTAAAATATTGCATCTCTCTCTTTATTGTCTTCTTTTTTAATGTGAATTTATCCTTGGGGTTGTATGTGATATACTGAGATACAGGTTAAACCACGAGAGCGCCGTACTGCCTTTAGTTCTCAGCTTAACTAGGGGGCATCAGCACGTCAAAAGGACTCATAAATTGCATCACATTGCAAGAGGCCCAGAAATGGTGTGATGGCCCTGGCTAACCAGAAAGAAAAGCCGAGTCCACTGCAGTGAAGCACATGACCTTCTTACATTGGGCTACTTGTGCTGGCTTATCGCTTAGTGTGGCTTCTCATAAAACAGCTGATCTGACGGCAGTGAGACGGCGTACTGCATATGTTCACACCGATTTACATGTAGATAAAACAAATACTCATAGCACAAATACTTCACCATGAAGCTGCATTGCTGTTCAAAATACAGCTGAACGTCAGGCTGAATCGTCACTCACCTGGCTTTATCAAAATATTCTTTATGCTGGTTTCGATAAAACACTGAAAACTTCAGCATTCGGCCTGCAATAACTTCTGCTTTCTCTAACAACTGTGTTAGGTGTACAGTTGAGTAATCTAAAAGAGAAAAATGAGATTTTAAAAGTAGAAAAACAAACAATGAATGGAAGTTCTTGTGAGTTATGAGGACAACAGAATTACTAACTAAAAAAGTGAAATCAACCAGCAAGTAAAGAAACTGATGAGCAGCGAATGAGGGGCTTACGTGAAGCACCACGGGATCAGCTGCCTGTGATGACAATCTTAAGAGTGTGGACTCACACGTCTACTCCGGGGACTCTCAGATGACCTTAGTGAGTACATCTGCTTTACTTTGCCCCCTGAGTGAGCATGAATGTGTGTGAAAGGTCTCTGTGAGTGAGCACGGGTACATCCACTGAATAATAAGCAGGCTGTGTAAGTGACCCTACCTATGCCCTGCACGTGCACGTGGGTAAGGGCGAGTGTGTGTGTGTGTATGTGTAAGGGTGAGTGTATTTATGTAAGTGTGAGTGTGTCCTGTGAGTGCCATGTGTGTAAGCGTAGGTGTGCCCATTCCCACCCAGTGTTGATGGCATGGTTTCTGCAGTGGAGAGTCAGTTTTGCACAGCGCACTGGACAGATGAGTGGTGCTCGGTGCAGACAGAGGTGGTGCTCGTGTGCCAAATTTCCCCCACTAAATTTGAACTCACCAGCCGTGCAGAACTCGATAATCTCACTCCATTCAGAGACCACGTAGTCCCCATCGCTTTGCTTAGAAGCAGTCTGGACAGCGACGGTGTACTCGGTACGTGGGCTTAGGAACCAGTGACCTCTGACAGTCATGGGCAGCGGGACAGCCTTCGCCACTAGCTTGGTAGGGACGTCCTGAAAGAGAGACATTGCAATATACATACAGTAAGTGGGACATCGAATGAGCTGCCCAGTCCTGCTGCTGCTGCTGCTGCTCTGCTTGTGAAAATCTCAGTTTAGGAAGAAGCAGATTAAAAGAACAGATGGATGGACGGATGGCAGTAAAGGAATTTTGAGTAGGAATATTTCACTAAGCTTACCCCAAAGACAGGGAGTTTATGTTTAACCATTGTCGCAGGTGGCTGGGTGTGGTCGGCAATCAGCCACCTATTTAAGGAGACACTGCCCTGCAATCAAGGCTGGAGTCGCGTGAGGAGGAGGATAAGGTTGAGGCAGAGGAGGCGAGGAGAGGCCCGAGTGTTGTGTGAAGAGGACTGTGTTTGTTGACTTTGGGGAACTGGGGGTTTGGTGGCGGTGCACTTAACATTTGTGACTTTGTGTTAATAAACGTGTGGTGATGGAGCAAATGGTGTCCGCCTGTGTGTGTGTCCGGGCCGCTATATTTCACACCATATAACACAAAGCAATGGACTAATGACAGTGGAGGCCATTTTCACTGAATATTTTTACAGACGTTGACAGCCTTACCAAATAAAAGACTAAATATGAAAGTGGCAGCAAGCTTAGTGTTTATTTCTGAATATGCCGACGTGTGACACTTAAATTCTCAACTGAAAAGAACTTGGCAACATTCACGTTGGCAAACCAATTTTATGAATGATCAGCAGCATTGTTTCTAAAATAATTAACCAATGATTTAATTTTATTTGTGCTGGCTTACGTTTCTGTAGATACCAAGAAGAAAGTTGTGAGCAAAGCCAAGTGTGACAAGCTGGGTGTTCTGTGAGGAAACAAAGTTCAAGCGGAAGTTTATTGTGACTTCATGGACTCCACTGGATGGCTCAGAAGTGGCAGATCTGTCAGTGGGAGAAGCTCAAATGACCCCAACAGCCCTTCCACTTTATGTCAGTGCAGCTCATTATGCCAACGTATTTTATTCTGGGCAGAAAATCAACAAACCTGACATTTACTAAGTACACCTCCTCTCGCCAGGCAAATAACAAAAGTGATTAGTGGCACTGCCATAAATAAAAGCAGCCCAAATAAAATCAGGTAAGTTTGTGCCAATGGATTAAGAGAGGAAATGAGCAAGACTCACGATATGGCTGACATGTTGGCGTCCAGAATGGACAGCCACCCTGAACACTACCATGCAGTGGTGGCGCAGTGATTGAGAGAGAAAGGGGTGAAACAACATGTGGAGCATTACAAAGGGGTTAAAGTCGGGTAACTGAGTGGGGTGATGCTAAAGATGACATGCCCTGTATGTTGTCATGAAAGGCAGCTGGCACCCACAAACCAGTCGTGCTAAACTCTTTATCAGTGAATGGCTGCAGTGGGAAAAGAAACAGGCATGATGAACGCTTGAGGATTTGGAAAATGCCAGGCAGTTATGCTGGGTCCCTGGTCCTGCTGACTGGACGACCAGGAAATGGCAAAAACCTCCTCTGCTGGGTGTCATCAATGCTGGCATGAGGTAGCGGCACAACGACATGAGGTGTGTTTTCATGGCTACAAGAATAAGAGGAGTCTGGAGTGCTTCCATGAGCATGGCACCGATCTCAGCTAAATCCAGTGTCCTCATCAGTCACCAGGTCTTAGAGCGCCTGTGCGATGGATCAGAATCTCTTTGTGGCCAAAATCCACCATTAGCTAAATGCTAGCAACTTCTGGACACACTGGAACTGGCGTGCTGCGCCGAGGGGACATGAGGCCCAAGTCACAAGCGGGCTGGTGTACGCCATGATGGGCACACTCAGAGGACAGGCGCTTCATAGGGTAATGAAACTAAGGCACAGTTGATGAAAGCAGGTATGTCTCTGTTCAGATTCTTCTAAAAGTATGAGAATAACTTCAATTTCTGAATTTTATAAATGACAGTCACCCGGTGCTTTGCCATTAACGTTACTTTCTGCATCTGTGACCTTATTTATTGTATTTGTTTGTTAAACTTGTGTGTTTATGTAGTTGTCGGGCCGGGAGCAACAGTACTGTAGTGTGTCAGTGAGGCTGTGACAAGGACCAGCATGGCATCATTGAAGCTGTTGAGCTATTGTCACCTAACTCAACTTTATAAGCTTACTTTATAACAGCTTTCAAATTGTGTGTTTTACTATACGCAATATTTTTTTATCCACCCATTCCTTGATTACTGAACACACATTGAAGTCTACAAGAGCAGCAGCAGCACATGAAAGGAAGAAGCCAGCCTCCATTGAAATTTCCAGTCCATCGTCGGGGCCACTTGCTTATAAATTAAGGCACAAACTTCAATCCTCTTGCTGCAAATTACAGCACAGTGAAATCAGTTTTTAATACACAACCTTTGTAATGTAAAAATAGTTTCACAAGGAACAAAAATCTCTTATTTTATATAAAATTGCCCAACAAACCCAAGAAGGAGAACCTTTAGAGCACATATAAAAATGGCCACCTTGCTGTAACAGAGGTTTCTGCACGAACAGGCTGCCAGTGAGAAGTGGTATACCAAGAATAAGAGAACACAAAATTCTCAAATCCAAATCCAACTGCAGAAGGCTAGAGCCCACCTGGAGAGCATCAGGCTTCAGTCCATAGCAGGCCTAAGCACATGCAGAACTACAGGGGGCCAATTCAGAATTGGGGTATGACAGGAAAACGCAGCCAGACCCAGAAAGGAGAACATACCAGCTCCATGCTGACAATGGCCAGGCACCAAAACATGTGATGTCAGTCATGGGGTTAACAAGCTGATTTGACAGAGCATGCATTTCTGGTCCCCATTCTCAGCAAGAGTGACAGGGAAGGTCTACAGGACGGTAGTGAGACCAGCTATGTTATATGGGTTGGAGACGGTGGCACTGACCAGAAAGCAGGAGACAGAGCTGGAGGTGGCAGAGTTAAAGATGCTAAGATTTGCATTGGGTGTGACAAGGATGGATAGGATTAGAAATGAGGACATTAGAGGGTCAGCTCAAGTTGGATGGTTTGTAGACAAAGTCAGAGAGGCGAGATTGCGTTGGTTTAGACATAGGCAGAGGAGAGATGCTGAGTATATTGGAAGAAGGATGCTAAGGATAGAGCTGCCAGGGAAGAGGAAAAGAGGAAGGCCTAACAGAAGGTTTATGGATGTGGTGAGAGAGGACATGCAGGTGATAAGTGTAACAGAACAAGGAAGATATGGAAGATGGTGATCTGCTGTGGCGACCCTTAATGGGAGCAGCCAAAAGAAGAAGATTCTCCAAGAATTTTATAAAACAAATTCATAGGAGTCAACAACCATATGTATACACATTCCTGCCCCCACCCCATACAACTCATAACCTTCTTTGTGGCCTTGATGTCAGTCATTACGTCCTTGGAAGCCCCAGTGCTCAGCAGCAGTCCAGACTTGTAGTCAAGCTAAACACCTTTCTTAACAGCTACCATTTTTCAATTTGCATGATCTTCTTCATTACACAAAGCTGCTGAACAGTGTCAGTGCATAAAATATGGCACGCTGTGGCTTAAGCAAAACAGGCAAATGTCTATGAAACAAAACTTCCCAATATATAAGGAAATTACAAAATCAGCATACATTTTAAAATCAAAGTCTTTCTGTTTAAAGCTTATGGCAGCATAACTACCCTCCAATCACTGCAAGCCCTTAGCTCTTTCACGTCTGTGCGTCCCAGGAAGATGCCGTGGATTTGACAGATTTAGAAGTAAAGAGCATAAAATGAACAGTGGCAAATTGAAAACTATTCTTCAGTGATGGTTATGGGTGAGAACATTAATGATGAATTTAACGTTCACGAGTTCCCGTTAATGCCAGGGCGGTTGCCATGTTGGACCTCTCAGTTCTATAGCCACAGCCCATCAACCACAAGGCGCTAATGGTGTCAGTAACTTGAGAAACCTCACCAGGCAGAGGGTGCTGTAATGGCCAGGAAGTAATATCACCTTATTAAATATCTACTAACGGCTGTAAAATCTATTTTATCTCCATATGAAGTGTGCTACGTAGACTTAATTATGACAAATTAATGTTAAAGACCTGGCCTCTCTGGCACAAACAATATTAAATGTAAAATGTCTGCCTGCCACATGGAGTGCTCCCACCCCTACTGAGTAGCAGATGGGCGGCAAACACTGGGCAGGCTGTCAGAGTGCTTGTGGCAGAAGCCGAGCCGTTACCTTATGCTTAAACTTGTTTGAATTCTTGTTTTCTTTCTTGTTGAGGTCAATGAAATAGTGTGTGATTCTCTCTTTCGATTTTGGGTCCATATCCCAACAGATCTTGAAGGAGTCACATGTGATGTTATTGATTTTGATGTTGTGTGGAACAGGAAGCTCCTCCATTTCCGCAATGCCACTGTCCTGGGATTTATTTCCTGTGAACGAAAAATAAGAAATTGTTGTTATAATTTTTATTGTACACTGACGTGATGAACACTGCCAAAAATGTTCATAACGAAATTGTTATACGGGTACGGGTCACAGTCCTGGGCTTTGAACCTACATCTCTGATGTTCTAGTGTGATGCTCCTAGGAAGTAACTAGTTGTTTTGCCGAAATGCAAAATGATTGTTCCTTGTTTTAGATGAAGTCGGCATATTGAAGCAGCAGTTAATGCAGATACCTACCTGTCTATCCATCTTCTGAACCAACCTTATCCACTCACTGTCTGTGTTGGTTCCCTCCATGTGTATAGGGCTTATTATCCTTCAGATGTTTTGGCGCCCACCTTGTCACTTTTTTGAGGAAGTGTGCCCTGCGCTGGACAGATGCCCTCTCTGGAGTTGGTTCCTGACTTATGTATGATGCTGCTAGTTTAATGGATAATGTAAATGGATGACTATGAGATTTCAATTTTCAAAGAGTGCCTCAATTTACAACAAAATATTTTGAAATCTCTCCGACTTGTAATTTCCATAATTGTGATTTTTGTGCATTATGATTTTATTATAAAATGATGTTTACTCTTATTTTAACATATTTGTTCGCTAAATGTGCAGGTTTGGTTATCCTTTTAAATCATCTGCAGCCTTCAAGTTGATGCTACGGGAATATCTGATTGCCATGGCAACACATAGTATCAGCTCACATTTAGTGTCTGCTACAATCTGAACAGCTTCAGTGGGCAGAAAAACAATGAAAAGCTCCGGTTATGAAACCAAATAAAAACGGTGCTGCTTTCAATGTCAATGATGCAATTAAAGAGAATAATCGGAGCAAAGACCTGTGTCATGTATTTTAGAAATGTCCACACAAAGAGATCTGAATACATTCAAATATATTCAGTGAAGGAATATTAATTAATAAAACCAAAAAGCAAAAACCCAAGGAAGGAAACAACCCACAAGATTCAAGTGTAACCGAGTATTGTTAACTTTTTTCAAATAATTAGATCAGCCGCTTTTATGCAGAAAAAATTTTGTTAATACAGATATCAACACTTTACACGGATGAGAAACACAATCAACAAAAACAAGCAAGTTTCACTGATTGGGAAAGATGAGAGTCCAAGTTTATGTGTTAAAGGAACACACCTAAAAACAAACGTGTTATTGCTGAACCAGTAACGGCGCACTACACGAATGCACTCGACTTGAGCATTCCTAGATTTCAGACTCTTTCTCTGTACGTTTAGCATTAATTTGCTTAGTCGTTGATGCGCTTGCTGCTTCCTGAGCAGCTCTTCTTTTCTCCACCCTAGCGGCCTGCTTCTTCTCTTCTTTCGTTGGCATCATTTTGTGTTAAAACTGATTAAGTCAGTGTTTGTGTTGCAATTACTTAGTACGTTTTTAACTTTTCACTGAAGCTGTCACTTAAGTCTTCAATCTGCCTCAAGAATGATTTAAGGTATGAAGAAGCAGGGGAAGTGACAGTAAATGTGGTAGGGATGAGAACGGCGCCCTGCTGGCCGCTGCCGAGAGTTGATTCTACAATAAAATAAAATAAAATTAAAAAGAAGAATAACCTTGGAGGTCAATCATCACCCCGATAGCGGATAGTAGACGTCATGTAGTATATGTGCACCAAATTTCAGGTCAATACGTTAAACAGCTTGTGAGCTACAGGTGATTTAAACTCCTGGACAGACAAACAGACAGCCACGGTAGCGTATTATAGAAGAAGATGGGACAGGGGAGATGGGTCTTCAATTTCAAAGTCCGATCTCATTTGAGTGTGCTTCACTGTTGTACATGACAGGATTTTCATAATTGTTTATATATTGTGGTCTATGGCCGGCTTGTCATCCTGGCCAATACCCCCAGGCCACCAGATGGAGCCCTCCCTGCAGCATGGAAGTGCCCCGAAGACCAGCAGGGAATCCTGGACAATGGAGTTTTCATCCACAGCCCTGCTGGATACCCCAGGGGCAGCTAGATGGAGCTGCAGGGAGGAACAAAGAATATTACTTGCCCTACGCCCCGGAAATACGTCCGAGTCACATGGACAACAGGAATGACGTGCGTCCGGGGTGAAGAAAAAGAAGTGTTTTGATCTGACCCGGAAGTGCTAAGAAGTCACATGGACTGAGTGTTCAGAAGGACTTCCGGGTCACAAACTATAAAAGGACTGTGGCAGCTCCCAGATGGCGAGCTCAGCTGGTTGGTAAGAGGGCAACGCGTCTGGGAGTGGTGGAGAGTTTATTGATTGATGAGTATTGTGCATTGTGCACTGCTTTGTGCACTGTTGTTGATAAATATAGTCTGCTTTTGGACTTTTACCTGGTGTCTGGAGTCTTGGACAGGGGTTCAAGGGTAGCGCCCCCTATCTGTCACAATATACACCAGCTGTGTAAGCCTGTGCTGTAAAAAGCCCGTTGTCCTAGAAAGTATTGAAATCGTGAGTAAAAGAGTTGAAATGTCAGGTAATTGTAAGGAACTACTTGAGGCATCTCTCTCCTAGGAGGTTTTGTTTTGCCAACGTGTTCACATCGCTTGTGCTTTAGCAGCTAAGCGACTGTCTTTATTCGGAGGTTTCCTTTTGCTGATGTGCTCACCACACTTCTGTAATAGCGAATAAGCGAGTGACTCTTCGGAGGTTGCACTTCGCTGACATGCTGGCCTCACGTGCGTATCCTCGGAGGTGAAGCCCTTACCTCGACTACACCTCTCACTTCCGGGCCAGACAGACACACACACTTCAACGCGTAGACATTTATATATAAGATATTATATATTTATATATATACTGCTCAAATATAGGGGAACACTTAATCTAAGTCCATCTTAGTCTAACTCCACATCAGTTAAGCTTCAGGGGTATCAATCTGCCTCCAGTTAGGAAGCACAAGCGATTGTGAATCATCTTCACCTGCTTTGGTGCAAATGAAAGTGACAACAAGTACATTGGAGAGGAAACAGCAAGACAACCCTGAAAAGGTGGCCATAGACAATTGCTCTCTCCTTACCCTTCCTGACTGATTCTTCTCTAGTTTTGCAAGTCCTCCTGGATGGCACATCCCTACGTGCCATTGCAAGAAGGATTGCTGTCTCTCCCAGCACAGTCTCAAGAGCATGGAAGAGATACCGTACCAGGAGATGGGCCATTACACAAGGCGAGCTGGACAGGGCTGTCAAAGGGCCACCCAGCAGCAGGACTGGCATCTGCTCCTTTGTGCGAGGAATAACAAGAAGAGCACTGCTGGAGCCCAACAAAATGACCTTGTGCTAGCTACTGGTGTGCTTGTTTCTGACCAAACTGGAGGTGGCATGAGGGCCCAACGTCCTCTACTGGGACCTGTGCTCATAGCCCATCACCATGCAGCTTGAGGCTTGATTGGCATTCACCAGAAAATACCACAATTGGCAGCTTTGCCATTGGCACCCCATTCTCTTCACAGATAAGAGCATTTTGTCGGGCTCTGGTAGATTTGAGTGATTTTTCAAACTAGCTGTTTCCTTTAGTATCTCACATAGTCTCAGCTAGCATAGCGTTCAAGGTTTGGACAAATGCCAGTCCATCGAACACACAAACACACACTACGGCCAATTTAGTGTCGCCAATTCACCTAACCTGCATGTCTTTGGACAGTGGGAGCAAACTGGAGCACCCGGAGGAAACCCATTCATACATAGGGAGAACGTACAAACTTCACACTGGGACAAGAATTCTGGTCTCCTTACTGTAAGGCAGCTGTAATACCATTTTGCCACTGGGCCACCCTCACTTTATGAGTTCTCCATGTAATACAACGCAGAATTTTTTTTTTCACCCATCACTACCAACAATAGAACGTATGTAACATAAACAATGAACTATTTAGGGTAGAGTACTGCATTAAATGTAGATGGCCTTTGACTAGTCAAAAACTATGGGTGGCATATGGGTGATGCTGCTTAAGGATCCAGTGTCTTGGGCTAGAATCGCAGGCCTAGCCAATGTGCATGTGGAGTTTGTACATTCTCGCAATCGGTGCATCATTTTCATTTGAGTCATCTGGCTTTCTTCCGACATCCAAAAGGTTGGGTATCTGGTGACTTGAACTTGGCCAGGGACTTGACTGGCATCCTATCTAGGCTTAGTTTTAGGTTTGCACCCAGTGTCTCAAAGACAGGCTGTGGTCGCCATTATCTAAACTGGACAAATGATGGTTGGCTGGATAGGAACTTCAAGACTTGAATACTTATAATACTGCAATGGACTCTGAAACACTCGGGTTTTCTCACTTTGCTTTGCTGCCTCTTGGAGACTCCATATTATTTGGCCATAGCCAGTTTACAGTTTTCACATTGCTATCTGATTCTCTCTACATTGCTGAAATCATGCTTGTCTATAGTAAGCTTCTCCACACTGGCAGGAAACAAATAAGAAATTGGCAGTTAAACACAAATGATGACAAACTGGAGTCTACAGACTTCTCTGCAAATTTCAATTACAATCCTGTGCATGACTTTAAAGAGAGTGGTGTGGTCCCGTCTTCCATTGGGAATCTTACTTCATCTCTCTTTACTTGTATTTGCTATATTTTAAAGAATTTGCTTTTACAGATTATTATATATTTTGAATAATCTATGATGAAAAGTTGGCACATATACAAAAATAGGAGAGAAAAATTGCTGTACGCTGGCCAGAAGCCCACTGGACTTACAGGTTATGGCTGCCTGATTTAAAAAGGAGTGTGAAGAGTTCAGTTTGACAAAGTTTTGCTTTCAGGTATGAACATTGAAAATTGGTAGATTGAGGGAGTAGCTGGGTGCACCTAAGGGGGTATCCTTCCATAAATTATGAGGCCACTGGGTAGTAGCAGTCCATACCAAGACACACTCACGCCCAACACTGATTGGTTAGCAGCAATCAGCATCTCAGCTATATGACCCCACTAAGCGAAAAGCAGGCCTCAGATTGGCGTACCGGGACCCTACTGGCCACCAATGAAAGAAAGAAGTGGAAAATACTCATTTTAGGGAACATCAAATGACAATGTAAAGATGGGCTTAAGGGCAGCAGACACTGAGAGGGAGGATGGCAAGCTGTGGACACAGCAGAGTGTTAAGAAGGCTGTTCAAAATGGGCCCATCCCGGCACCATTCCCAGTAATGCTAATGTTTGTGGTGTTAATGCTAAATCTTCAGGGCTATCTCATTCTTATTAACAAGAAAAAAGAAATACATGTCTTAAATTATATAAGCAAACAAGACAGTCATCTTCCTAAAATGAATGCTAAACAGAGTACAGCAATAGCAGGATGGCCCTGAACCCTGGTCTGGTCACCATCTGTGTGGCACTGGCACATTTCCCCTGACTTGGTGTACAATTTTCTCTTCCGTCTTTGCTTTTCATGCCAAATTTCAAAGACGTGCAGGTTGAGTTGTTTTGTGTGGGGTCGGTTTTGGTATGTCCTGTGTCTGACTGGGGTGCCGTCTGGGGTTGTTTGCTGTCTTATCCATGATGCTTCTGAGATTGGTTCTGCTCCCCTCGTGACCCTGCACTGGATGATGTGGAGATGATAATGGATGGATAGATGGAGAACATTTAAAACTAGAAAAAGCGAATTCTTGAATTACAAACAGTTGAAATGTTTTGAAAAATCCTTTTTTTCACTTCATTATGAGTAGCTGACCAGTAACGACTGTCAAAGAACGGATAGAATGAGATTACAATTAATGAGATAAAACTTGAATTGAAGCAGAGTTTTTGTAAGCAAATTTGAAACTCCATTTGCAAACGGAGACATTTCACTTCCACAGAACACAAATCATGTAATGAGTGGATCAGCAGGACCTCATTTGGCCAATTTCATCTTTATTCTACTCAGAAATCGAGAGCCCCATAAAATGTCCCTGAGTATTCCAAGATTTCTAAGGTACATCTTTAGTAATACTGAGCAATGGATTCACAAACAAAGCTGCACTTTTTTGCCTGCCATACTTGAAAAGAAATGTTCTTATAAAATATGAAAATGGACCCTAAATGCTAAAAGAGAAATCATTAAAAGGCCTTCTGACTAGACTGCCAATATTTCCAATTAAAATGTCCACAAACTAAAGCATGGACCACTGGCAGCCTCTCACTTGGCTCAGAGTGATGTGATGAATACAAATTAAACTTCGGCTGGCACTCGACGCACACAAACCCTTGAAGCTACTTTACAACAAATGTCTTTTTTTTCTTCTTCTTTTTGCTGATGCTGCCACTTCCTGCCTTTTCTAGTTCTGGCACAGCTCATCCAGACCTTCACAAGGTCAGTCAGAAAGGCAGGAAAAGAAGGAAGGGATTTGTCCAAGTCAGTAAGCTCGGTGTAGCATCGATGGGAGGCCAAAGAAGGATGAGTAACGAAAAGTAAAGCTTAATTGCCAGATGTGTGCGTCACTCCACTCCACTGTCCAGTCCTGCAATTTCTGATTCTCAGGGTCATGCAAGAGCCAGTGAAGATGGAGCACCAGACCATCAGGTAGGCCACACTCATGCATGCCTCCATGATCAGCTCATTCAGAGTCTGCCATCACCCTCCTCTCTTTGAGATGTCAGTGAAGACCACAATATAGGAGGACCACCCATAAGAATACAGTGGAACCTCGGTTCACGAACGTCTCAGAACACGGACAAATAGCTTCACGACCAAAAAGTTGGCCAAACTTTTACATCTGTTTACAACCACACACTCGGTATACGATCAAGCCAGTTTCTCTTTTGGTTTGTGCGTGCGATAATTTCCGCATGTGTTGCATTGTTCTCGGTCAGACGTGCATACTTGCACGTGTGTCCGTGCTTAACGCTGTGAACTCTTTGTGCTCTATTTCATTTCCCTTCTGGTTCGTACGCGCCGATTACTGTATTTAAGCACATTTTCAGGCTCTCCCTGTGCATTGTTCTCAGTCAGATGTGCGTGCTTTACCTGTGATTTCTTTGTGCTCTACAGTATTTCGTGTGCTTTTGCAGTTAACCATGGCTTCGCGAAGTCTGATCCACCAGCTAAACAGCTAAAAACACCAGAAACCCAAGGAATCACAACAGAGAAAACACCTGAAGGAGAACATTCCTCCCTTGCGGAGCCGGACTCTCCCTCAAAACTGTAACCTCCTCTCCACCCAGTTCCTCCTCACTTCCCTCATGCCAGAACTCGACTCATGCAAGGTTAGTTTTCTTGGTGGTTTATGGTAAGTTTTTGGATTTTTCAAATGTTCATTTTTCGGTTCGTAGCGTGCATTGTTGCAATGTTACTTTTCTTGGCTGTTTATTAAATTACGGATTTTTCAAATGTTCATTTTTTTCCTTGTACTTAAAACTCATTAAAAAAAGTGTTTACGGCGAGCGGTTTGTAAGGCTGTAGCGTGAACTCTTACAGTGTTAGTTTTCTCTGTTCAAGGTTTTCTCAGTGTTATTCAATGTTGTTACATTTAATTTACTATTACGCTGTGCATTCTATGGTATAATTAACTATATTTGTGCTTAGATCTTTACAAAAAATATATTTACATACAGTTTGTACGGTTTGGAACGGATTAATTGTATTTATATACAATCCTATGGCGGAAATGACTTTGGGTCACGACCAGAGTTTTGGAACGAATTACGGTCGTGAACCGAGGTTCCACTGTACTGAGAAAATGAATAAACTCCACAGCGACAGTGATAGTGATGGCGAGCAGGTTGGAATCTGAAGCCAGGGGCATTAGAGCGGGCAGACAGCACCAACGGTGTCACTGTGGCTCAATTCGGCTGGATTTCTCCTTGTAAAAGCGACCTCTCAGAAGACTGACCAAGAACAGCAGCAGGAAACATGACATCCATCCATGCATCCATTACCCAACCCGCTATATCCTAACACAGGGTCACGAGGGTCTGCTGGAGCCAATCCCAGCTAACACAGGGCGCAAGGCAGGAAACAAACCCTGGGCAGGGTGCTAGCCCACCGCAGGGCACACCCACACACACACCAAGCACACACTAGGGACAATTTAGGATCATGACATACAGCAGACACTCAAACACAGCACTGTGTGTTCTGCTTGGGATCAGATATTATTATACTGTTATGACATTTTTTTATTTGAAACTAGCAAAATACCCGCGCTTCGTAGCGGAGAAATAGTGTGTTAAAGAAGTAATGAAAAAGAAAAGGAAACATTTTAATAATAACGGAACATGATTGTCAATGTAATTGTTTTTTCACTGTTATGAGTGTTGCTGTCATATATATATATATATATATATATATATATATACACACACACATATAAACATATATATACATATACACACATATCTACATATACTGTATACAATATATATATATATACACATATATACATATATATGTATGTGTGTGTATATAAGTATATATATATATATATATATACAGTATAAATAGTTTTACTGTCAAATAATACAAAGAGTACGTAACACGTGTTTCGCCCTAATTCTGGGCTCGTCAGGCGTACACACTCATTGCACCCCCTCTCGGGAATCGAACCTTGGACGTCAGCGCTAGAGACGAAGCCACGCGTGTGGTTCGTTTATTTGACAGTATGTAGATCGGGGTATATATATATATATATATATATATATATATATATATATATATATATATATATATATATATATATATATATATATACATATATATAGCAAAATACCCGCGCGTCGCAGTGAAGAAGTAGTGTGTTAAAGAAGTTATGAAAAAGAAAAGGAAACATTTTAAAAATAATGTAACATGATTGTCAATGTAATTGTTTTGTGACTGTTATGAGTGTTGCTGTCATCAAGGATTTGATTATCATTATTTCTTTCAATCAGGTTCGTATTTGTAGGATGTGTTGTGTTCAAGTTACATTCCGTGTTTGTCAATCGTTGTAAAGATGACAGGTTTCATTCATCGATTCCTTTCTTACTGCATCAATAAACAGTTCGTCTTCCTCTTTATGTGAGACATCACTCACTGCATGCACAGGTTTTTTTAACACTGTCTTCCTTTAGGTGGACATTGACTTTTTCCACCGTGTGTTTTGTTTCCATGGTAGCTGCACTTATGAATATGCTTGTATGCGTCACTCGCTTCATATTCTTTTGCTGCCTTCTCAATTGTGTAATGCGTTTTTGTTCTGTGCTCTTTGGAGCTCTTGCTTTTTGTCTGCGTACTGCGTTCACAGTCAGTTCACGTGAGCCACTCAGCGGCAGAGGGTTTCTATTGGATTGCCACTGACGGACGGCCTTATATGGGCAGGCACTCAATTACGTGGGAAGCGTGACGATGAGGGACGCAACTCCGCCTCACACGGTGGCCATGACCGAGCTGCAGGCTAAGAATGTATATACTATATGTACATAAGTAGGTTCCAGTTATGACCGTTACGCATAGAATTTTGAAATGAAACCTGTCTAACTTTTGTAAGTAAGCTGTAAAGAATAAGCCTGCCAAATTTCAGCTTTCTACCTACATGGGAAGTTGGAGAATTAGTGAGTGAGCGAGTGAGGGCTTTGCCTTTTATTAGTATAGATTTTTTGATTGTTTATTTTTATTGGTGAAAAATAAATAAAAAATTGATCACCAAAAACAAATACACTGCAAAATGCTTCTCCAAGTGGAAGTAATTCTGAAAATCAATTAAGCTATAATGAGATATGGCCGTGATCATTTGTCCTAGCCAGAAGCTGCAGATATTTACAGCAGAAAAACCTAAGTTAAGCACAAAAGGGGCTATACGGTCTGTAACACAAAGGTTGACATTTGCAACTGAATACACCAAAATAAATCATCCACAGCCATCAGATTTAAAATGCCTCCTCCCATGATGCCCGTCTTCACTGATACCAGTTATAAAAGACACAATGGCATAGGCCCAATATTTCTTTAGAGACACCATGCACACAGGATACTGAGTTTGAAACTCTGGGTCTTGCACTTATTGCATGTAATGTGTATTACATATTTATGTATAATTCCTATTATTTTATATAGCATCTTTCATATCTACTATACATACTTATGTCGGAGTTCAAGAAATCAAAGCACACAGTGAATAATATGCATGAGACTTATGAGACTCGTTCTCCTTCCAACTTGATGGATCAGGAAACAAGTTCAGCACAAACAAAGACACAGTGATGTATCTTCAGCTATGATGAATGGGTGTCATTAAAGCCAAAGAACTGAGAATTATAATAACGTACGTTACAGCAGTGACTGTATTTTACTGAACTAAATGGGATGTTCGCACTGTGGCTGCGCTGGTCAGTGTTGCGACACAGAACACAGATGCACAAAGCATCAATTTGCAGAGATGGTCGAGTCTTGAACTTGTACTCAACTTGGGGAGCGTGCACTGATACAGCGTGTTGCTGCACCCACTACATGATGAAACAACTCGGGTTCCCGGTTTGCAACCTCCCAGGCAGACACACGTTCCAGTTCCAGCCTCCGGAAATGACCCTCTATCTGCCGCAGCCAGGTGTTAATTGGGCGACCCCCTGACCTGGTCCAGCCAGTTGGGTCCCCAACAATGAGGATCTTACGAGTCAGATCACCCTCGGGGGAAACGCGCCACATGGCCATAGTGCCATAAATGACGCTCCCTCACAATGCAGGTAATATGCCTCATTCAGGACTCCATGAGCAACCGCTCATTCGACACAAAGTCAAGCCAACAGTACCCAAGGATTTTCTGGAGAGACACAGTACCAAAGAAGTCCAGTCTTCGTCTCAGGTCACTGGATAGCGTCCATGTCTCGCAACCATATAGCAAGACAGAAAGCACCAGGACTCTAAAGGCTTGGACATTCATCCTTTTGCATAGATATCGGGAGCGCCACACACCCCTTTCCAGTGACCTCATGACCCCTCATACACTCCCAATCCATCTACTGACTTCATAGGAAGAGTCACTGTTATATTACATTGTTCTTTATGTCACTATATCTGGACAATACTGTTATGAGTTTCATTCACATGTGCATGCTAAGTTTGGCACACAGGAGCTCAGCATTTAGAATTGCTAGCCAAGCATAGACTAGATAGCCAAAGACAACTGGAGGCTTGTATAGTCGGCCTAAACACAGAATAGTGTATTTCTGTCCTCTGTCAGCGCAAAATCTTTTTTCCTTGTTCGAAGAATAAGAACTGCAGTGTGAGCATGGTCCTATTCCTGTTGGAGGTGGGGTTACGTCTTTCCTGCCCTTGTGTGGAAACCAGAGAAGACCAGCAAGTGAAGCAGACATTATTTAAAGGCTTGGACAACAGCCAGACCCTTTGAAGCACGTGTCGGCAAAGTCCGAAAACCCTCCCAGCGTGGGGACGAAAAATGGCAGACTGTGTTGATCCAGATTCCCACCTGGATAAAGTCTTTGTCATATGCTTCCCGTCTATAACTGCGTCAACCATCAGTAAATGTAAGCTAAAGTACATTTTTCTCATGTGACTCTTGTACCGCCGTAATCACGATGGGAGGGATATCGCCGTTTCTGTCATATTACTATATTGTTTAGTTACTTAATGTGCCGCAATTTCAAAAGAACACATTTCCGGAGAGTTAATGCCTCTTAAGGAAACAGTCACCAGAGACATGAATGTCACTGCCAAGGTAAGTAAACCTCTCGACAAGGTCGACACTCTCTCTGCAAACAGACACACTGCTGATGCCACTTGTACGTAAACGTGGCACTTAACTTGTACTGAAGTGTTCAAAATCAAAATAAGAACTAACTTTGCTAATCACCATACATTATAAACAAGTTTGTTATTTAATGTCGTTAAGCCGATAACTTTCTTGTCAAAGGGCAAGTCTTCGCAGCACCATGTTAAATTACTCGACTGAAAATCACCACCCAAGTCCCACTCATTTACTGGCCGAGCACCCACCTCCCAGCCCAGTTGTGCTCTCTCTCTCCCTTTTTCTGACAGCCTATAGTGTGCACAATCTTAACATCTGTGTCGATTTTAGAAACACTCTCCACCCTTTATTTCTTTCTTTCCCATACTGTGATGGTATGTAAAATACAAGACATCAGATAGATGAGGTTGTGAGGTCCACAGTCCCTGTGCTGCCTCAGAGTCGGTGCTGCACCAGCCAAGCTGAGGTTCATTCAACTGCAATGTCTGCTCTTTTTCCATTTTTCCATTCTATTTTAGTACATAAGACACAAGGCATCAGGCAGATGAGCTTCTCTTGTATTTGTGAGGTTCAGAACACGCATGTTTCTTATTCTGTGTTGCTCCATTCCATGCATTGCACTTCCAGATGAGAATTCAGTGGTTTGTTTGGTTGTCGGCCCTCCAGCGTACGCAGCCCTCTCCTCCAACTAACGAGAAAGTCAGATCTGCTTGGTTTTATCATGGCTTGTCACAGACCAGTGGGTCTCAGTCCTTAGGTATGTCCCATTTCGTGATTGGCTTTTATTTAGTGCACACTCATGAGGTCTCACACCACACTGCACAGATTTAATCGTCTCACACACGAGTGTGTTATCAACAACAACAACATTTATTTGTATAACACATTTTCATACAAATAATGCCGCCCTAAGTGCTTTACATGATGAAGAAAGAGAAAAAAGACAAAATAAATATGAAATAAAATTAGGGAACACTAATTAACATCGAATAAACAAATAAATAAATAAACAACTGTGTGTAGTTCAAAGCCATACTGCTGTAGTGGCCTTTATTCATAAGAAAGGATAATTAAGAGGAGACTCACTCTAGAAGAAATGTCCGAATTTGTGACAACCCAGGAGAACAACACTTGTTTTATAAGGTGGACTGCCGTGCCTTCTGAGATCATGGTAACCTGTAGTTATGTGATTGACCTCTCATTATACGGGTCCCATTTATGTGGGCAGAGTCATCAGACAAAATGACCGCCGAACTGACACACCACTGAAATGCAATGCAGTTGCTTAAAGAAAAAAGATTTGAATTCATTAAAAGAAAAAACAGATGTAATGATTGAAACAGGAACAGCTTTTGTTATTGGAGGGCAATTTCCAAACATGAAGAGAACTTTGTCTTACTAAAAGCTTCACGACGTCCAAGAGCACTCGCCTGACACAAACACGCCTTAGACGCCAAATGAAATAATTAAAAACTTCAAACACTTACTGTGTGCCTGGGTGTCATCTCCTGTTTTGCTAAAATGTCATTTATGACACAACAATAATTCTTTCAGTTCTTTTAGGAAAACATGAACACTGACTAAATATCAAGGCAGTTAACTGTCATGGCACATTGGTCAAAAAATGGATAAATAAATACAATATATGGTAACCTCAGCCACTATAAAAAAAACAAAACCTCACGCTGTTCCATTCCACTAAAACTAGTGTGGTGCTGAGGTGTCATGCATTGCATGGCTGTGCTGGGGTCTTAATTTTGTTGTGTGGTGGGTTTGGCAATGTGCTGTATCAGTGCATGTTCCCCACCGACTGCATGTGTGATATTCAGCCATTTAAAATCAAATTGTCATTACAGTGCCCGTCACCGTGCTCATGTGGGTGCCCTGTGATGGACTGGTACCTTCTGCACCAGCTACTGTCAGGATTGACAATAAGAACTGAAACAAATAAACAATAGTCACTGAAATACTAAGCTGAATCAGTCAAAAAGCTATATAATTATTGTATAAATATAAAAAGTAGCTACTTTACAAAGCACACTTGTCCACCTCGCCCTGAATATGCCCACTGGGGTTTTCACAGACAACAGGGTTTACAAGTTACATTCAACAGCAAGCTGAATGTATTTTTATATTGTTTCCGTGTAGGTCTGTCATTTTATTTATTCTTTTTATACTGTTTTGTTTGACTGGCAGTCACCAGCCATTTACAGGGATCTAAAATGACTGCAATATTACATAATAACACAAGGTGGGCATGGCTGCATGGTGCCCTGGTGGCCTGGGGAAACATTACGGTCATCTGCTGTTCTTACTCCATTATGTATCTTTTTTTATTTTTTAAGTTAATCAGCTGCATGTTGAGCTTTGAATGTCCAGGTGACATTGAGCACAAGGTGGGAACTGAACCTGCTCAGGGGGTCACAGGCTAAACACAAAGGCTAATTTACAGTTGATAAATACCCAAATACACACGCATCATTCAGGTGAGGGAGAAAACCAAAAGTACCAGGAGGAAAACTCACACAGACATGGATGCTCAGGGCTCTGGAGTGATGTGTTAGCAGCACTAATCACTGTGACACCAAGTCACAACCTCATGAACAGTTATCATTTGTTTGAAGCCAAGTGTATCACGGGTTAGCCATCTACCAAAAGACTCCAGCCAATGACAGCTATTCGGTCAAATACAGACAACTGGTGGAAAACTCCAACAAAGGCTTACATGACCAGCAGAGGACAAAGTCACTTTAGGGTTTGGAAAACATCAACCCATCTGATGAAGCCAAATTCCTCTTGAAAAGAAAACCAGTACAGTACATGCTGAAGACCATGAGTCCATGGTTCATCCATCCCACTGGCATCCACAATGGAGACTTGTGGTGACAGTGTTGGCAAGAACTGGGCCCCTTAATACAGGTGGACCAACATTTTGAGAGTCACAGGATATCTAAGCCTGGAGCATCCATCCATGGCAGTGGTGTACCTAAGTGCACAAGCCAGAAAAGTGAGGGCTTATACAAGAATGTGTTTCTTTATGTGACAGTTTTACTGGGTTGGTAAGTATGTCCGGTACCGCCATATCAATCAGATGCTGCATATGTCAGTTGTGGTCCATAGAGGGTGCTATTGAGTCAAACGTAACTGAAGTCTGTGAGGCAAAAATAAGTGAAAAAGAAAACTAAAAGTAAAGATTCCTTTATGTTCTAGTTTGACTGGGTTGCTAATAAATATGTCCAGTACTTCTATACGTACATGCTTGGTGTACATTATTCACATTGCATCATGCCTCAAAGATTTACTTATGTAGAGCAAGCTTCGTATGAGTGAACGCATTAGAATTAGACACGTGCATGCGCTGAAGTGAACATCAGTGTGGAACAACTCAAATTTGCATGAAGTCAACTTAACTGTGGCCGGCAATAAGCACAGCTCACAAGCATCAGTCCGTAGTCAGCAGTAATCACACCACAAAAATACATTCTAAAGAGGCCATCGTTTTTCTACAATACTGTAGCACCTTGAGCTTTGGGTCCATGCCCGCCCTGCCCTGGGTAATTCTTTGGAATCAGCTGAAGTCTCCACAGTGTTTGACTCAAGAATCGGACGGCTTTATCCATCCATCCATGTTAGGGGCTTGACAGGTAAACTTGTAATTTACATGAAGTTCATCAAGCAGACAGACTAGCAGCTTCAGCACGTCACTTCTTCTGTGCTGAATAATGTGTGAGAAAACTTGAGAGTCCATTTATCACCTCATTCATAGTTCATTGTCGTCTTTCACTAGCAGGCGACTTCCCACTCACCATCTTTATGTTTTGTCTTTTTAACTTTTGAGGTACTCAGCAAACCTTTATACCATCCATTTGAAAAGAATCTATACTAATAAAAGGCAAAGCCCTCACTGACCGACTGACTGACTGACTCACTCACTAATAATTCTCCAACTTCCCGTGTAGGTAGAAAGCTGCAATTTGGCAGGCTCATTCTTTACAGCTTACTTACAAAAGTTAAGCAGGTTTCATTTCGAAATTCTACGCATAACGGTCATCACTGGAACCTACTTACGTACATATATACCAGCCTTAGCCTGCAGCTCGGTCGCCGTGTGAGGCGGAGTTGCATCCCTCATCATCATGCCTCCCACGTAATTGAGTGCCTGCCCATATAAGGTAAATATTCGCAGGTGAAGGACTGTGCTTATGCAAACGAAGATGAGATGGTCTAGTGTTTGGCACAAACTCAGCGAAAGTGCGAGAGAAACTTTTAAGTGCCGGGTCTTAGCTAACATTAAATAAAGCCGTGGACATCACACGAGATAGCACAAGCACAGCTGAGAAGCTGCATGTACTCCGAGCGGCTCACATGAACTGACTGTGAACGCAGTATGCAGAGAATAAGCAAGGGCTCCAAAGAGCGCTGAACAAAAAACGCATTACACAATTGAGAAGGCAGCAAAAGAATATGAAGCGAGTGACGCATACAAGCATACTCATAAGTGCAGCTACTGCGGAAACAAAGCACGGTGTAAAGCTTAACTTTAAATTAAGTTCACAGACGCGCTGTCGCTGGCATTTGTCATGCCTACGATGAATACGATATTCGCGAGATACAAGTTTAATGAGAAGACGCAGGGTATAAACGAGACTTTTCATCACTTTGTAATGGAGTTAAAATTGCTGGTGAAGGACTGCGCTTATGCAAACAAAGATGAGATGGTCAGGGATAGATTAGACAAACAATAGAATATAACTGGAACACAACACATCCTCCAAATACGAACCTGATTAAAAGAAATAATGATAATCAAATCCTTGATGACAGCAACACTCATAACAGTGACAAAACAATTACATTGACAATCAGGTTACGTTATTTTTAAAATGTTTCCTTTTCTTTTTCATAACTTCTTTAACACACTACTTCTCCGCTGCGAAGCGCGGGTATTTTGCCAGTAAAAGAATAATTTTCACTGCGTTTTTATTTACATCAATTCAACAATCATATATTTCCTGCTCATTTGAAGCTAATGGGAGTAGGAATTCTACATCACCTAGACTGCATATGGCTCCTAGGAACATTAAGAAGCTGTGGTTCAAAAATAAGCTGCTGACAATTATGCCTTAAGGCAGGGACTGGCTTGCAAGTGAAGATGAAGACGATGGACTCCACGTTATGCATCAGTCTGTTCTGAGCGGCAGTTCAGGTTCCTCTGGACCTCAGTACTCTAGTGCTCTAAGTACCATGTGCTAACTTAGGCCTGTTTATTTCTGAACTAAATAATGTATCTAAGGCATGCTTCATTTTCATTATCAGTTACACCATTTATTCCATGTCTTTAGTTTGCTTGCTAATTGGACCTTTTTCTTATTCTGTACAGTTAATTAAAAATGCAACAAAATTCTGATATGCAGACTGAATTATTCTGATGATCAGCGGCTCCCTCTGCTCTATGCTGCTGGATCTGAGCAGCAATTGCATTCAACACGTGTGAAAATAAATAACTAAAGAAGTAACTATTCAATTAAAAATGTGCAAGTGTGGGACCTGAATGTAAAACAAGTCAAGTTTCCTGTCCTGGTCTACTGGATTCATTATTGCTTCTTAGTCTACCAAATTCCACAGTTCATCTGAATAACCAGTGACTCATATAAAAGATGATAATGGAACTAGAGAAATGTTAAATTAAAATATTCATTGCTTTCGCTGAAAGATTGATTTGTAGATTGGAGCAAAAAAATAAAGATTAAGCTATCATCCCCTGACTGGTTCAAATTTAGAAGCAAATGCATTTGTTCTGAACTTTAAATTGTATAACTGATGTACTGTATAGTCATAAATGATAGTTAGAGGAGAAAGGGACAACTGGAAGGCCAGAAGAACACAGCAAAGTTCACAGAGGTGCAGTAGTTACTGCTGCTGTCTCACTGACTACTGGATTCAAATTCTAGGCCTGTCACGGTCTGTTTTCAGAGTTTGCATGAACTCCTCTGCATGGACTTGTAGCTCAGTATTCCAGTTTCACTCCCACACCACAAAGACATGCAGGTCACATTAATGAGGGACTCTTTTCACAAGAACGACAAATCGTCATTGGAAAGGTTTGGGGCAGCCACCCATGTTATATTTCCCGGCTGCAAAATCGATCAAAAACAACAGACATGTTCACACGACTGAGTCCAAAACAGAACTGACTGCTGCCTTAAGATGACGGCTTTTAAATGCAAGTAGAGAAAGTGATGTCATCAGGGCCGGAACCGGAAGTGACGTCCTTGGTTGCCCCGGAACCGGGCGTGACTTTCCAAGAATGGTCTGCAAGGAATTGAGAGAGAGAATCAGTGCACTTCGCCACCCCCTGGTCAGGCGTGGAATTACGTTTATTCAAGCCCTTTAGTTGTCCCCTAATCGCGCGTGTAACACTCTGTAAATCAACGTGATCAACGAAGCCGTCCACAAGCCTTGCACTCAGTGCTGTTGAGATTCTATTGGGCCTCTGTGCATTCATAATTACAAATCATACATATGGGCACTGACATATTTGCTGATAAAACAGCCAAGCTGTAAAAGTAATCACGCCGAGTTTCCTAGGAATTAACAAATAAACTTGAATAAAATGGCCAAGATGTGAATGTCAGTATCTTAGGCAGAGGCTTAATTCCTAAATTCACATACAGTATCTCAATATATACTGCTCAAAAGAATTAAAGGAACACTTTTTTAATCAGAGTATAGCATAAAGTCAATAAAACTTATGTGTTATTAATCTGGTCAGTTAAGTAGCAGAGGGGGTTGTTAATCAGTTTCAGCTGCTGTGGTGTTAATGAAATTAACAACAGATGCACTAGAGGGGCAACAATGAGATGACCCCCAAAACAGGAATGGTTTAACAGGTGGAGGCCACTGACATTTTCCCTCCTCATCTTTTCTGACTGTTTCTTCACTAGTTTTGCATTTGGCTACAGTCAGTGTCACTACTGGTAGCACAAGGTGATACCTGGACCCTACAGAGGTTGCACAGGTAGTCCAACTTCTCCAGGATGGCACAGACTTCATGAGGGTTGCCTGAGGGCCCAAATGTCTACTGCGCCCTGTGCTCACTGCACAGCACCGGGGAGCTCAATTGGCATTTGCCATAGAATACCAGAATTGGCAGGTCCACCACTGGCGTCCTGTGCTTTTCACAGATGAGAGCAGGTTCACCCTGAGTATATGTGAAAGACGTGAAGAATATTATGCTGCCTGTAACATCGTTTAGCATGACTGGTTTGGTGGTGGGTCAGTGATGATCTTGGAGGCATATCCATGGAGCGACTCACAGACCTCTACAGTCTAGACAACGGCATCTTGACTGCCATTAGGTATCAGGATGAAATCCTTGGACCCATTGTCAGACCCTACGCTGGTGCAGTAGGTCCTGGTTTCCTCCTAATGCATGACAATGCCCGGCCTCATGTGGCAAGAGTATGCAGGCAGTACC
This sequence comes from Polypterus senegalus, assembly GCF_016835505.1. Classification (NCBI taxonomy): domain Eukaryota; kingdom Metazoa; phylum Chordata; class Cladistia; order Polypteriformes; family Polypteridae; genus Polypterus; species Polypterus senegalus. The sequence continues at coordinate 247,250,798 of NC_053154.1, forward strand.
TGGAGGATGAAGGAATTGAAACAATTGAATGGCCTTCACGATCCCCTGACTTAAACCCAATAGAACATCTGTGGGACATTATGTTTCGGTCCATTAGGCGCCGCCAGGTTGCTCCTCAGACTGTACAACAGCTCAGGGATGCCCTCATACAGATCTGGGAGGAAATGCCACAAGACACCATCCGTCGTCTCATTAGGAGCATGCCCCGACGTTGACAAGCATGCATACAAGCTCGTGGGGGCCACACAAGATACTGAAAAGCATTTTGAGTAGCAGAAATTAAGTTTTTGAAAAAATGGACTAGCCTGCCACATCTTCATTTCACTCTGATTTTAGGGTGTCTACACAATTGAGCCCTCTGTAGGCAGAAAACTTTTATTTCCATTAAAAGACTTGGCATCGTTTTGTTCCTAAGACATTGCCCTGTCGTTATTTGTATAGATAGCCAACTTCATATTGAGATCTGATGTATCTAATGTGTTTCTTTAAAGTCTTCCTTTAATTTTTGTGAGCAGTGTATATATGAGAAATCACATAGCGCTGGGCGGTCTTGTGGACCTGGTGTGATTGCCGAGCCGGTCACTTACAGTGGAGATGACGCGTTCTCCCTGACATGTACGTTCATTAAAATGTCACCTCCAAATCTGCTTGTTAGTGTCAAGTAGACTGAGTGCCTGCACCTAAAATATTGTAAGAATAAAAAGACCAGGAGAAGAAGAAGAGAGGTTTCAAGGGACAGGACAAAAAGACTCAAAAAATGTCCTGGGATCAGGAACGAGAAAGCAAATGAATGTAGCGATCATGTTCTTGGGGGCAATAGAGCATCAAAGTCAAATGTTCTCAGCAGTTTCCGAAGCTAACTAACAAGTCTGAAGCCCTAACCAAAGTCAATATGAAGTCAAGTAACAACCTTTATTTTTATTTTTTTTTTTTGGTTATCATAAATAGCAAAACAGATTAAATATTGCGGTAGAATGATATTCCATCGTAACATGAAATGTTTATAAATAAAGCAAAAGCAAAGTATTAAAAAAATAATGCTTGAAACTGTTTATCCAGTTTAAACACTTAATGCTACATACTCTGATTTCCTACAACGCTGCAAGAGAAAAAACAGCTTTAGGAATGGAAGAAGTGATGAAATCAAATAACAAATTATTGTCTAACTCTTAAAAATAAATATGGTGGAAAGACATGGACGCTATCCAGTGACCAGAGATGAAGACTGGACTCCTTTGGTACTGTGTCTCTCCGGAAAATCCTTGGGTACCATTGGTTTGACTTTGTGTCGACTGAGCGGTTGCTCATGGAGTCCCGAATGAGGCACATTACCTGCATTGTGAGGGAGTGTCACTTATGGCACTACGGCCATGTGGCGCGTTTCCCCCGAGGGTGATCTGACTCGTAAGATCCTCATTGTTGGGGACCCGAGTTGGCTGGACCAGGCCAAGGGGTCGCCCACGTAACACCTGGCTGCGGCAGATAGAGGGTCATTTCCAGAGGGTGGGACTGGACCGTGTGTCTGCCTGTGGGCTTGCCAACCGGGATCCTGAGTTGTTTCGTCGTGTAGTGGGTGAGGCAGCACGCTATACCAGTGCACGCTCCCCAACTTGACTTGACTTGACTCTTAAAAACAAAATGTAGTCGAAAAGGTCTCACTGCCAGGAATGCTGAGTCTCATGGATTGCTGTTACAGTATACTATTGTACTTGCTGTGTATTTTAATTTGTTTCATTGCGCACTGTTTTTGTTATAATGTGTTATTTCCAAATGAAAGGAATTAGGTAAAAAGAAAGTCTTGGTGTAGCAGGGTAGAAATCTTTCAGCAGACTGACCCTGAAGAACTGTGATAATAAAGCGAAAATAAAACAAGCAGGGATGCTTACAGTTTAAACACGTGAAGTATACTGAATGTTCAGCCAAGCCTTCAGGGAAGCATCTGTTTAATAAATGTAAATGAAGGGAGAAAATCATCAAGTGTGTTGCAATGTGATGGGATCTGCAGCAGCAGCAGCGAGCTCAGGATCTGAGTTGCTCAACATCAGTGGAATTGCGATGATACCATACAAGAAAGGCACTTGGCAAAAATCAGAGAAAGAAGGCGACTGTGACTGCTTAAGATACTCGAGAAGTAACCACAGTAGGCGTGTGAATCCAAAGAATGCCCTGCTTGAGTAAAGGATTGTTAGTGAAATTACATAATTCAATGAAATCCATCCATTTCCTGAACTTGCTTAATAAAGAGAAGAGACATGGGTACCAAAAGCTATTCCAGGATAAAGAACCAACCCAGCACTGGGCATACTCACGCACACATTCATACAGGACCATTATTATGTCACCACCACCACCAACACTGCTGCACATCTTTGGAACAGCGAGGAAGACCCACACAGGCACAGGGAGAGCACTCTCTTAATCTGATACGCAAAACTCCCAGAACTGAGTCACACTTGAACTCTAAACATAACCACAGTACAGTATGTGGAATACAGTAAATGTGATATGCTGTATAACATGACATAACATTCTGAAACCTGCGCAATCCACTTCTACTCGGCCCGAGACAGAAGCCCTCACTCACACAGGCCCAGTTGTCTTTGGGGCTACAAAAGGACAGAATGCGGTACTTGTAGTTAGTTAATTAAGGGACTGAGATGGCAACTGACATTCTTGTCATGAATCAAAATGCAGAAAAGAGCTTCTGTAAGATGTCCAGAAAAGAATGTTTTTAGAAATACTCTGCAGGTTAAGTCTATCTATGTTATATGAGTTTGAAGGGACTCAGGACTCATCTTGGTAGCATCAGGCACTGCATTTTGTCCCCCCATGTCATTTATTTTTCCGAACCCACATTTGGTAGTTTAAGGTTGAGGGAGCTGAGGAATGCCAGCCCACCGTGGTGTACATCCACACACACAACTTCACCTGGCCAGCTTATCGTTTGCCAATTAACCTTGCAGTACGACTTTGAATTACTGTGGGGAACACACAAGACCATAGGGAGAACATACAAACTTCATACTCAAGGAAAACTTCTTCTTCATCATGTGCTGCCCGCTAGTAAAATAATGCAGTTATAGATCTGTAATCTGCAGATTAAATGTGTACAACAACGACCCTATGACCTATGACAGGGGAGTCCAACTCCGGTCCTGGTGGGCCGCAGTGGCTGCAGGTTTTCATTCTAACCCTTTTCCTAATCAACAACCAGTTTTCACAGCTAATTAACTCCTTTTCTCTTCATTTTAATTGCCCTGTTTTTAAAGATTCAGTCCTCTGAATTGATTTGTTTCTTCATTAAATGGCAGCCAAACAGAAATGAGATGTGAAACGAGCCAACAGATGACCAGCTAAATTGGAACGTCAAACTCCAGCCAGTCTCTTAATAAGAAGTTGCTGTTAATGAAAGCCGTTTTTGGATGTCATGACTTGTCGCTGGTCTCATTCTGCCACAGCACACTGTTGGTTTTCTGTTTTTTCTAAGATGTTTTGGTGACCTGAGCAGACCAACATGACCGAGATCTTCACCTTTGTTTATTTTCAGGTTAGCTGGTTATGTGGCGGCTGGGTTTGTGTCTCATTATAGTTTGGCTGCTAATTAAGAAAAATGAATCAACTTAGGGGTCTGAGTCACATCAATTAAAACTGAGGCAAAACAAGTGAATCAGCAGCAAAAATGGCTCACTAATTAAGAAGATGGTTAGAATGAAAACCTGCTGGTACTGCGGGCCTACCAGGACTGGAGTTGGACACCCCTGACCTATGACCTTTAAGTGGCACAAAGGGGCAAAAGTGCTAATGAGTAAATGTAGCCCTGGGTTAAAGGATGCTATACACGTAACTTTTATATTTTTAATACACATTTTGTACATTCATTAATATTGTAATATTCCATGTATGGGTGGGATTTTGTTATGATTGGTTGGCACTTAGGTCCATGAAGTAAGACCGCGGCTCAGTTTACGGTACAGCAAGCGAGTCAAGCATTCATCCGAGTAAGCCGGTATAATTGGATAGCCTCACGCAGCACTGCACCTATTTGCCTCATAAAACATATTTAACTTCTGCACAAACTAAAAAATGGACAGAAAGACAGAAGAAACTTCATATGGAAGCTACTTAAAGGGTTGGTTATGATCTAATAGACCTTAATCCTGATGGGAAATGTTGTATTGATTGTATTTTTGATCGGATTGTGTTTTACATATTATAATGTTAACAAGACGCAGTACTGCATTGGATTGCTTTCTTATAACTAATTAATTTTAATGAAATTTACCAAAAGAGTAAAATATAATTAAAATAAAATAAAAAGGTAATTGTCAGTGTAGCACTGCTGCTGTCAATTATTGGCTTTCACAATCGTACATCCTGGAGCGCCGGTGCAAGAAAACAGGGCATCTTTGTGAAAATGGCGAAGCTGTCACTGTTTTATACTTTAGCAGGATTTCAGCACACATTACAACAGAAAAGAGGCTAGAAAAGGCAAGAAGGAATCAGCACAAAAAGACAAGACAGATGACCCAAACAGAATCATTTAGGAAACTGAACGCACTATGCAAGTTCTGTCATACCAACAAGACAAAAACACAGAGGGACTAATGAAGAAAAACGCCTGATACAGAGGAATCCCACAACTTGAGGAGAACTTCATGACGGTGGTGTCCTAATCTGCCCCTCTTAACTCCTGTAACTGCCTCGCTCCTCTTATATTTCACACAGGTTTTGTTGTTTCTCAGCATGAGCTACCCAAGTTGGTCATTTTCACCTGACATTTTATTTTCTGAGTCATCAAAGCAGATCTTCAGAAATTCAAGATATCAAGTGTCCTTAAATACAAAACCAAAATCAAGTTATTTATACACTTTATAAAATGCTAAGATGATTCAGACATTATGTTGCTAGAGCTCTTCCCTCACTGCTTCCATTATAAAGTCACTCAATATTTTCTTTGTACAGCACCATAAATAGAAAGCACTATGAAATGGAATTACAACATTAAAATGCAATATGACATTTAACAAATGAACAGCATTGTAGAACTTGAGCAAAGGGAAAGTGGGGAAAAATTGGCATGGCTGGTGGCTTACAACTTTGTGCAAAGAAATGACTGCCAGTCCAGCCTTTGCCTTCTCACTGCTTCTTCTACTCAAGGCGAGGCTATGGGGTGCACCTCTCACACAACGCATGGGGTGCCCTTCTGAGATGACCAAACACGCCTAGCAGCACTGAGCAGCACAGTCTCCAGGGCTGTCCAGTTATGCCATTCAACGCTAAAATCTTTCATGCCTTTTGTGTATTTAAAGATACATGCTCAGTTCCAAGAGATTAGATTGGAAGAACATGTTTGCACAATAAGGGCTTACACACAGCAAGCAATGCCATGAGGTCCAAAAAATAACCAAAAGGAAACTTATTATAAAATAATGATGGGATAATAGGAAGGAATGCTCAAAGTAAAATCAAAATTCAAAATATTACTAACACAACAAACTAATATACAGCAGACCCTGTGTTAGGATACAGTGGGTTAGACAATGGATGGATGGATGGAAGGTCTGCTGCACCTGCCTACCAACGGGGTGGCCTGTCCACTTACCCACAACTCTGTACTATGCACGAGTACAAAGAACACTCCTTGTGCCTCTTGTCCCTCTTCCAGTAAATCTTCGTTTTATTCTCGCCTCTCCATGTTCAACTAATCAAGCATTTGTCTTTCTAGAGCTCGAGCTGGAGGAGGCGTTGAAGCCCAGACTGGCCCATAGGATTCGGAAATACCCTTTGAAACTCCTGCAGGAAGTTCATACTTGGTGCACAGGAGCCCCGTGTTGTCTGCAAGTCCAGTTCCAGCTGTACGTCCCCGTACACATACCTAGAAACATTAAGTGCATCCAGCTTGACACACTGTGACAGATTTAGTTTGCATATGATGTCCGTTTAACTATTTTTGTAATAGTTTTAGCATATTATTAACATGCTGCCTGACCTCTTTGAATTGTGCCTTTTAAGATTTTTGTGTACTTCTCATACATTTCAAGTGGTGCTTACAGTATATGCTTGGAGTCGTAGGCATGAATGATTTGCATGTTCCAAGGGATAGAGAAGGTCATTCTTTTATCACTTTTGTTACTTTATTTTAAAAAATGCACAAGTATAATTAACATATTCTGTTTTTAGATTCACGGTGGCGCAGTGGGTAGCGCTGCTGCCTCGCAGTAAGGAGACCTGGGTTTGCTTCCCAGGTCCTCCCTGCGTGGAGTTTGCATGTTCTCCTGTGTCTGCGTGGATTTCCTTCCACAGTCCAAAGACATGCAGGTTAGGGGCATTGGCGATCCTAAATTGTCCCTAGTGTGTGCTTGGTGTGTGGGTGTGCCCTGTGGTGGGCTGGCACCCTGCCCGGGGTTTGTTTCCTGCCTTGTTGGCTGGGATTGACTCCAGGAGACCCCCGTGACCCTGTAGTTAGGATATAGCGGGTTGGACACTGACTGACAGATCAAGTCAGTGCTAACCATTTTGAGCTCAAATAAAAGTCATACTTGACCACCTTGACCCAAAGCAACATTGAAAACAGCCTGGCCTGTTACACTGCAGGATTACAACATTTTACAACACATCAGTGGTAGGGCTGCTGACTTGCAGTAAGGAGACCCGGGTTCGCTTCCCGGGTCCTCCCTGCGTGGAGTTTACATGTTCTCCCCGTGTCTGCGTGGATTTCCCCCCACAGTCCAAAGACATGCAGGTTAGGTGCATTGGCGATCCTAAATTGTCCCGTGGGGGTGTGTGTGTGTGTGGGTGGGACCGCCCTGCGGTGGGCTGGCGCTCTGCCTGGGGTTTGTTTCCTGCCTTGCCCCCTGTGTTAGCTGGGATTGGCTCCAGCAGACCCCCATGACCTTGTAGTTAGGATATAGCAGGTTGGATAATGGATGGATGTTTTTGGATTTTTATGTGAATTTTACCAATAAATATGAATAAGTATAGACGAAGCCCCTTCTCACACCCTTTTTGTCAGAACACGCTTTGAATCAAATGATCTTCTTTTGCCAAAGAATGAATCACTAAATGTAAGCGTAAACACAAATCAGTTTTAACAGCCAATGAAAATAATAAATAAATTAATAAAAGAGAATGCAACAAATGTCATGGCGCAAAGCTCGATTATCAGGAAGCCCAACTGAGTTGTTTACTTCCAATATTAAATAAATGAATAAGAACATTTTAACTAATTCCAGGGCATTTTTCTGACAAAGAAACAACAGCCTTCAAATGGAGAAATTTTTTTTCTTTCATTATAATGTATAATGTGTGTTTACAGACTAAACTAGTCCTGGCAAAAGCTAAAAGAAATTAAAATCAGTTTTGTGTATACATTCTAATTGAGAATAGTGCTGAAAACAGTAGGCAAATTTTCATTTCTTTATTAAATGGAATTGGGTCACGGAGAGGCACAACTCAAACAGCAATTGGGAACAGAATACCAGCCATACAGCCGTCTGTCTCTCTGGTCCCACTTGCTTGTGATTCACGTTCTTTCCATTCTTAAGTGACTGGTGGCTTCTTCCTTCCACTCAAGGTAGTTGAGAAAGCCAAAGCTGTTTTGTTCAGAGTGATATTGAGTCACCAGACCTTCTCGCGAGCTGACAGTTAGCCCCCTGAAGGACAGGCTCTACATGCCCTACTGCTTGCTTCAGTTTCATAGCCGACAGTCAAAAAATCCACTTGTTCTGTCAGGAAACATTAAGGTGTTAGTTGGTGCCTTTTCTCTTTCCTTGCCTTCCATGATTTTTCTTACTATTTACTTAATTTAATAACATCCACTAACTGTTAATTCCTAAGATGTTCTGACAATTACGGAAGTCACCGGGGACACTTTACGAGGTCAACGTAACGCTACATAAATGATCCTATGACTTTCAGTTGGAGCCTTCAACTTCAGAATGTTAAGAGCACCGTAGTGTTTTTTAGTCCGACTTGTTGTGTTGTGTGCATTTTATTGTTAGCTAGGTAGCGTTGCACCTTTCAATCACAGCACACGCAACTTAACACGGCCACAAACAAAGGGGAACACTGCAAGCTTCAAAGGAAAAAGAAAGCCAGCGTTTGGACCTTGTAAATGTGGGGAGCCCAGCACAGCACAGATGTCTGGTTGGTGTTTGATGCCAGTTGTATCTCAGCAAAAGTGGAAAAAAATGAATGGACTGAACCTACAAGTTATTCCTCTGGTACAGTGCATCCGGAAAGTATTCACAGCACATCAATTTTTCCACATTTTGTTATGTTACAGCCTTATTCCAAAATGGATTAAATTCATTTTTTTCCTCGGAATTCTACACACAACACCCCATAATGACAACATGAAAAAAGTTTACTTGAGGTTTTTGCAAATTTATTAAAAATATAAAAACTGAGAAATCACATGTACATAAGTATTCACAGTTTTTGCACAATACTTTGTCGATGCACCTTTGGCAGCAATTCCAGCCTCAAATCTTTTTGAAAATGATGCCACAAGCTTGACACACCTATCCTTGGCCAGTTTCGCCCATTCTTCTTTGCAGCACCTCTTTAGCTCCATCATGTAGGATGGGAAGAGTCGGTGCACAGCCATTTTAAGATTTCTCCAGAGATGTTCAATCGGATTCAAGTCTGGGCTCTGGCTGGGCCACTCAAGGACATTCACAGAGTTGTCCTGAAGCCACTCCTTTGATATCTTGGCTGTGTGCTGAGGGTCGTTGTCCTGTTGAAAGATGAACCGTCGCCCCAGTCTGAGGTCAAGAGCGCTCTGGAGCAGGTTTTCATCCAGGATGTCTCTGTACATTGCTGCAGTCATCTTTCCCTTTATCCTGACTAGTCTCCCAGTTCCTGCCCCTGAAAAACATTCCCACAGCATAATGCTGCCACCGCCATGCTTCACTGTAGGGATGGTATTGGCCTGGTGATGAGCGGTGCCTGGTTTCCTTCAAATGTGACGCCTGGCATTCACACCAAAGAGTTTAATCTTTGTCTCATCAGACCAGAGAATTTTGTTTCTCATGGTCTGAGAGTCCTTCAGGTGCCTTTTGGCAAACTCCAGGCGGGCTGCCATGTGCCTTTCACTTAGGAGTGGCTTCCGTCTGGCCACTCTACCATACAGGCCTGATTGGTGGATTGCTGCAGAGTTGTCCTTCTGGAAGGTTCTCCTCTCTCCACAGAGGACCTCTGGAGCTCTGACAGAGTGACCATCGTGTTCTTGGTCACCTCCCTGACTAAGGCCCTTCTTCCCCGATCGCTCAGTTTAGATGGCCGGCCAGCTCTAGGAAGAGTCCTGGTGGTTTCAAACTTCTTCCACTTACGGATGATGGAGGCCACTGTGCTCATTGGGACCTTCAAAGCAGCAGAAATTTTTCTGTAACCTTCCTCAGATTTGTGCCTCGAGACAATCCTGTCTCGGAGGTCTACAGACAATTTCTTTGACTTCATGCTTGGTTTGTGCTCTGACATGAACTGTCAACTGTGGGACCTTATATAGACAGGTGTGTGCCTTTCCAAATCATGTCCAATCAACTGAATTTACCACAGGTGGACTCCAATTAAGCTGCAGAAACATCTCAAGGATGATCAGGGGAAACAGGATGCACCTGAGCTCAATTTGGAGCTTCATGGCAAAGGCTGTGAATACTTATGTACATGTGCTTTCTCAATTTATTTATTTTTAATAAATTTGTAAAAATCTCAAGTAAACTTTTTCACGTTGTCATTATGGGGTGTTGTGTGTAGAATTCTGACTTACTTTCCGGATGTACTGTATACTCAAGCATTGATCATTTACCCATTAGAGGCAATATCACGGCACTTCTGTGGGGCAACGCAAAATTTGGAGCTTTCAACTTCAAAAAGTCATGAGGGAATCATGAAATCAGTCATCCCCTCAAAAGTGTTAAGAACTTCTTTTGTTTGATTCTGTTCATTTTCCAGGATTTTCACAGTTGGTATTTTGTTCAGGGCTTAAGATTTGGGACCCTCTCTAGGTTTTCAATTCTTGATTAGCATTTAGGTTTGTGGTTTATGATAATTTATTACTTCTTCAAAGTCTTTTTAGCTGTATCTCCCATAGTTTCTTACTTAAGGGTTGTTTCAGCTTCTCATAATTGGTATTTTCCTAGTCTTTTTACTCCTGGCTTAGTATCTTTATTGGTAATCAAAAACATTTATTTTGATAAAATTCCTTATTGCTAATCTCAGTTATCATTACTGGGTTATTAATTGAGCCAAATATGTTATTGTTTCTCTTATTAGGCGAGTTTAGTACTCTGAAGTTTTTGTTTAATAAAGAATTTACAGATTTCATATTGTGGCAAAGGCGCTATATAGGTGTCGACCCGACACAGACTGACAGCAGAGGCACGTATAAAAATAAACAAAAAGGTTTTTAATTTTTCTTCAGCCATGGGGCACGTCTTCACTATGTCCCATAGGCCCAACACAGTCCCAAAACACCCCCAAAGAAAACACCCAAAAATCACTCCTCTTCCTTCACTCCTCCAGGCCGCTTTGTCCTCCTCCTCCCGACCCTGGCACCCGGAGTGGTGGCTGTCAGGTCCTTTAATAGCCCACCTGGAAGTGCTGCAGGTGCTTGTTGGCCTACTTCCGGCTGCACCTCCAGGTGAGGCTGCATTCCCGCCCAGACGGGCTCATTAGGCCGAGCAGCTCCCCCTGGCGGTGGCCATGGAGCCCAACAGGAATGAGCTCCAGGGTGGCCCTGATGAAACCCAGGAGGGCTGCCACCAAGTGTTCCAGGGGACGTAGTGTGCATCCCATGGCTGCTCCCCTGGATCCAGTGTCGAAGGGGGGTCCCGACAGGGCATGGGTCCCGGCCATCTGCCACAATATTTAAAGTATTGTTTTCTATTAGATAAAGATGTACACATTATTTGATTATATAAGAGTTGAAAGTTATATTTTGGGCACAGTTTAGTCAGAAGTGCATTTTCTAAGAGGCTGACTGAAACAGCATTCATTTTACATGGTACATATTTAGATTAAAAAAAATGAATTAATAATCGTCCTGCAATAAAATCTTAGTAGGCATGAATGAATCGCCATCCAAGCAAAGTACCACTTCCTTTTGCAAAAGAAGCCAATTTACTGCATAACTGCCGTAGGGATCAGAGATAATGAAACAATGTAGGAGACCATTTGCTGAAACATGCAGTGACTTCTTTCATGATCTAGTCCATTTGAGTGCGTTTTCACACCACCTTTCATCATTTATTGTTTTCTCTCCTTACCCCATCTGTTACCAGGATGTGACAGGTTTATGTATAGAAATGCCGTAGGCGAATGTACATGTGAACACGGTGATATATGGCTGGCAGTTTACCCCCATGCCGCTGGATGGAGTCCTCACTGCAACATGGAGGTGCCCCGAATTCCAGAAGGGCATCATGGACCTTGGAGTTTTTCTTCACAGCCCTGTTGGATACTGTGGGGGCCGCTGCAGGGAGGAACAGGGAATTGTACTTACCAGATAGCCCAGAAGTACTCCCTAATCACAGGGACGGAAGAAACAAAGTACTTCATGGCTGAAGAAAAGAAGGAGTTTTCACCTGACCCAGAAGTGTTATGAAATCACGTTGACTGAGGGACAGAAGCACTTCCGGGTCAAGGACTATAAAAGGACTGTGGGAGATCCCAGTGGGCTGAGCTGAGATGGGTGGGAGTGTGACGAAGTTGCTGTGTGGAGTGGAGGATTGATTATTCTTTATTACTGTGATTATTGATTTGTTATTGAGTATAGTGGAGGTGGAGGTGCTTTGTGGACAACTGAAAATATGAATTTCAATTATTGCGACTTTTACCTGGTGTCTGAGCGTGTTGTCTGAGGGTTCAAGGGGCAACAGCGACCCCTATCTATCACAACACTCATATACGATGTCATGGTGACTTACTATATACTGTATATATAACATTTTTAATAGCCCCAAGATGGCACTCGATTAATCGCAAGGTAGTTCAGCAAAGTCCAGAAGTCCTCTGTTAATGTGCCTGCTGTACACCGTCATAGCTGCTTAAACTCTGAAGACCTGTGCCTTCCACATAAACCCTTGATACTGTATATGACATATTTGTCCCACCAGCTGCTAATGTGTAAGACTTGTCAGAAGGTGTCTCAGCTCTGTACCTTCAGCTCTACGAAAAAATCTGCAGTAGGATGAAATGCATTTTGCAATAAATAGCGGTGTTAGTTAATACCTCAGATTTTCTTCATTCATGGACACAAGTTGACTTGTACTTTCTTGACTGTAGTCTGCAGATTTTGCTGCCTAGTTTTTAACAGAGGCATCACACATGTTTTGCTCTTAAGTGATAAGCCAAGGACATTGTACTTCTGTGATATTTTCTTTTGCACACATGAAGTTTACACAAGTATTGGCAATTTTGTCCTTTGACCCATCTGAGAGTTTTAAATCAGAAGCAACCATCATGAATTTGGTCTTTTTCAGCCATTGTTAATTAAATAGCTTAGGTCAGGATTCCCAAACTTTAAGTCAAGGCCCCCCAAAATGTTGTACAATCTGATCAGGCTCGCCCATTAATATAAAGCCAACATGATAAGGCACAGTGTGACCTTAGATCTCAGTTACTGCTAACAGCAGTCTCGCTATTAATCAAAGTAAACCGTCAACTGCAGCAGACAACTGACGCTTACAGTCTACGACCAAATGTCAGGCGAGAGCGCCGGGCCACTTTTTTTTTTGATAAAGCATCTCAGGAATTGAAATATCTTGAAAGACCACTATTTTCTTTAATTTTGAAACATTAAGTACTGATATTTAATTAGGCACAACAAATGTAACATTTTTTAACTCTAACTGCCCCCCCAATGCTGCATTTGGCCATTTTCACAATTTGTTGCGAGAGTTTTATTTAGGTAGCCATGTACTGTATGTCTTTAAGTTTTTCTTCTATATATCAAATGCTTTTCTAATTAATTATTTTTAAAGTAGGAACAATAGCATGGTTTGGTAAGGAATAAAAATTACAAATCCTAAAACTTAAATATTTTGAATATGCAAAATGATACAGTTACATCTGAATCCATTGTTTAAGAGCCAGCATTCCAAGTATTGACTCCTTCAACATTGTAGCTACACTGTGTGCTCTTGGCACTTCTTTGGATTTTGCTTATTATTCTTTACTTTCTCCAACTAGTCATTGGTTAAAGGACTTTAGCTTTGTTATTTGAATTCAATGTGTCTTTTTTTGGGCAGGTCTTATTTTTAAAGTTTTCTGACTTTGTTTTTCCTCTTATTTTTGAATTGATGTCAATACATTTGTACGGTTCTTCTTTTTCAACTTTAAGGTTTCTGACCTGAAAGCCTTTTACCCCTTTTTGTTGTGGTGCTCCTTGTGTTTTGGGGAAAGGTTCTGTTTTTGTTGGGTTTCACGTATATTTCTGAGAAAAGCCAAGCAAAATGACACCTTTTATTGGCTAACTAGAAAGATTACAATATGCAAGCTTTCGAGGCAACTCGAGCCTCTTCTTCAGGCAACATATCAGGACTCCAACATCTTGCCTGAAGAAGGGGCCTGAGTTGCCTCGAAAGCTTGCATATTGTAATCTTTCTAGTTAGCCAATAAAAGGTGTCATTTTGCTTGGCGTTTCTCTACATTCATAATGGCTAACACGGTACAACACCCTAGTACTACAGACATATATTTCTGGAATAGTTTGGGTTTTGAGTTTGTGAATCCATCCATACATTTTCTAACCCCTGAATCCGAATACAGGGTCACGGGGGTCTGCTGGAGCCAATCCCAGCCAACACAGGGCACAAGGCAGGAACCAATCCTAGGCAGGGTGCCAACCCACCACAGGACACACACAAACACACCAAGCACACACTAGGGCCAATTTAGAATCGCCAATCCACCTAATCCACCTGCATGTCTTTGGATTGTGGGAGGAAACTGGAGCGCCCGTAGGAAACCCACGCAGACACGGGGAGAACATGCAAACTCGGGTCTCCTAACTGCGAGGCAGCAGCGCTACCACTGCGCCACCGTGCCGCCCTGAGTTTGTGAAGTGAGGCAAAATCATAACAAGGTGTTATCCTCTACTTCTTGGCACTTGATTTGTAAGGTTTATCTCCAGTTCTGTGGGGGTGATGTGTGGTCATGAGGAGCCAAGTAAGATACAAGTACACACATCTCTGGTCTCGGAGGACGATGTTAGTGAAACTCATAAAGTCTTTGTGCTACTATTTAGGCACTCAGCAATAAGCCGTTTCAGTGAATTCATATTTATTCATGCCTACCTGAGACCGAGAGATCTCCCATGCCTATGCTTTTTCTGAAAAGAAGTTTCGACTGGCATACCATTACACGATGCATTGCTTTGTAGATAAGATATGACTATCTTCATTTAAGACATCTATATTAGAGCAGGTTGTTGCTGCATGAAAAAAAGGAAAAAAAAAAACACGGAAAGGAACTGAATCACTTTGTAAATCAGTTTCTTTATAACATGTCATTTTCTGTGTGATATAATGCTGGTCTTAATGTATTCCATTGATTCTAGATATCAGGAAGTCTATTTTATCTCTTCTAAGTAATCATTTGGACAATAATTTGAGCTTCTAAGATTTCTTTCCTATCTTTCTTTAAGACCCTTAGTAAGTAGGATGCCACCTACCATTATAGTTAATACATTCGCCAGTAGCCAATCCTAATCAAAAACAGACACAAGTAGTATCGTCATACGCCACAGGCTTAGACAGAGCGGCACTGTTGTATTGTTCTGTTGTATTGCCAAACACAGGGCCAGCTTTTATCTGACAACCCCCTAATAAACACAAAACCAAAATGGCACAGCTGTGATTATCTCATTCCCAAGCCTTTAAGAAGGACAGCAAAACTAACATTTAAACCGATTATAATTTGGCTGAGCGACATCTGAACCTGTTGGTTTCCTTTTGTAAAAGAGTATAACATTTTAGAGTCAAATGCTGGGAAATAATTATGAGGCAATGTACCTAAACTGGCAGTGTGTGTAGTATGAGTGTGATACTGTTTATCAAACCAGTAAAACCCACAGATACGATCAGCTTCCTCCAGACAGAATGCCAAGGAAAATAATCTAATGGATAAAGTCATTAAGGAAAGGTCATCTCCTTCATGGTGTCATCTTGATGTTATGCTAACTTCTTTGCTGCCAGACATCATGCTGCTTTTCCTTCACTGAGCTTTGACAGCTACCCAAGAACTGATTCCTATTGGGTATAAACACAGAACATGAAAGAAGCACCATACTAAAACTAAAATGTACGCGACTGATGGAGAAAAGGAAAGCAAGCGTTTACAGTGCTGTCCTCTTGTCTGTGTACTAACATTTCAGACAGAGTCGCTGCAAAATATGTAAACTGTCCCGTATGACTGCAGTAAGGTCAGTGAAAGAGCAAACAGATACTGACAATGTGCTGATCGCTCCGGAGCCAATCTCAAGAATGTTGCTATTGCATCTACAACAAGAGGCCAAAAAACAACTACAGTAGAGAACTGTGAGCAGGACGCTCACTTGATACTCCTTCAAGACAGACCATCATGCAAAACTCAGACTTACAGGTCTCACAGGATATGACGTTCTTTCAAAGGTTATATTACAAGTTTGCTCCTCATCGTGGAAAAATGTTAACACCGCTCAGTATATCCTAGAACATAAATCAAGCAGAAGCGGCAAATTTGTCTTCTTTGCCAGGGAGGCACACAGAGAAAATGGTGGTACAGACAGCAAGTGAAAAACTTACAGTATGTCCATCAAGAATTAAATATCGGGTCTAATATTTCAAAGCCTGGCTGGCACACATTAACACAGTTGCTAGCATTGAGAGCTCACACTAACAGTATGCTATACGTGGGCGCAAATCCCAGTTCAGCTGTTATTTGTATGGCGTTTCCTCATACACTCCGAGTCGGTCAACCATTCTGCTTATTTTACCCCTACATCTCTAAATGACTCTACAATGGCCAGGTATGTTAATATAAGCTGTGACAGACACGGTGTGTTCAAGACGTGCACCCAGCTCTGAAGGGTTTAAGCAGATTAGAAAGTGTTAAAACAGATTTTGATTAATCCACTTTTTCATTAAGAAATGTGAGTTCACCTTTACTTTCTCCCGCAGTGATGTACAGTCGTGTCAGTAATAACCACCTAGAGGACCAATGCTCGTGTATGTTCAAATTTCATCAGGAGATGATTGGTCATTGCATAAAAGTCATAACTGAGGAACCCAACAATAGAAATTATAGGGATCATTTCCAAAGGACACAGTAGTGCAAATCAATAGCATCGACGTCTGTAAAGTCTCAATCTAAGCTGCTCTCAGGTTTGATGGCTTCCACTGCTAAGTTGTTTGGCTCGACTGGCCGAGCTCAATTCTTTTAAGTATAACTGCTGGGGCAGGTCATTTTACACACAAATTACTCCAACAAAAGACTGCTCTTGGTTATTTATGACGGAATTCTGCATTTCAGGAAAAGGAAGGAGAACAGTATGAAAAGATCATAAAAATGATCAAACAGTAGGCAGCCCAGTGTTTCGAAAGTACTGATTTATAAGCAGCAGTACAGCCACGGCAGAAAAAATCCAAATGTGCACATCTGTAACAGTAATAACAGAAGCAATGCCTTCTATAAAAGAAAGTCATTGCCTGTAAATGCATTAGCGGTAACACTCCACACAGTCATTAGGCTGCCGACTGCAATGACTAAAACCAATGGCTATTTTGAGAGTGAGGCACACTTTCAGTGTTCTGCTCGCTGCCTTAACTACAGACAACTCCTAGACACTCCACTAATGCAACTGCTCAGTCAATTCAGTCCCCATGTCTGCCCGCTTGAGAGTCGCTACTTAATTATAGCTACTGGGTAAAAAGAGGTACTGCCATTATATCAAAGCACTGTAGTACTCACACACAGTTATCCAATAATACCTTTTTTTTTATTATTCTATATAATTTGCTAACGCTTTGTGCTGCAAGTCTGAAAACCCACCTGAGATGTCTAATAATTATATTTTTGTTTCAATTTAGCAGCCTCAAGAGAGTGTAAATTGGAGAACAGTCCTAGTCCTGAAACCTTTATCTTCAAGTCACTTACTGTGTGATAAGTGACCATTGTACCGTTTACTGGCTGTGTGTGACAAGATTACATTTCGCGGTCAGGAATCATGAGGAAGCACATCTTCTAAGAAACACTTTGGAATTGGAGATGCTGGTTCAAAGACAACTGGACTGAATTCCAGCTAACAGGAGAATGGATCAGTTACCCACCGGTCAGGCAAACAAAATTAGGAGGCTTATAATTTATAAAACTGTTCAGCTATCCGCCAGAAAAAGTTGGGGTATAGGAAAATGCTCAACTTCTACTTCAGTCTGGCTTTTTACTGCCACAGCTGCACAGTACTGCTACTTTACAGTTCCTGGGGCCTGAGTCGTATAATTCAGGCCTGGGAACCACACTGTCCTTGAAGTTTGCGGATTGTCTCTGTGTCAAAGGTAGGTGAGACCAGAATACTTGGTGAAAACTAACAATTGTCAATTTTGGTGGGCCAGAGAAGAAAACACAGCAGTTATCTTCCCTCACTGCGCTGTAGAACAGAACGCTTTAGAAGATTGGTAGATAGAGAGGTACTGGATGACTAAATTTCTCTGAGGGGAAGAATAAAGTATCTATATAGATAGATAGATAGATAGATAGATAGATAGATAGATAGATAGATAGATAGATAGATAGATAGATAGATAGATAGATAGATAGATAGATAGAAAAGAATTAAAAAGTAATAACAATGCAGGTAAAAACAGACAATAACTTTGTATAATGTTAACGTTTACCCCCCCGGGTGGAATTGAAGAGTCGCATAGTGTGGGGGAGGAACGACGATTTCCTCAGTCTGTCACTGAAACTACTCCTCTGTCTGGAGATGACACTGTTCAGTGGATGCAGTGGATTCTTCATGATTGATAGGAGTTTGCTTAGTGCCCGTTGCTCTGCTACAGATGTTAAACTGTACAATAGAGACTGCCTTCTTAACAAGTTTGTCCAGGTGTGAGGCATCCTTCTTCTTTATGCTGCCTCCCCAGCACACCACCGTGTAGAAGAGGGCACTCGCCACAACCGTCTTTTAGAACATCTGCAACATCTTATTGCAGATGTTTAAGGACGCCAACCTTCTATCTATCTATCTATCTATCTATCTATCTATCTATCTATCTATCTATCTATCTATCTATCTAAATTATACCTCAAGAAGTGGTTGAGTGGTTGTTTGTGTGTCCTGCAATGGCCGGACAGGCCATCCAGAGTTTGATCCTGCCATGTACTCAGTGTGGCTGGTTCTGCCATGTAATTAATAAAAATGACTTCAGAAAAAGGAATGAACAGCTGCAGGGGTTTTTTAGTGTAATTTAATATAATCATATTTTTCTTGTGGTACATGTATGCCTTATAAATTAATGATGACTAAAAGATTCTAGTCATTAGCAATGCTGGTCACAAATTCAGCACCCATGGGGTCAAATGGCACACCCTGAAGGAATTGTCATGGAGTCTGAATGCATGTCTTTCTCCATGTACTGTACTCTGGTTTTCCTCTCACATTTCTCACATCTCAAAGTTATGCAGGTGAAGTTAACTGGAAAGAATTAAAAGGCCTGGAATAAGAGTGTGTGGCAAAATGCATGAGTAGACCGAAGCCACAGTCAGCGCTGGGTCCAGCCTTATGCATGATTCTGCTGGGGCAGACCTCAACCTCCAGAACCTCTGAAATGGTGTTAAGAATGTTATGCGGTCACAAATGGCTATTTTAATACAGAAAGCGATTTGCTGCATCTTACAGTTGTACTAACTGCAGATAGGATTTATGTCCAACCCTGCTATATCCTAACTACAGGGTCACGGAGGTCTGCTGAAGCCAATCCCAGCCAACACAGGGCGCAAGGCAGGAACAAATCCCAGCCAAGGCGCCAACCCACCGCAGGACACACACCCACACACCAAGCACACACTAGCGACAATTTAGGGTCGCCAATGCACCTAACCTGCATGTCTTTGGACTGTGGGAGGAAACCCACGCAGACAGGGAGAACATGCAAACACCACGCAGGGACGACCCGAGAAGTGAACCCAAGTCTCCTTACTACGAGGTAGCAGCGTTACCACTGCGGCACTGTGGATTTATGGTTCATTTTATTTTTTTGGAAAGTGAAAATGATAGAATGAATTAACCAAGTATGAATAACATGTGCATTTTTCAGTCCTTGGCAACACATTAACTCACATGTATACCCTTGATTCACTGACAGGAGATGACGGTGAAATCATTTCAACTCAGGCGCCACTATCACAAACCTTGGCGTGTTCACCCTGCCATACTTGCTTCCTTTTCATTGCTGATGAATTAACTCTAAATACACATTTGACTTTTTTGATAAGTAATTGCCTTCATACTATTCTGCAGTACTTTATATTATTACAGGAAATAAGAAAAACATAACTCTAAGCTATGTATTTTTTCCATTTCTTTTAATCTGAATCAACACAAATAACTGCTCTGATGATTAGGAGTGACATATCAGTAAGAATCAAAAGCTGCCAGAAACCACATGTTTATGCTGGATGCTACGTGTGGCTTCACAAATTGGCACGGGAATGAGTGGGTTAATTAAATGAATGAATAAATAGAACCTCTGTTGAATTTATGTACACAAATACCTGTGTTTGTGTAATAATCTATACTAATAAAAGGCAAAGCCCTCACTGACTCACTCACTCATCACTAATTCTCTAACTTCCCGTGTAGGTGGAAGGCTGAAATTTGGCAGGCTCATTCCTTACAGCTTACTTACAAAAGTTAGGCAAGTTTCATTTCAAAATTCTACGCATAACGGTCATAACTGGAACCTAATTTCTTCCATATACTGTAATAGCCTGCAGCTCGGTCGCCGTGTGAGGCGGAGTTGCGTCTCGCATCATCACGCCTCCCATGTAACTGAGTGCCTGCCTATATAAGGTAAATATTCGCGGGTGAAGGACTGTGCTTAGCATATTCATAAGTGCAGCTACTGCGGAAACCCTCCCTCAGCGAAAGTGCGAGAGAAACTTTTAAGTGCCAGGTCTGAGCTAAAATTAAATAAAGCTGTGGACATCGCAAGATTGCACAAGATAGTCGCGAGATACAAGTTTAATGAGAAGACGCAGGGTATAATGCCTCGATGCTAAAGACCTGGCGAAGTCATGCCTTCTCTGCTGGCCTAAAAAAATATCTGAATCACAAACTGATGTTAATTATATTTTGTCCATGAATACTTATTAAATAATTCCAAATAGTCTGTCCACTTCCTTTCATAGCTTTTCCGATGGTTGTGCTCCTTCCAGACATGTATTTCTGTATTAAAGCATTTAACCAATCACATTTCAGCCATCATTTGTTGCCAGGCAGAGAGGCCTTCACAATCCGTTGTGCAGGCCCTCTAACACAGAATAAATGTTGATTAAACTGTTGCTTCAATCAATCAGATTTTGAGTTGGTGTCAGTAGGGCCCTTTAGCAGGCGTACGGCAACGTCACCGTATTCAGACCCATTGATTGGATAGAAGCCGATATAAGGAACTCTACAAGGCCATTGAACGCACCGCAGGCACTCCGAGTGCAAGATCTTCGCACACACTACCGCCAAATCCATGGCAGGATTCTGGACAATATTATTTGCCAGACACAGACCAGATTGATGTTTGTCACACTCCTTGACCTCCAGAAGTTTCGGGA
Source organism: Polypterus senegalus (assembly GCF_016835505.1). Lineage (NCBI taxonomy): Eukaryota > Metazoa > Chordata > Cladistia > Polypteriformes > Polypteridae > Polypterus > Polypterus senegalus. The sequence continues at coordinate 247,271,603 of NC_053154.1, forward strand.
ATACAAGGAAATTTTCATGCATGCAGCCTTCTCCAATTTAACACAACAGCCACAGAGCAGTTTTTGATCTGTCTTGGCTAAAAACAGAACTGACTGTAGTGTATGCCATGGATAATTTTACAGGAAAATCTCCCACTGATCTCCTTGACTTCCTTCATCAGAAAAATCTGAATGAGAGCATGGGGCAGCTGTTCACATTGGTATATTTGGCGGTGACCATTCCCGTGTACACTGCTTCTGTCGAGCTGACATTTTCACCCCTAAAGCGAATTAAAATTCATGCCAGAAATACGACAGGGCAGGTTCGACTTTCAGCTTTAGCTTCAATGGCGATAGAAAAGGACTTTTTGATGGAACTGAAGCGCACAGATAATCCGTACGACAGAGTAATTGAACTGTTTTTAAGAAAAGAGAGGAGGATGGATTTTGTTTACAAATAATATGAATTTTTGGTGAGTAAAATGTTGCGATTTTCCTAAATAATATTGCAAGTTCATGAGTTATTATTGATGTTTTTTATGTGTGTTGCGGCTGTAGCTGCAGTAGAAAGGAACTTGTTCACCCCTTGTTTGCCTATTTGATAAAGGCATTTATTGTGGCTACAGGAGTTATCTATCTGTGATGCAGTGGCTCTTTATACTGTATTTCTGCATATTAAGATGGTTTTTATTACCATAAATTAGTTTTGGAGGGGCGGGTTGATTCAGACAGGGCACTACTGAAGGCCTAGGTGTGAGATGTACGGTCCACCACTGGACCAGATGATATGTAAATTTGATGAACATTACAACCCGAAAATAAATAAAACTGTAGAGAGGTTCAGATTATACTTCTCCCAGTGCATCTCTCTAAATCCTCCGTGCGGAAACATTATCATAAGGCTTAACAATCTTATTGTTACACCTTCTACGTGCACCAAACCATCCTCATTACGAAGTCTTCCTTGCTTTAACGCTGGCTGCTTCTTTCCATTCATCTTCCTAGCTCTTTATTTAAACAGTTTTCCTTCTCACTTTTCTGCTCCTGCACTGTCTTCTCCCTTTTCGTTCAAAATACACGCCTCCTTGCCTTTTTACAGTCAGCTCCCCTTACGTCACACCATGGTACGTTTAGCACAAGTTAATACCGGAAATGCCTGTTAAACTTCTTACATTCATGAGTAGTGATTTGCGTAGTGAGCACTTCGATCAATGAAACCTGTTATCTTTACAACGGTTGACAAACACGGAATGTAACTTCATAACAACACGTCCTCCAAATACGAACCGGATTGAAAGAAATAATGATAATCAAATCCTTGATGACAGCAACCCTCATAACAGTGACAAAACAATTACATTGACAATCAGGTTATGTTATTTTTAAAATGTTTCCTTTTCTTTTTCATAACTTCTTTAACATACTACTTCTCCGCTGCGAAGCGCGGGTACTTTGCTAGTGTATAATAAAACTCATATAAAAGAAACAGGCTGCTTGTTGTTTTTAAAAAAAAAAACAAACAGCTTTCCAAATTCAGAGACTAATCAAGCTCTTTGTTGCTCATGGCATAAAGCAGTCATGGATTTTTACAAAGCACATTATCTATATATTCACCCATTTGTTAACCTGCTTATGTAGTTCATGGACGGGGAGGCTGGAGCCGACTCAGCAGCACTGGCTCCCGTACACCCCAGCTCACCCCCCTGGGCACTTACATTCATTCGCAGAGGGCCAATTCACAAAGTACCCTAAGCTGCAAGTCTTTGAAATGCGGGAGGAAAACCAACATAGACATGGAGACAATGTGAAATCTGCATATTGACACTGAACAAGCAACACTTTGAACCCATGTCCATAAGTTGGGACAGAGTAGCACTAACACTCTTCAAAAATGCCAATTGACCAAGTTAAACTTATCATAAAAGCAATTAATTTATTAACATGTCATAATCATAACATTTTCCAACTTACCAAATCAAATTCAAGAAAGCCAGAGATTATCTTGCCCACATCAGGAGCAAAACAGGAACCAACCCAGCATATGAGTCCATTGTAAGGTGCACTCACACACACATCTGCACATGACCAATTTGGGATCAAAATTAACCTAACATTCACATATTTGAGCACCCTAGGAAAGGCCTGAGAACTGGCAACTGGATCTACAAGGCAGTAGCTCTTAACACGAACAAACTAACGTCAATATTAATGAAAATAAGGGGCTTTGCTCCTGCTTGCTTTGCTCGCCAACCCCTGGGCCTGCACTACACGCTAGCATCTTTGCGGATGTACAATTTAAACAGATTTTTATTTTCATGGGAATTGTTGCATGATGCATAATAGTAAGATGCAATAATTTGAAAGTAAATTATGTTTCATGTTGCGTTAGAGTTATTCGTTGAGTTATATGATTTTGTTCGGTTTGGCTTTGAAATTAACAAGCAAATACTTTTACAACTTCAGTACTAACAATTTTTTTAATTAAAATTTCGTCAGTATTGCATTGAATTTTGATTCTGTGTCTAAACTTACATCGTGACAACGAAACGTATAAAAGCCAGCAATTGAATTTCGTTTCTTTCTATTAAATAAAACGATTTTTTTTAATGTTTGGCTCAGAGATTTGTTAATTGTCTTTGCAAAAGCTGTTCTAATGGAAACTGTTAACGTTTTAATACGAATGGCATATCAAGATCTCCTTTGTTGTCTAATGTTATCCGCGGAAGATTTACTACATTACCTTTCTTGGATACATCCTTCTTTCTACAGTAATTCGTGCAGTGGAAGACTGGATGGTGTTAATGGCTGTAGATATTCTTCGGGATATTGTAAGTTGATGTTTTCATGTTTTGTACAATCACCACCAACTCTTTCAGCATAGTCTATTGATACGCATTTAATGAATTTTCCATGTAACTGATCAAAATTTTTGGTGGTAATTCGTTTGATTTCAACATTTCTCGGCACTAGGATTGCCCGTCTACTCATTTTTTCTGTTGATAGCCCTTCATATTGAAATTCTTCAATAAGATTTGGACATAATATGTCTTCTTTAATTGGAAACTTAAAGTGAGGAAAAAATTCACATTTATAAGAGCTGAGAGAACAGGAACTGTGTCTAACAAAAGCATTCACACGAATGAGGTGAGAGTACCGTGTGTGTGGTTGAATATGGTTGAGAGGAGGGCGTGACCTGAAAAAATCTCTTCAAAAAAGTCTCGTCTCATCGAAGGATTTATTTTATATAGTAGAGAGATGAGCAGACCAATGACACATAATACTAAGCACTGGCACTGGAAATGGCCAAATTGAATTGTCTCCCGGAATCGGTGGTAACCAGTGTATACAAGTGCCTTTTGAAACTGAATTTTGTTCATCTAAGAAGGCATAACTCATCTGCATTGTGTATATTTTCAAGACTGCACACGATGTCCTAAGCAGCATAGAAATCCCATGAGACACAAATCAGCAATCAAGTTTACTTGCCCATCCAGACCACATTCCATGTCGTCCATATTTTACAATTGACCTGTTTAAAGCTTATGCCATGTGGCACATTGAACAGCTGTGCAGAGCAGTGTAGTGTAGGATTTTAAATTTGTAAAGGCTTTACAGTTGGTGCAAAATGTCAAGAATTACACTATAAGCTCCTTACTTTAAACATTTAAAAGCAGCCGATACAAAATTGCTTACAAGAGAAAGACAACTATTGCCTGCATTAAACTGTGGGCACACGTTTGCTTGCAGTAAAACCAGAAGACAATCCATAGTTGGTTAAGAAATCACTTCATGACACAAAAGAACTACAAAACCCTCAAGAACAGCTCGATAGCTGCAAACACCACAGAAGATCTCTCAAAGTTTCAACCCTGAAGCGAAATGATTCTGGAAAAGTGGCTTGAATTTTGCTTTGTGGTACTCAAAGTTGATCCTCCTTTCTGATTCAGGTCAATTAGCACGAGCTTATGAATGTTTACATACCCAGTAAACTCTCAATAATAAGATAAAGACATAACTCACCCACCAGCAGTCAGAGAGGCACAGCTGCAGCTGCGGTCATTACAGCGCTCGGCTGCTTTACGCGCTCTCTCCATGCACCACAAAAGGAGTTTGTTCTCTCAAATGAGAGCGGAGTGCAAAGATAGGGAGACAAGAGTTGAATAGAAATCCTGCTGCCTTTCCTGAGCCTAAAATAAAAGGCAAAGCTACTCAATAATTAAACTAATGCAAGGCTTCACTTGAGCATTTTCCCAATTAGTCTTTTTTTGCAGAACACCTCTTTTATGCTAAGCAGAATACAGGAAAGCTGATAAAAGCAGGAGAGGGGCATTTCTTGCTCTTTAAAGGTCTCATTCATAGGGACTTGGACATCTTGTAATATGTGTATTCGTGCAAAAGATAGATTGAACAATGAACAGGAATACACCTGCCATTCTGGGACAAAACCTGCAAATGGATTCACAATCCGAAACTACTACTGAAATTAACAGAAGAATCAGAAAGGCTCCATGCACCTTGTAAGTCATTGGACACGGCTCAGCTTTGAGGGCTAGAATGGCATATCTGTCCATCAGACTACACAGAGCAACTGAACACTCTCTGTTAAAACATACACCAATGTTCGTGGAAAGTGGAGGGCTGATATAGCAGAAACAAGGATGCAAATAAATGTCTATATGGTGATAACAGCAAATATAACATTTATGTAAATAAGAACTGAAATCAAAGATCTTTCTGCTTACTCGTCTGCAAATGTAACAGACTGGCTGCTTTAAGAAACATAATTGCTGTGATTTAAGAGTTTTTAAATGCATAGTGTTATGTTTATGAGTCTATTTCTTCATTTTCCATCCATCCATTATCCAACCCGCTATATCCTAACCACAGGGTCATAGGGGTCTGCTGGAGCCAATCCCAGCCAACACAGGGCGCAAGGCAGGAAACAAACCCCGGGCAGGGCACCAACCCACCGCAGGGCACACACACACACCAAGCACAATTTAGAATCGCCAATGCACCTAACCTGCATGTCTTTGGACTGTGGGAGGAAACCGGAGCACCCGGAGGAAACCCATGCAAACTCCATGCAGAGAAGACCCGGGAAACGAACCCGGGTCTCCTAGCTGCGAGGCAGCAGTGCCACCCACTGCGCCACTGTGCCGCCACATCACATAGTATATGTGTACCAAATTTCAGGTCAATAGTTCAAACGGTTTGTGAGCTACAGGTGAGTTGATCTCCTGGACAGACAAACAGAGAGCCACGGTAGCGTATTATAGAAGAAGATAGCAGGGATTCCCGAACCATTTTAGCCAAGGATTCCCAAAATGTTATTACACCAATAGTTTGCAAAGTTCATATGAAAACTGATATATAAACAATTGGGGCCAAAGGGCGGCTTGGTGGCAGCTGAAAAAATATACATAATACGAGTCCTAGAAAATGAGCAAATTCCTATGGGTCTATAGTTAAAAATACATGTCCAACAGACCTATGCAAGCTAACAACCCAACCATCCTTCGATATTCTAACACACTGACCAAAAACACACCAATATTTTGAGCGACACTTGCGTCTTTGTTAGGAATTTTAACTGTAGAGTAGAAATGCAAAGTGCCACATATATTACTAGAGATCATATATGCAGGAACAAACTGAAAAGCTGATATTTGTTCATTGCCTTCTGTATTCAATCAATCAATCAACATTTATTTATATAGCACATTTTCATACAAAAAAATGTAGCTCAAAGTGCTTTACAAAATGATTACAATGCTCACCAAAGTCAACTTAACCTAAGGGCCTTAATAAGTGCTACTTAAAGTCAAGACATACCAGGAGTTATTGCCACTACCCCATCCAATCGAACAGAACAATACAGGGGTTTGATCAATCTCGAGCCATGTAGCAACACTGTGAATGACCAGCGACTTAAGTGACAGTGCACTTGAGATAACACTGGAAGACAAGAAAGCCAGTGTGGTTCAACAGAAAGCCCGTTGTCAGCATGGATTTTCTAATGATCTTTTCTCCATTCTGACTTCTAAATGAGTCTCTCTATCACTGTGTGAGGGCTTGTTAAAAATATATGGCAATGAAATGAAGCCAACGGTAAATAAAGAACTGAGATGAGAATGGTGGACATGCAGATTTTCACTGTGAGAAAGAAAGACAAATGCAAAGTTGAAAGAAAAGATAGGCGATAGGCACAAGGAGAAATAAGCTGAAGGGATTTGGGTTTTTCAGGCAGAAGACAGAAAATGACTGGATGAAGAGGTGCACTGTGATGGAGGTGGTGAAGAGCAAGCCAGCTGGTTAACCAGATACAGTAAGTGTGAAAAGCAGTAAGAGAGGACATAAGAATGACAAACATCAGCCCTCATACAGCACACGCTGCACAAGATCATTTATTGTTCCTGGCCAGTATGACTTGGTTTCGTTTAAATGTGTTCAAATGCATGAGAGACTTAAAGAAGAATTCCATTTATTTACATCAAATATATTATTTCTTGAAATAAAAAAGAAATATTGCTACTCACTGGCCTCCCATTTGATTGCCTTTGCCTCTTGTAACCTTGACCTGGAATTAATGATTATAGCAAACAGCAAGATGGCTAACACAGATATGAAATATATTATTGCAAAATATTCTTTCAACATTCAGTGGAAATTTTGCATTTAGCAACAACTTGGCTCAAAGTCAGAGTGTGTGTGTGCGTGTGTGTGTGTGTGTGTGTGTGGATGCTTACGTGTGTCCGGTGACAGCCTGGTCTTCCATTACATCTAATACTATCCACATAAACTCTCTATGCCCCAGAATGTGTGTTAAGAAGGGAGGAATCTGAAAATGGATGAGTAATATGAAGGCAAGGAGGTGTAATTCAGCAGACTAAAATATAACAAGACTGCAAGAAATGGGTGTACTGTAAACCAATGGCTGTCATCAAACTACACCAAGGGTTTAAAAGTCCTGGACTGTGAAATTCATAGTAAGAACAGTGAGTTTTCTGTACAAGTGCACTTATATGTTTCTATACTTGTGACCAGGTCACATTTGTACACACCAAGTCACTTTATTATGGCACACAAATTTGACTTTACCAAAACAGGAGCAGTCATTCAGAACATGAAAAAATATGATATCAAATAATAAATCCATTACCAAGAGTAATTGTGCACGTTGCTCTGTCAAAGTATGACAGCTTCATCCATTTGTGTTAGTATGGCCTCAATGTCCACCAAGCTTGACCAGTAGAAATGGGCAACAAAATGGACAAAAGGAGAGACTTATATTAGAGCAATGGCAAGACAAGGCAAATCCTTTAATTACAATGTAAAATAAATCAATGTAATGAAATAAGGCATATAAACTCATCTGAGTGGTATATCGATAACGTGAACCTCCATTGAATATATATCCATTGAAATTAGGCGAGACTCTTTTAACAAAAGCTTAATTTTGTATTGCCCAAGTACAGATTAAGTAGGAGGATTTAGAAAAAGGATGGATTGAAGTAAAGATGGGTAGGTGGATGGATAATGAAAAGTGAAATCAAATGAAGAACAGAAAATGGCACACATTAACGACAGGGAAATGAATAAGGAACCAGAAAATGAGGCCCTAGTCAAAATACAGGACCAGCTTTGTAAACGCGAAGTCGAAACTCCAAGTTTAAAGAGCCAAGAGAATCCAATAACAAAGAACACTAAGAGTTAGTTTGTACCCACCATCTTGGATGACCAGGGCATGTACAGCATTTACCTTTCTACTGGTGCACTGCTGATGTCACACTCCACACATTAATGGTCATTCTTACTTAGTAATGCTATAGTGAATAAACCCAAAATGGCAACACCCAGAAGAAAACAAAATGGCACTGTGAAATAATGTTTACTTTTGCAAAATTAAATTGAAACTAGAAACAAATGATAGAAATAAATTGTGTGTTCTAGGAAACCATTAGTGAAATGCAAAAAGGTCTGCAAAGAGTGCAGAGAAACTTGAGAAAAAAACTAAAGCTGAACTCAATTCATAAAACCTTGAACTTCCACCAGATAATCTGGACACATTTACTGTCACAGTCTCCCACTGTCCTCCATCTGAGTCAACACCTTTTTTGCATGACTTGATTAATTTCTTAGCAATCGGCTGCAGCCAACAACCAGAGCTTCAGCTACTCTCAAATGTCTGACTCCTCACCTGAGTTAATGGAATAGGATGGCACTTAAACTGAACACTTTCTCTAAACACAATACTGCCTCTGTAGGCTCTGATGCCTTTCTAGACCTGTTCAGCTAAGGCATACTCTCTCATACCCCTCCAAGAATTAGATATACTGAGCTTTCTAAAAGGTATCGAGCACCTGTTTTGAGGCTTTATGCACCTCTTCATCCCAAGGGCCTTAGTGATTATAGTATCAGGCAATGGCCACATACAGTACACACTTACTGAGGTTTAATTTTAAGGTGTTTACACACTTAGTTTATTCGGAGCATCTTTCTTTTTAAACTCTGGAGTGATTTCTCCCTTAGTCTGGTAGATGTGAAAACGGCAGTCGCACTCTGATATGGAACAAAATACCTGGACTGAGACTGTTTTGAAAGCAGTGGTCTCAGCAGAGGAGCGGGCAAACCGTAGAGCACCTTGTGTTGAGGTATGAATATGACTGCTCTAACTACAGTAAATGCTGTGCATTAGGGGTACAATTTGTGTGTGCTGTGTCACTCATACAATGCCATTGCTGCTCAAAAACACTCACAGACATACAAATACAGGAATAACACCCTTCACATGCAACAGCTATTACAAATGCCAGTGAATCAGAGTAACCCTAACAACAGTTTTAAGTTTAGAGCCTCCACGTGACTCTAGCCATTAGATAACAGTTGACAATGTTTAAAAAAAACATATTTTATTTGTGATTGGGTAAATTATTATTATTATTATTTGGGTAAATGGGTGAAGTTCTGCTGTTATGCACCCAAAATCTGGAATAGCCTGCCAATAGGAATTCGCCAGGCAAATACAGTGGAGCACTTTAAAAAACTGCTGAAAACACATTACTTTAACATGGCCTTTTTATAACTTCACTTTAACTTAATACTGATACTCTGTATGTTCAATTCTTCATAATAACTATTCACAGTGGCTCCAAAATCCGTACTGACCCCAACTCTCTCTTCTGTTTCTTTTTCTGGTTTCTTTGTGGTGGCGGCCTGCACCACCACCACCTACTCAAAGCATCATGATGCATCAACATTGATGGACTGAAAGCCAGAAGTCTACGTGACCATCATCATCAGGTCCTTCCATGAAAACGCTAAATACAAAGAGGACTGTTTGATTTATGTTAGGTAGAATGCCCAGAGGGGACTGGGCGGTCTCTTGGTCTGGAACCCCTACAGATTTTATTTTTTTCTCCAGCCTTTGGAGTTTTTTGTTTTTTCTGTCCACCCTGGCCATCGGACCTTACTCTTATTCTATGTTAATTAATGTTGACTTATGTTTATCTTTTATTGTGTCTTCTATTTCTCTATTCATTTTGTAAAGCACTTTGAGCTACATTTTTTTTGTATGAATATGTGCTATATAAATAAATGTTGATTGATTGATAAATGTTGAAATTAAACCACATACACAGGAGGCGTAAAAGAAATGGCTATTCCCAATGCAACCAAAGATCAAACCCGTTAAACTTACACTGCAAGAATGATGCATGAAGGTGGGAAGTCCTCGCAATGAAAACACTCTTCAGCAACGATGCGGACAAAACAGACGCATTAACTTTGACGTCATTTCATAAACGTTAATCAAGAATTCCAAAATTAACATTTTTAACAAATACTTACAGTAGTAAAGGCAGTAGACATGTGAAGTAAATTTAACTAAATAGAGGTTACATTCATATAGTAGACTACTAGAGAGTAAAAAAAAAACACAATATCATACAGTGACAAAAACTCATGATGAAATTTGTTTCTGGTCGATGAAAGAATTCTATGCTCACAGGGTGTTTATTGCCCTGCAGGCAGGTCACCCAAGTTGCAGGGAAAACTTGGGGGTTGGTGGTAAGATTGGCACTCCAGCCACAGTAAAAAACCTCCCACTGATCCAGGTGTCACCCGTTGTACAGCTGCACCCGATGCCAGTCCAGGTGGTTTACGGTGTGGTGGGTAAGGAAAGGTGCCGAATCAGCGCATGCTCCCAACCTCTCTCTCTCTCTTTAGGGTGTTTATTGGATTATAAGTAATCAAATTCATGATAATGATGATAACTGTTCCAAAACTGTCAGAAGTATAAGTTCACGAATGCTTTAACTCTTTCAGGGCTGATGTCGACTTTTGCCGAAATCCAGAGGTAGAGGATGGTAATCAGCTGTAAACTGTGACAAAACACACCCTTACGTTTATGTTTGACTCTCTTTGCTAGAAGTAAACTTAAGTAGCTTAGTTGATTTAACCTCGATTCCCTGCATGATTAGCAAAGATCCTCTAAAATGGCATTGACATCTGGCGAGAGACTAAATACTCCATGGACATTTTTACAACATATCACTGAATCAGACTCTGACTTGTCGGACTTGGAATTTGATATAAGTGATCAGAAGATGGACATCAAAAACAAAAGTGAGGTTCCAACATCATCTGATCAGTCCCCAGTTGATCGCGGTGTTGAACACGTTTGTCTAGCTGATATACCTACAGCCGTGTTCGCCTGGAAGGACCACCACTTATGATGACAAGAGGTACAAACCATATTGTGTCACACTGCGACTGCCGCCCAGCGGTTGTGCGAAGACAGCCAGGCAGCCAACCCACCGTGTATGACTGCGGGTCATCGAGGTGCCCCTGCGCAGCCACTGCCACCAGAGTTGCCGAACATGCACCAACAGCAGCCACAGCACGTAGCAACAGACGTTTTATGTTGAAACCATTGCTTTGTGTGCTGTTCAGAAAACTGAATTTTTTTGAAAAAATATTCAAGGTTAGAGAGAGTTAAACTGCATCACAATCAGTCTATCAGTGGGTCAGTTTAAAGTGCTCTATGTTTCAAGCCCTAAGCCAGATCAGCAAATTTCTAGTTGCACATGCGCACACATCAACAGAAGAGAAAACCAAGTGCATCCCAGGACTAAGGACATGTCCTACTCTGACAGACTCAGAGAATTAAACCTTCTTAGTCTCGAACAGAGGAGACAGTGGTGGGATCTAATCCAGGTATTTAAATCCTGAAATGCACTGATAAAGTAGATCCTGCAAAATTCTTAAGAGCAAATCACGTAGTTGAGGACATCAGTGGAAATTAAAGGGAAGTGTATTTAAGAGCTGCGGTGGGTTGGCACCCTGCCCAGGATTGGTTCCTGCCTTGTGCCCTGTGTTGGCTGGGATTGGCTCCAGCAGACCCCCGTGACCCTATTCGGATTCAGCGGGTTAGAAAATGGATGGATGGATGTATTTAAGAGTGAGGCCAGGAAGCACTTCTTTATGCCAAGAGTTGTGGGACTCTGAAACAAACTAATGAGACATGTAATCGAAGCAGAAACCCTGACAACCTTTAAGAAGAATCTGGGGAAGATACTGGGACAGTTAAGTTATTTGCTAAACAAGGGGGCTTGATGGACTGAATGTTCTCCTCTCGTTTGTCAAATCTCTTATGTTTCTTGAGAGTGGACATATACTGAGAACACTGCAGGGTTAAAGTGCCTGCCCAAACAATCCAGAAACAGGTTAGCAGAACCAGATACAAAGGAAATTTCACATATTCCAAAAAAAGAAATACTTTTCTGGACAAAAACTGAACATGTCATGTAACACAACAACTAACCTGAGCTTCCCAAAACATTTTAACTATATGTTAAAATTTGACGCAAGTTAACTACTTGTTTAATTTTTGCAGCATCATCTGCTCACGATTGGGGGTAGCGTTCCACTTGCCTTAAATGCATGGATGCCAGTGGTCTAAAATAATACACTAAAAATCTGTCAATTCAAATAATGATGTTACTTTTAAAGAATGAAAAAAAATCATGTTTGGTCAAGTATTCTATCTCTTCCATTTAATCACCGTTAAGCCATCAAGCAACACTTTATGAATATTCGGTGGGATAATCGCTCAATTTCAACTCATTCAAACATCCATCCTAAGCATGGTCCTTCCCTCTGGGGCAGTGGTCATTAGGCTTTAAGCTGCCATGTTGCCTCACTGTCAACCATAAGTAGACTGCTGGTCACTGTCACAAATGCAAAGAAGTGTCAAAAAACAAGAAGTCAAGACTTCAGCTGTACTTGAAAAACAGTATTTTTTGTCATCCAAGTTTCCTCCCACGTCCTTAAAGATGTGAATGTTACGTTAACTGGCAGTTCCAAATTGGGCCAGTGTGAATGAACGTGGGTGTGTGTGTGTGTGTGTGGGCCCTGCAATGGACTGGTGCCCTGACTAGGGCAGCTTCCTAGCTTGTGTCCAGTGTAATTGGCCCTATCACAATGAATTGGATTATGAGGTGTGCGAATGTTTGCTTATAATGTAGAGAGTTTATCATCAGCAAGTGTGAACCTCTAATTCCGTTTAATGCTATAATTATTGTATAGATAGATAGATAGATAGATAGATAGATAGATAGATAGATAGATAGATAGATAGATAGATAGATAGATAGATAGATAGATAGATAGATTTTATTAATCCCAAAGGGAAATTCACATTACCTGCTTACTTATAATCTGATTCTATTACTGGCAAAGTAAAATGTACACACTTGCAAGTTGCTATTTGAGTTTGTTGTCCTTCCTGGAAATGGCCATAGTCGCATGTCTTTGTATGCAGTATGCAGTTTGGTCTTCAAGAAAAAGACTAAATACAAGCACATAAAAGTGGCAAAAAGAACTGATTCTTCTTTTCTGTTAAGTAAAAGGACAGGGTGCTAATGACATGAATGCCACATTACTGTAATAACAGAACCTTCTGCTTGATTGCCATCTGGCTGTTGCCTCCATTTTCAGCTCACTTCACAAGAGACTGAGTCAGAGAGGCACTTTTTCAGCTCATGCATATGTACAGTAAATGCTTACAATGACTCAAACGATGTAGCCTGAAACAATGTGGCAACTTTATAGAAGATTTTTTTCTATAAAAGCATTTGCATGGTGCATCATACAGCCCACGTCTTCTAAAGCAGTGGTGACAGAATAACAATGTTAAACATACATTTCTGTTATTAAAAATTTGCATTCAACATGTCTGGTAAAAAGTCTTGGAGTTCTCAAAGCACCTAACCCTTATCAAGTCTTCCCACTCTGTTATCTGCCAACAAAACACTCTCCCTATTCCTCGGCTTTTGTATTAACATCACTGTATTTAAACATGTTCTATAGTAAATATAAGTTTTGCTTTTATATCCAAGAAAACACAAATATGCAATGGTCTGGAAATAAAACTTGAATTTGATTTTTATCACATTTCCAGCAGCTTTTAAACAACAACAACATTTATTTATATAGCACATTTTCATACAAATAATGTAGCTCAAAGTGCTTTACATGATGAAGAAAGAGAAATAAAAAACAAAGTAAGAATTAGAATAAGACAATACTAATTAACATAGAATAAGAGTAAGGTCCAATGGCCAGGGAGGACAGAAAAAACACAAAAAACTCCAGACGGCTGGAGAGAAAAAATAAAATCTGCAGGGGTTCCAGGCCACGAGACCGCCCAGTCCCCTCTAGGCATTCTGCCTAACGAAAATGAAACAGTCCTCTTTGGATTTAGGGTTCTCACGGAAGGACTTGATGATGATGGACATGTAGACTTCTGACTTTTAATCCATCAATGTAGGACATCACGGTGCTTTGAGTAGGTGGTGATGGCGCAGAGACACTGAGACAATAGAGATTATTTCACAGTCGGACCAGGGGTTGGCACTGCCTTCTAATACTCTTCCCTCTTGTCTCTCTGTAGACCGAGTGAAGACCGTATCTCTCAGTAGCACCACCTCTGGATCCACCCACTGATGATGTCACCACCGGCACCCTCTAATGATATCCTATCTAGTCCAGAACAATCTCTACAGACATCACTTCCTTTTCTAGCCTGCCTAACGCCACCTCTTCCTGCCTTTGCAATATATAAGCCACAGAATTCCCTTGTTAGTCAGTTTCATTTTGAACTCTGATTTCCTATTTTTTGCTCCCTATTACGGGGTGGCCATCCCCAAACCTTATTCCACCTCCGACTATTTCTTATTATATTTATATTACATTATATAAAATAATGTAAGGAAACATATGTGTGAAAGGTTGAAAGACAACATAAACAAAATCAATCAATCAATCAACATTTAATCAATCAATCAACATTTATTTATATAGCACATATTCATACAAAAAAATGTAGCTCAAAGTGCTTTACAAAATGAATAGAGAAATAGAAGACACAATAAAAAATAAACATAAGTCAACATTAATTAACATAGAATAAGAGTAAGGTCCGATGGCCAGGGTGGACAGAAAAAACAAAAAAAAACTCCAAAGATTAAAAAGATTAAAGACCATCTTTCTCAATAAATTGTGCGTCATCATTCCAGACAGAAGAAGCTCCTGAGGAGCTACAGCCTTTTGTGATAGCAGTTGGTGACCTACCTAGATCAGGTCAATCGCCCACACATTCATCAAGATCATTTAGAGCGGCAGATTCACTAAACAGACGGTGTCTATTTGAGACTATAGGAGGTTAGCTACACACAAAAAATATACTTGCCATGTCGGCCGTGGCACCGCCAGGCAGCCCAGAAAGACTAAGAACAGGTACGCCATCAAAGCAGCCACAGAGCTTTCAATGCAGCACAAGACTCACTCCACATCCTCCTATGACACACACTTACCAGGAGTCTGTTTCCCTAGATAAGCCTGACTTAAACTGACAGTTAGCCTGTTTCACACGACCACATTTTTTGTTCTGGGAAGCATCATCAATGAGTAAAGTTCCAGAAATCCAAACAGAAGCTTCTGTAGATGTTCCTCTGTGTTCAAATTCAAAACAAAACAACTGTATCTCATTTTTTTTTTTTTTACAGATTTCTGACTATTGAAGCACTAAGAAGAAAACTGTCCAAGCCGTCAAAACAGATGAGGGATCAAATTTTGTTACAGGCCTTGGCAGCATGTATGTTTGCAGCCAGCGTTTCAAATCTGACAAATATATAATGTTCACACGCTGCCTTAAGACTGATGATGCTCTGTTGAACTTTTTCAATTGCAAAAAGTTAGCGTCATCTTTTGAAAGGGCAAATACTTATCTTGTAATTGATGTGTGAGGATCTGCAAGGTCAAATAAGAGGACGCTAGGTCCTTTCTTAATGGAACACAGCCATGCAATGAGACCTGCTCCAGGTTAGCACACACAACGTCACATAACTGCAATGTGAATAAGTTATTTTTTGCTGCCTAGCACTAGGAACTGTATGTTTTAATAGCACATCCAATAGTATTTTGTAGCCTTTATCCAGCTTTGATGCTTTTGCAGTCAGGTGCTTTTCAACAATACTTCTTAGCTTGCAAAATTATTGAAAGTGAAAGGACTGAGGTGGAGTGGACACGATCCACTGCTGACTAACTAACTAACAGCAGTAGGTTTACCCATTCATGCATTACTTCCAAATTTTGCGAACAGGGCTTATTACAAACTGAGGTACCACTACTAGCCTTACCAAAAACTGCAACAAAGCATATTAAATGTTAGGACTGCAAAAGAAAATGCAACGTGTTTCTCGACAGGTGCCAATGTCTCATCACTTCATCTTAACATATGCTAAAACATTTTTTGTGCCCATTTGATTTGATTGCAAATTTCTTAAAAATAATGAAATAATTACTCATTGAAGGATGGAAACATTATTGCTGGGAAAATCAGATCAGATATTGTATTTCATTGCATAACTTATGAAATTGCACTGAAACAGATACCTCCAAAATATCGAACAGACACAGTGTATGCCGCATGACCCACCATTATCAGAATAAACCAAAACCTTCAGTTACCTTGAGCTTTGCCCTCCAACTGCATTGTGGCGTGACAAGCGATTACTGCATACTTGCTGCATTTATGATACTCTTTACGAAAACTGCCTTGAAGATATAAAAGCACAGATCCAAAAATACAGGGCCATCCTTGAGGAATACTCAGCCCAGTTGCAAAGATTCATTTAGTTAAGATAAAAACATAACCGTTTAATAAATTACATCTGACATAAGAGTCTACTAAAGGAAATGGAATGCTAAAAATGACATACTACCTACCAGACTATCTTTTTGCTAACAATGTGTTTATTGTAGTCACAAGAGTCAGCTTTAAAAAACTCTCACAATTTTTCTTTATGTCATTGGGTTTGAGTGGTGCACTTAGGCCAAAATCAGAACAGCTGAATAAAATGAAAAATTAATTTAGGTTGTAAACCCCGTGGGCAGCACGGTGGCACAGTGGGTAGCACTGCTGCCTCGCAGTAAGGAGACTCGGTTTCGCTTCCCGGGTCCTCCCTGCGCGGGGTTTGCATGTTCTCCCCGTGTCTGCGTGGGTTTCCTCTGGGTGCTCCAGTTTCCTCCCACAGTGCAAAGACATGCAGGTTAGGTGCATTGGCGATCCTAAATTGTCCTTGGTGTGTGTGGCACCCTGCCTGGGGTTTGTTCCTGCCTTGCGCGCTGTGTCAGCTTAAAACATTGCACTGACTTACAATAGAATGGCTTCTTTAACAGAGTTTGGAACAATTAAAATGGCATACAGTAAGATCTCACTCAGTTGTTGCCTTAATTTCAATTTCATCTTTTCTGGGAGTGCATACTTGATTTTAAAAAGTATCTACAGTGTCACACACGTGCGCTTAGGAGGCAGTCAACAAGTCCAGAGGTGAGTGAGATACCATCGGAGGGGGGATTGTACTGTGGTAATAACGTCTCTCTCTCTAATCCTATAGAACCAAAGAAGAAAAATAATCATCTACCATCATCAACAAATTACATCATGGAAAACAACTCCACAACAGAATCCACCTCCGGTCCATTATTGATGACGTCACTTCTGTCCCTCCGTGATGATGTCACTTCTGGTCCCTCCGTGATGACGTCCCAGCCATACTGTAACCATTTTGTCAAATATCTGATTTTCATTCGAACACCTTATTTGACCAACCATTGCATCCAAAGCAATATACGGGGCAAATCGACAACTCTTTATATTTTGTTTGTGGAATAATTTCATCACAACAGTAAGATCAATCTATCCATCAACTTTCTAACCCCCTTATCCGGGTGGCCACTAATATGAATTGTAACTGGCTTGTGTGCCAGTGACTTTTTGAACAAATGTTCTCTCTTTCTTGCTTAGTAAAACTATGTGTACAAATGCCTCACTTTAGCATTGTCAGTCATGGCCAGGGTGCTCAGCAATAACATTATAACACAGGGCCTGGCGAGCTCAGGGTAAATAATTTGACGTATATGAGCCAGAAAGCATAACATACGTCTGTAAATGCATTCATACACATCAACCTGAGAATGAACCCCAAGACCCTAAACCTTATCCTCATTCAAGACTAATGTGCTGCATTCTGAGGTACAGTTAAAAAAGAGATCAGAATGGCGGAAAAATGGCACTCATTTGATGCTCTGAGAAGCTGCACTCACATCCCAGCTGAGTATGAGTAAGGAGAACTTCTCTGTTGCCATAGATGTTTCTCTTCTAACCTCCTCTTAACTGGATTAATGTGGATGAGTTCATGAATGTGGCCACAATGATTTCATAACTTGTCCAGGATTGGATCCTGTCTGTGGCTGATTCTGCCAGGATAGAGTCGGGCACTGTGTGAATATGTTATGGAATAGATGGGTTAAGAAGATGGACAAAGGAAGCACTTTGAGAATACAGTACCTACTTATTAGGTCCTATTATAAGATGAACGCATGAAAATGGCTGCCAGCTTTTGCAGTACCCTGCACAGAAAGCAGTACAATGAATAATGATACATCCCAGCAATATGCAAAATGTTTTCTTTAAAGCAGAGAATGAAAAAGTTTAATTAACAGGTCGAGTGACATTTTACGAGGAAGCACAAGCACATTTACTGGCTTAAGGAATATATCTCTTATGTTCAATAAAGACTCACAACCTTCACTTAACATTTTAATATTACTTTCAATTGGCAAAAATAAATCAACAGGAATAGTTCTTTGCAAAGTATAACCAGACTTGCCTGACTCTCATGGGATGATGTGCAGTGATTTATGAATTTCAGAGGGCAAAAGAATTCTGACCAGCTATTTTGTCATCATAGACAACAAGGCCTCTGTCAGATTCTCCACATGTAAATGCAGAGCACAACAAAGCAAGGCAATGTGTTCCTCACCAATTTACTTCTAATGGCTGCTTAATCAGGCACATGGAGTGACTAGGGCAGAATGCTTCAGAATCGGAGTTTTCGGCAATCTAGTGTTCATAGAAGAATTTTATTGTACGACACTTGTTAGGTGTGAAGTAAAACTGAGATCAGTTCTTAAATACTATCCAGCTCTTTTAAACAGACTAGTTGGCCCCACTACATGATGGAGGACTGCATATAAATAACTGATTAATCTCCAGATTTGATGTCACTTGCGCATCTAACAGCATCAGGAAGATTTACAAACTACACATTATCCCTCCATTAGAAATGCACAAAGGCTAAGATTTCTTTATTTATTAAAAAGGCCGAAGTTAGTCATCCACTCATTTACATTATGGAGAGCAGGCCCAATTCCAGTAGGCTTTACAGAATGACGTAATCAAGGCAGCTTAGTCTAATTAAGTCTAAAATTAGTCACATAAATTATTACATTTTCATACACGTCCAGACCTGCTTTTAATCCCAAATGGAAATTCTAATTGCATTTAATTAATCTGTGGCAATTTAAATACTTTTCAAGACACATTTTTAAAAGTGAATATTTTTAACCCATTTTATTTTCGGATTTTCCCCTTCAGTGCACTATAATGTAATGCAAACAGCGAAACACGACAGCAAATGAAATGCATGAGGCACCTGCTTTCACTACTGCATTGTTGGCTCCGACAGCACAGCCCAGCAATGCAAGAAAATCACTGCAGGCTCATTTATTCCGTCATTAGCCGTCCTGCTGATGCAAAGAAGGCCATCTCGTCGTCAGCTGATTTGCTGTCCTTCACTAGAATTCAGATGAGCCCTCAAAATGATGAAGAGCCTCACAAAGCACACTGATTGGGCCTAACCCACAAGGTGAAATATTTGAATATGTGCGTTATAACCACCAAACGTCCACCATGTATGTTCTTCTCATCAAAAGCCAATTAATTCCACAAATGCCTTTGTTTTTAGGACACGTGATGGAGCCTTGTGCGTCCATTAGAGAGGCAGTGCTTGTAACTCCCGACAGAGGAGGCTTTGTCTGTTAACTTGTTAAAAATCTTTGGCCAAACACTGCATGCATTCTTAGGGTTTGTTTCATGGCTCGTTGAACTTTGCAAGTGAGCAACACAAAAACAAACAAAAAAAAGACGCTCACCAGCAAAGAATCGTTTTTTACTCCAGCATCGCTCAGTGTGCCCTCTGAGAATTGACTTGGTGCGACTATGTGACACACATTTTTAAGAACTGTAACAGCTGCCAAAAAATAGCACTTGACTAATTATTCCTTTCATTCATTGTACATTATGTAAGTCTGCAATTTGCACCTCATGAGTATCACTAACAGACAATATTTAAAACACATGAAAACTGAAAAATGGATGTCCCATATGAGCAGGCTCAGTTACAACAATTACATATCTCTATAACAACCTTTTATTAAAATCACACATGCATACTATTGTTGAATGTTCTTATTTTGGGGGATAAGCTTGTGTAAGCTGTAACAGTAACTCATTTACTTTCTCTGGATGAAGAGGTCCAGTCTACTGAGTCACGGATGGCATTAAGGTTCACAAATACCGCAGAATCCATCCACTTGTTCATTTTTACTTAGCACTTCATTCATTGCTGCGGTGGGTTGGCACCCTGCCCGGGATTGGTTCCTGCTTTGTGTCCTGTGTTGGCTCCATTGGACCCCCGTGACCCTGTGTTCGGATTCAGCGGGTTGGAAAATGGATGGATGGATGGACTTCATTCATTGTAAGCTAGACCACTACTGAGCAGCATAATGCTAACAATAACAACCAAGTTGTGTTGACGAGGCACGAATTAAAAATAAATCCATTCACATATTCTCTACTAGTTTCTACCTTGGCTCTAATGCTACCAAGAAAGGTGCAATCCCTCTGTGATGTTAAATTTGAATAATATAACATTTAAAAATTTTCATAATGCAAATTCAGGGTGAAGGGGAGGCCTGAGCATATTCCAGAAACATTGGGCATTAGGCAGGAACCATCCTGGGACAGGGCACCCCCGACATAGAAAATGTAGCAGCGCGACACAATTGCAAAGGTTTCAGGTGTCACTGCTACAAAATGATAGAAATAATTAAAACCCATCACCTTTCCCCAGGAAATTCATGTTGTGAAAAATGGGCACATCTGTAAGTCTGTTTGGTTTCTAGGCTGATTATCGCTGTGCTCCACTATGGGGTAACCAATAAAGTGATACATGCACTGGTGCTCCAGCCACCTGTTTGGATTTCTTCAGCGACACGTGGCTAAAAGTCTCAATGAGTCAATAAACCCAGTGTTCAGGTTGTCATACAGCGGCGCTAGAAACTTTTTAGAAGTGGGCTGGATAATGACTGACTGACTGACTTTAACGTTATACATCGTCAACATGAAGTTTTACGGTGATAACAAGACGGCAATATTCATTTAAACAATTGACCAGTACAATTTTTAAAAGTTCTAAATTCCTATATCCATTTTAGGGTTCATGTAGTCATTTTAATAGTAATAGACATTTGTTTAAGAACTACCGTCCATCAAATAAAAAAAAGTGCTCTACTATTTTAATATATTTTGTTCACTGTAAATTGATGTTGTTGGTTGCCTGATGAGAAGATACTCCTTGAACGTTCCCTTCATCCACTTTCCCTGGTTTGCATCAAACAGTGTCACATGCAAACAACACTGAAGCTTCTCCCCTCTGATCCTACTTGGAAAAGTTCAGCTATGTATCTTGGAGGAATGGAATATTTCATATCAAAGATGTTTCATTGGGCTACAATTAAGTCTCAAAATGTTTTCATTTGTGTACAATTTTTATTTTATGTACTATTTTACAAATTTTTTGTTCTCAACCCCATTGTAATTATGGTAACTTATGTATTTATGGTACTTAAATGTTCTTGCATCTTCATTGCAGAACTGGCTTATCACCATCACATAATTGGGATAAAACAGATGACAGCTTTGTAACTTAATGATTACTTAATTCTTACACCTTTATATTATACAATAACAGGGGTAGTTTCCTTTCTTCTTACCAATGCTGTCAGAAAAAGCCTTCTGGCCTCCCACAACCCTAAATGACATTAACAGACTAAGAATATAAGTAATATTACGTGTAAAATGTCTCATATGATTAAGTCATTGTCCTTGTGAGGTGAAATCAATCTGGCAGCAACAGACAACAGATAGGAACCAACCTGGGATGTGATGTCGGTCCATAAATGTAAAGGACTCTCACTAATTGTAGTTATTACTGGGCTACATAGTTTACAACTAAACTAAAAATGTAATAAACAAGTAATAATAATATTTTAAAAAAATCAGCACATAAATGTCAACAGTCATGTATTGCATGAATGATCTCCATAAGTTAATAAACTTCATAAAATTTAAGACTGGTATCTTTCAATCATTTCAATCGTGTCACTATACTTCTTTTTAGCAAATGTATGTTTTTTGTTTGTTCTTTAACAGGCAGGCAAAATCTATGCCGTTAGGAATTAACCCTGGAAGGGATGCCATCAAAAGTCAAACTCATTTACCTACGCCATTTTAGAGACAATAATGAGCAGAATACATGTCTTCAGGATCTGGAAGGATACCAAATTCCCACGGACACAGGAAGAATGTGCAGACTGGAGAAGGTCAGTAACCAGGCCATGAACTGAACCCGTATCCCACCACATGCACCATATGGCAATGAGCTAACTAGTGCCTCACCATCTTGTGGAAACAGTTGCTAGAAATTCTGAAACAAAAGAATCAAACTTATTATACAGCACTTTCTATCAGTCTCTCTCTCTTTGATTCTCTTTGACTTAAAATTGTGCATATCTGTGCTATTATCAGTGAATATAATGCAGATTTCTCCAAATGATATTCCCTAAATTATAATAATACACTCATATTTTTAACTGCATATTGCAAACTGACTTCCTACCACAGTTAAGAGACTCCACAAGCTAGTGCTTTATTGTTCGCTCATTTATGAATTTAAGGGGCAGCCCATGAGTTAATTCACATCCCACTGTTTCAGTCACTCAAGTGACCAGAGCTCTGCAACAGGAAAGACAAATGAGAATCTGAGCACAAATAAGTGCTGAGGTGCGCCTGCCTTTATGCACATGTACTCGCTTTACCATACATAATATTATTCAAAGGGCGGCACGGTGGCGCAGTGGGTAATGTCAATGTCAATTTATTTATATAGCACATTTAATACATCATAGGAATGCTGTGGCCAAAGTGCTTTACAATAATAGAATAAAAGGAAACAAACAAAATATAAATAGAAATTAAATACATGAACACAAATAAAATACATAATAAATAGAAGTAATGTTACATAATCACAAAGAGGAAACCATCAGTATTACTGAAGGTCACAGAATGCAAGTGAAGAGAAGTGAGTCTTTAATCTTGTTTTAAACAGTTCAGTTGTAGACGACTCCATTATATGATGAGGTAAAGAGATTCCACAGACGAGGAGCAGCAGCTGCAAATGCCCTGTCCCCCTTAGTTTTACACTTGGTACGAGGGACAACAAGAGACAACTGACCAGAAGATCTAAGCACTCTAGCTGGTGTAAAACACACAATTCGGATGAATAGGCAGGAGCAAGCCCATGTAAAGATTTAAAAACTAGCAAAAAGATTTTAAAATCAATTCAAAAACTGACAGGCAGCCAGTGTAAAGAAGCTAATATTGGAGAAACAGAGTCAGACTTTCTTGCCCCAACCAGAAAGCGAGCGGCAGCATTCTGGACCAACTGTAACCTGTGTATCAGAGATTTGTTAATCCCAGAATACAGCGAGTTGCAGTAATTGAGGCGAGAAAAAATAAAAGCATGAGTAACTTTCTCAAGATCCCTAGAAGATAAAAAAGGCTTGATCTTACCTAACAGATGAAGCTGGAAAAAGCAACTCTTGACTACAGAATTAACCTGTTTCTCAAAAGAGAGGTTACTGTCAAAGATAACACCAAGATTGCGGACTTGAGGTTTGCAAAAGACAGAGAGAGAGCCGAGACGTCCAAGACCAATTTGGGCTTTAACTGATGGACCCACTATAAGCACCTCTGTTTTATTTGGATTCAGATCAAGAAAATTATTAGCCATCCAGAATCTTAGTTCAGAAAGAGAGTTGTGCAGTTGATTTATTGCAGAGTGCATAGCATCATCAGCATAGCAGTGAAAAGAAATGTTAAATTTCCTAAAAATAGCTCCAATAGGATAAAGGTATATAGATTATAAAATAGGACCCAAAATGGATCCCTGAGGAACACCATATTTAAGAGGAGCAGCAGACGAAAAAGAGGAATTTAAAGTCACTGAAAGTGTCTACCAGTTAGATATGACCTCGCAGTTAGGAGTCCTGGGTTCTCTTCCCGGGTTCTCCCCGTGTCTGTGTGGGTTTCCTCCCACAGTCCAAAGACATACATGTTAGGTGTATTGGCGATTCTAAATTGTCCCTGGTGTGTGCTTGGTGTGTGTATGTGCCCTGTGGTGGGCTGGCGCCCTGCCCAGGGTTTGTTTCCTGCCTTGTGCCTGGTGCTGGCTGGGATTGGCTCCAGCAGACCCCCGTGACCCTGTAGTTAGGATATAGGGGGTTGGATAATGGATGGATGGAATATCATTCAATGCATTACTGTATAGAACTGAGCAGGACTGAGAATAGTATTTCATATTATACAGGGTGGCATGTGCTGCACTTTAGATTATAATATTATAAAAATGGCATATTTTTTGGTAAATTACCTTTGCTTCCATTCCTGCTAGCAGCACTTACACATGGACAGCGACATGGCTACCTGGAACCGATTTCAGGCTGCTGACATATGTGTGCAGTTTGCATGCTCTCCCTGTGCTTACGTGGGCCTCTTACTATGCAAAAAAAAGAAAGTTAGCAGGTTAACTGACATCTCTAAAGTGCTTCAGCACGAGTCTGTTTGCCACACAAGCAAGAACTGAATGATGAAAATGAATGGAGGGATGTATAATTTCAAATACCAGCTACGTAAATGAGTAACATACGTACTATATGTGGCAGCACAACTTTATTAAAAATTATACTGACCCCAATTTATCACTTTAGGCTTAAACCTGTCAGATTTTAGAGGGTTTAAATTAGAAAACAAAACATGGAATCCAAGCTTGGGGTCATGGGGAGCTGAAGCCTTCCCTAGCTGCCTTGGGTGTTAAGACAAGTAACAATACTGTGTGGCACAGCAGGGGAAGTAACTTAGATATTCTGTATTTCAAGGGGAATCTTCAAGCACAAAGCACTGTTCATATAAGCAACACACCACACTGCCACTTGTAAGGTAGAAGCGTGAGAATTTCCTTCTTTATTACTGATTTGTCTTTAGCTTTTTGTGCACATCAGCCAGCTGGAGGCAGTTGTTCAGATTTGGATGTAATTTCCTCCTACGGTACTTAAATGTTCTTGCATCTTCATTGCAGAACTGGCTTATCACCATCACATAATTGAGATGAAACAGATGACAGCTTTGTAACTTAATGATTACTTAATTCTTACACCTTTATATTATACAGTACAATAACAGGGGTAGTTTCCTGTCTTCTTACCAATGCTGTCAGAAAAAAGCCTTCTGGCCTCCCACAACCCTAAATGACATTAACAGACTAAGAATATAAGTAATATTACGTGTAAAATGTCTCATATGATTAAGTCATTGTCCTTGTGAGGTGAAATGATAAAGGTAAATAATGATGCCCAATACCCTAAAGTGTAAGGTCACACACATGCATTATTCAAGCCTGCATATTTCAGTTTAGCATTTCGCTAATACCTCAAGGCAAGAACCCTTAAAGTGACATCCATTCATTAAAGAGCACAGTCCTGGGACAATTTATAGTTGCTAGTCAATCTAACGGAAACCCTCGTATAGATTACACACAAGGAGAACAGGCAAGGTCCGCACAGATGCTGACTAGACCAGTAGTAATAGGGACAAAGACAAAATGAATATGACAGAAGCATATCATAAAGCATCTAATTAAGTGGCTGTTGTTGGTACTGCACTACTGTTATTAATTTGTGGGACACATGAAGGTGCAAAAGATGTCTTACGGTATAAGCTCGTCTGTGCAAGGCCTCATATCGACCTTCACCAATTCTCTCTGCATGGCAGCAGGACGTTGCCTTAACGACCCTGCCTTCTTGAAAATCTGTTTTTAGTAGTATTTTATTAACATTCAATTCATTACACTGTGGTATAGCAGGTCTGCGGCTTAACAAAAGGCGGCCAATTTTAAATAAATAATCACACCCCGAGAAGGTGCTGACTCCATTTGGGTATGGGTGGTGTGAATTTAATTGGGGAGCTGGCTGGCCACACCACATCACGTGAAGAGGCAGGCGGATCAGTCAGGCACCTCAATGACGCCGTGGAGGGAGCAGTTCCTCACACCCAAATAGGCAGCAAAGGACAGAGGAGCCTGCACAGAGCAAAGGGGAGGAAGATCAGCAGAAAGAGAGAGAAGGAGTCGGAGGTTAAAAGAAAGGAGGGAAGGGGAAGCCAGGAGTGGGAGAGTACCAGTGTGAGCGAGTGAGTGAGAAAGGAGGCAGGCAGCTGGGAGGAGAGCCACTTAAAAGGAGTACATGGCCGACGCTCAGGGTCTGCAGGAGGCTACTCCAACTCGGCAACCAGGGAGGTGGAGTGACCTGCCAGGGGACTCAACACGCAAGTCTGGGAAAGCAGTGGGAGTCAGAGCCACACGTGGTCACAGGGACCCGAGGCTCCCCAAGTCGAGGTCCAGATTGGGAGCCCCAGTGGGAGCCATGGGATAGCAGGGACCCGGACCTGAAGTTGGAGTTGGATGGCTGTGTCTGCCGGATAGGAGTCTCCTCTGCTGCGAGGCTTTGCAGTACTGGTAGGCAGAGAAGATGTCATTTAAAAAGGGCCGCACCAAGGACAGTTTTCTTGCCTGAGATTAGACCCTCAATTTTACAGGAGTATTTATTCGATGTGATTTTAACCTCCACATAGACACAGTTTTATGGATTATTTATTTATTGATTGATCTGTTGCACGTTATTAAAATCTAACAAATCAGATGTTCAAAAAAGGGACTATTCACTTATGCACCTACTCCTTGCCATATGTGAGCGTCCTCATTTGCCCAGCTCATCCCTTGGTTACATTATCAGTGGTGGCAGGTTCAAGAGGCTTCCGGAAGGACACACACTTGTCATTCTCCAGAATCTGTTGCCATGGGTCAGTCCACTGGTCCCTACTGCCCCTTCTACCAGGCAAGCATCCCAAGTACTTTTTTGCTTATGTTTTCGGGAGTGCTCCACAGTTTTGGCTTTGTGATTGTCCTTTGCTAAATTTCTCTCAACTGTTTTTCACACTAATATCCCTTCCTGAAATGTTTATCTTATTGGACCTCCTTTCTCTTTCTCTCTCTCTCTCTCCTCTATCCAGCGGAGGCTGTTTTGTCTTGGCACAATACCTGCAATGAAATGTTTGTCTTCTTGCTGGAAATCTGATGTTTCTGTCACCTTTGCAACTTGGTAAGCTTCATTTTTCAATCTCGCTCTTCTATAACTCTCAGCAGTAGTTATCAATGGGTCACCCGCTTCATATATTACAAAATGGCGTGCTCTAGTGGAAATTCTGTAGAGCCAGATGGCCGTTGGTTGCTGTCACTCTTCTCTTCCCGTTTCTTAAATCCTGGCTTGGTGGGGTCTGACGTTTTTTTGCTGCACCTTCCTCCATTTTATTTTTACCTTTTTAACTGGGAAAATTTTGGGTAGGCGGGCGGAGGAGGGGCGGGGGCTGTACTTTTACTGGTATTGCTGCATTTAGAATTGTTTCAGAAATCTGTTGGTGTCATTACTTCTGTTTTCATTAATGTTATTTAAAAATCAATAAATATTCGATCAAAAAATAAATAAATATTATGATACTGTGCATACATGAAAATGAACTTGAAACCGCAATGAATAAGGCAGAAAATAAAGAATGTAATGTATGAATAGATCAGAGAAGCAAATGAGATACAATGAGTTGGGGAGAATTTCAAACAAGATATTATTTGGACATGACTGGCAATATATGATTATTTAGACTGGATATCAGAGGGAAAACAGAAGTATTCAAAAAAAAATATAATATTCAACACCTAGGGATATTCTTGTTCTTCACCCATTTGCAGGATTTATTTCAAAAAGCCTTTAATTTTGTGTCTTGATTACCCAATAATTCTTGTTTGTTCAGGTCTTTCACATAATTGTGTTTTTAACTTTTTCTCGTTCGTTCATTTTTTTGTCTTACTACAGTATGTCTACTCACCTTTACTCGTTGTGATTTTCACATTTGGTGTGTAGACTTTCTAAGCTCTGCTTTGTAATGCTCAGTTTGACTTTTATAAAGTGGAGAAAGAGAATGATAACGTGTCAAATCGAGAAGAGCATTGCCCTTAAGCACCAGGGCCTTGTCCATTGCGTAATAAAGAATGCCGTTCTATTTGTCTACTTCTGTTGATGTTTGTGATGCCATTGGTGCTTTTCTAAAAATTGTCACACCCTACTATATTTATAATTCATTTTTTTGGTTTTATTTTTTGGTTTACTCATTACCTGACAATGTTCTCACTTTAAACACCTTGCCATTGCCTAGATTTCCCCTTGGAATTAATAAAGTATCTGTCTGTCTATCTATCTATCTAGATCCTGGGTTTCATGTCAATTTGTGACAGGACTGCCATCAGCTTATAAAAAGACAGGACATGGCTGTGTTTCTCATCAAAAGTTTGAGCTAAGAAAGTCATGGCCCATTGTCCATCCATCCATCTATTATCCAACCCACTATATCCTAACACAGGGTCACGGGGGTCACCTGGAGCCAATCCCAGCCAGCACAGGGCGCAAGACAGGAAACAAACCCAGGGCAGGGCGCCAGCCCACCACAGGACACACACACCAGGGACAATTTAGGATCGCCAATGCACCTAACCTGCATGTCTTTGGACTGTGGGAGGAAACCCACGCAGAAGTGAACCCAGGTCTCCTAACTGCGAGGCAGCAGTGCTACCCACTGTGCTGCCCCATGGCTCATTGTGCTTTTGAAAAATGACTATATCTTTTAATAACGTGTTTACTCTGGACTACTTGTACTAAATCTGAGTTTTGGTTTTGTCCTTAACAAATAAAAAAGATTGATCATTTTGACTACAGCCAATACTGGTCAATTCCAAATTCTTTAACAGCTAGAAATATTTGTTGGTTACAATAATACCCACCATCACCTCCCAGAAAGCAAGTACTGCTGGTACTCTCATTTCCATTGTAATATTTTTGTACTATACGCCAAAAATAAGACACAGCTGGTGAATGTGCACAAACTCAGATTCAGTTCAGTTCTTTTAAATCCAAGAAATGGTGTACTTGCAGTGCAAGAAGTTCTGAAGCACCTTGCATACCGTAGCTTCTTGTATTCCTTCTTTTTCTGGTCTCATGTTTCTTCTCTTCAGAGTGGTCATGAAGGTATGAGTGAGCACTAGTTGAAATCAGACCATTGCAAGGCCCACTAATGCACTCACCCACTCTTGCTCCAGTTTTATAATCAATTTGTCTAACTGAAACAGTTTAGCCGACGTGTCACTATATTTCTTTCTTATTGTGTACTCGGTCAACAATACCCAGACCAACATGGATTATGCCTGAGGAAAGTGTTCTCCTATAATGCTCCTACACCTCAGCTCCTTCACTATAGATAGGGTTTCAGACACCAGTTTTATTGGATTTTACTTAATGGTAACATTTGATGCAAGAACAACATAGGAAAAAAAACACAATATTGCCTTTGCTGAATGCAGGGGTTAATTTAGTAAATGACAATATAAATCTCATTTAAAGAATTATGTGTCATTACAGAGCTCATTTTTGGTTTGTACCACTTCTTGAAAAAGCCCATGTGGTTGTATTCCAGATAGGATAGTGTTTCCACACTGGGACGACTGGGGGAGCAAGCGTGGCCCTGGGTTGCAGCAGAGTTTGGTTGGAGTTCTCCAGGGGGGTGCAGCAGCAGGAGCTGCTCAGCCCTAATGGGCAATTCTTCCACGGCAAGCACCTTGAACACTTCCAGATACCTTATAAAAGGAGCCAGCAGTCGGGAGGAGGAAGACGAAGCTTGACCAGAGGAGTGAAGGACAAAGAAGAGGAAGAGAATTGTTTTGGGTTTGTGCTTGTGCTGAACTGTGTTGCGCCTGTGGGAAATGGAGGAAGGTGTTTCCCACAAGAAAAAAGAGAAAATAAAACGCGTGTGCCTTGAACTTGTGTCCCACGCTTGTCTGTGTCGGGTTCAGGTGGCAGTGCCAACCTGGGTGATCCACAAAGCAAACACACAGCAGTTTTAGAGCACACAAAGATTTACACAGTGCTGAATAAACCATGACAGGGCAAGACAAACAGTGACGGCACATCGGGGTCTTGCCATGCAGTAAATTTAAGGCATCACAATGGTGTTATCCACAAGAAACCTCAAAAAGTATTGCAACTCCAAAGTTCAACCAGACTTTCTGGATAGAAATTATAGGGAAGAAGCCGCAGCCTGACTACTGTGAGGCAGGTGCTCTGACTGCAATATGCCACAAGTGTGTGGCCTGCTCAGAGGGAGTACGAACAGCAGCCCACACAGCAAGACAAAGAATAACTCGTAACTTTAAGGATTGACGAAAAGCTTGCATATTACAGTAAATTAACAGTTTCCGTGTTTTGCTAGACGATGAAATAAGTGAGCTCTGTTACTAATGTTTGGTCCTCTAATCAAGAACTGAAAAAGGACAGAGTTTAACTCAGCTCAGAGCTGAACCTTAGATTCTTTACTAAAAAACAAACCACTCAAGATTTTCATGTCTAGGTCAGTCAAGACCAAGGTTAGTATATTTCATGAAAGTTCCCCCAATGCTTTGAGCCATGCGATCTTAACATTTTGACTAAATTGATTGCGTTTTTTGTTGAATTGGTCGTTCATGGGCAGTTGGGATGATTATTTTTTATTTTTGTTGTGTTGTACTATCACACTGATGCTGACCTTCTCCAAATCAAATTATCCATGTACCTAATGTACTTATATTGTTGTCTATTGATTACTCATCAACTGTTATTCACATTTTCTAAATAAATGTGGTAAAGTTACATCAAAATACATGTCTAAAGCCCTGGGAATCTATAAACGTAAGCACAGCTGGAACATCTCTTTATCCTCAGCTATGAGCCAAATGAGCAGCACTAAATTGTTCGTGGTCCTTTTAGAAGGCCTGTACTTGATCTTCTCAAAATCATAATCAGTCTGGTCCACTGCATTAATAGCTGTGACAGAAGACAATGCAATTTTGCTCTTCCATGGCCTGAGATTCATATACTGAATAGGTTAGACTCTCCATTCCAGCTTTTGTAGGGAGGCTAAGGAATGTGAAACCACATTTTTGTCCCCTTTTTAGTAATGTAGACCACTAACCCAGTATTCAAGTCTGAAGCCACTGTCCATGAAACATTAAACAGGCATGTTATCCAAAAAAAAGCAGAATATCCAGTACGGTTGGCTGGATCTCTTCCATGCCAGTAGCCCTTTGAGAACAGAAAGTTTTAACCACTAAACTGACCTCAAACATAAGAAAGGACCCAATGTCATACAAAGCTTTAAACTCTGCCTTCATCCAAAAACAGTGTGTCAGCAGGGACTCTTAGTTGCTTAAACAGCTCCTTCCACCTTTTAATGATAATACCCAGGAGAGTCGTTGACCAGAAACATTTTGAGTGCGCCTGAAAGTCCTTCTCCATGGCATCACGAAAACACACAGGTCTTCACTTTAGCTCTCAGTTGAATCCAGAATCCAAAAGAAATATATTTCTTTTCATTTAAACCTGTGAAAGAAACACACAGTACATTTGTCTATTGGGCCATCTTGGTCTAAATCTCACTTTGCCTGGTAGCAACTCTGACAATC
This sequence comes from Polypterus senegalus, assembly GCF_016835505.1. Lineage (NCBI taxonomy): Eukaryota > Metazoa > Chordata > Cladistia > Polypteriformes > Polypteridae > Polypterus > Polypterus senegalus. The sequence goes on from NC_053154.1 coordinate 247,302,985, forward strand.
CAAAATTGAACTTTTCTACTCAGTCTCATCTCTTACTGATGTCCTTTAAATTGTCTTCACATCACTAAGGTCTTATCAACAGTTTCAGAGGTCCAAGTGTCAGAAGGGGACCTTGTTTTTTCGATTTCCTGGATAATCCAGTTACTGATTGAGTCAGGGTTGTCTGCAGGATGTAGGTATTGCTGTCTGGCAAAGGAGTCACCACTTTGAAGTCTGGCTGGTTGAGATTACAAACAATACCAAGTTGTGATAGCAGAACTGCTCCTTCCTTGGAGGATGTGTGTATTTACCTGACTTGGAGATTGCATGTCTGACGCTATGGGTTTCTAATCAGCATATCTGTACTTATTCATGATTGGTAACAATACATTTTGTTAACTTGTATTTTCATTAATTGTTAAACCCTGGAAATTTAGATGTGCCATTGTTTTATCCGTTTGTAATGAACTGATTATGGCAGGGAATGAAGGAGATTTAAGCTTCTGGGCAGGAGATGGGAAGGGAAGGAGAGTCCACTGAGAACGCTGCCAAGACTCGCAGAGAGCACAGGGGCTCACTGGCAGACTGGGGTATGTGGCTGGTGCGATGTGAGGGGCACGGACGGCAACACTTACCCCAAGGAAGGAAGAGACAGCTCCACAAGAAGACGGTTGTGGGTCCAGCGAGAGAGGGAAGCTGCATGAAAGGACTGTGCAAAGCTGGTAGACGAGAAGTGAGGTGTGCCTAGGTGACAACAACATAAGGAGCCCAGAGTGGAGAAAAAGAACGACAAGGAGACACTGACAGGGATTCCACGATTTGACAAAACTTCTGTTTTCTGGAGTGCAGCGGTGGACAGTTGGACGATTGATTGTTGGGGTAACACAGTGTACAAACTGGACTCTGCACCACTAAATTCTGTTTTTGACGGACGTTTAGAGTGTGGACTGTGTGTTTTCTTTTTAAAAAAAGAAATTCGTTCTTGATATTGTTAGATTTTATTTATGTTCATTTATCTTTTTAATGTACTTATTATTGTCTCGTGTAATAGAAGTTACTGTTGCTTTTCCTGAAATTACTGTTGTGTCTTTCATTGTGTGTTTACTCACCACCCAATTTAAAGAAACCTGTGTGCTATTATTGGTAAATTTCGGGAGTTCCCAGTCTCTTAATAAAACTGGGTGGCGTAATCGGATATTTTACTGGTGTCTAAGTTAGATTACCTGTAAGTGTGACCAGACACCTGTCACACAAGCATTAAATGGGAAAGATACTGATGCAAACCTAACTTTCTGGAAAAGACCAAAGACGGGTTCAACTAGAGTAGCAAAAAAGTGAGGTGGTTGGCAAGGCCATTGTCTTAGAGCAGCCGCTTCATATCCTGCAATATGACAGCCATGCTTGTTAGGCAACATCACATGAATACAAATTACACAGGACTACAGTAATCTCAACCAATTATTGCCAGTCAGCCGTGATAACAAAGGTAGCCCTGTGGTGCAGAGGCACATTTGAGGAATTCAATACAATACATAACTTTCTGTAGTTAGCATGAGAATATAAGACACGGTAAAGGATTAATAGTTGGAGGCCTACTATCTGAAAACATGTATTTTATTTTCTTTTTTCAGTTGGTCTCAACTGTATGCAACTGTTATTGGCATTAACACCGTACTATACTTGTGCCAACTTGTAAAAAGAGGTGGGATGCCATAAAAACTTCACTATGACAGAACTGGGCTTTTATGAATATAATAACAATGTTAAAAACTGAGTCAGAAGAGGAATTAGCATATCTTATAAAAAGACAGCATTGAGGCGTTTTGCTACAATGGAAAGATAGCATTGCAGAAAAAAGAACTGATTCACAAAAAGAGCAAATTTAGCATTAGAACAAAACCAGTGAGTTCCGTAAAATAATTATAAAGCTGAGTGTGACATCTTAGGCCTGTATTGCTACAGAAAAGTCAGATTTACATTTGACTACCAAGATGAATAATAAGCATCTCAGATTATGTGTGCAAAAAAAATAAATAAATAAATAAATAAATAACCCAAGTCTCCAATCATAAAATTCAAAAATACACGAGGCAAGCTGGACAACAATGAGAAGGGCAGACGTGCAAAGAATAAAAAGCATGAGGCTGGATTTTATTTATAGAGACCTGCAGTTGAAACATTAGGGAGGAATGGGGAGTCACCATGGAGCCCAAAAAACACAAAAGAGTGGCAGCAGGGAGAACAATGCTGGTCAGGTGGCACAAAAGTAGAATTTATAGGACAAAGTCAGCAAGCTATAAAGCAAAAGAGAAGAACAGTTACATTTAAAAAGTGTTTTACACAAAAATAGAAATTGAGGAAAATATGTGAATACCGTACTCTAAAAGAAACGAAAGTGCAAAAGATAATAAAGAACTTGATTGGCAGACGTATTGGATTGAAACAGCTAATCACCAATACTGGCTCAGCTATAAAACAAGAAATGTGTTATTTAGTAGTTTTTGCAAGTTTCTTAATGCTTAATGTAATATTTCCTGCTCAAGGATCATCTCCGATTAAAGTTCTAATACTGTTACAATGGGCTGATTCTATTTCAATGCCTGGCACATGTTTCATTTGCGCTTTTAGGGAAAAGGATTGTGTTGAACACAATAAGGAGCCGCTGGGTTACACTGTGTTGAGATAAAGTGCTTTGTTTGATTAGGCAGGCGTAAGAAATGAGTGTCGCGTGTGAAAATGTGCTGCTATAATTAGCATGGCACCCTAAAAGCGCCAGTCTCTGTTTCTCCTATAGCTGAAGGATACAAACATCTAGAGACGCATGGCTCAGTTTAAGCCTCCCTGAGCAGAAAAACAAAGTCCTCAATTTTTGCATTGCATGCTTTTTTTTTTTGCAGTTAACATTTTTATTTCTGTACCTGAAAAAAGAACACTTTCTAAATAGGCAGACTGATTTTTCAATGCACGAATGCAAAAATGCCCTTTGTTTCTTTTTTAATATCTTTATATTTGCAAAAGCTTCTTTTGGAAACCAAGTCCCTCCTCCTCCTCCTCATTTCTGAAGCTGCTGAGTCACTGATTCCTTACCGTCTATCTGCCTGGCAAGTAATTTACAATGTCCCTCTGAAATCACTTATTCCCATGACACTTTGCAGCAAACTGCAGGAGGATTAAACCATGACGAGCAGCAGCCGTGCTTCCAGCAATTAAAAAATGAAGAAGAAAAGAGATGAGGATTTGAACAGCTGAGGTGAAAGCAGGGTCCATTTCATCAATAAGATGGACATCGTTGTATTTGTGCAACCAAGCTGTACTTGATTAAAAGAAAATGATAACGAAAATGTACCACGCTAGACCAAAAAGTAAAAGTCCACACAGTAAAGCACTCACATGCTGTATGAAGAGTATATAGAATGGAAAACTGGTGTTCCTGAGCTGCCTTTGAACCCAGAATGACGCCAAAGGGGCTGAAAAATGATGTTAAAAATTTTATCAGATATAAATCACAAATGGAAGAGAAACAGAAAATAGTCCAAACTCACTGCCACTCCAGGCTGCTGTCTACAAGGCTGAATGCCCAGCCCATTTAGCGGGGTGGCAAACCCATCTCCCACCAGAGTAACACACAAAGCACTCTTTTTTTCTTGCTTCCAAATCCTTGAGGCTTCATTTTCTTTTGCTCAATGGACCCTCATCTGAACCCACACTAGTTTTACTTGAGCATTAGCCAGAAAGCGTGCCCTTTATAAATATACAATCTATGGACCCCTGGCAGGAGGTTTTTTTTCAGCTCTGACAATGACGCTCCAGCTAGATTGGCACCTTTTAAGTCTGTTCTCTTCTCAACCATACGTGTAAGAACAGAAGCGTGAAGTTACTTTAGGAGGATCCCAGTTGGCACACAGAAACACTTCTAGTCAGTGCTGGATTAACCATATAAGCAAAGTAAGCACATGCTTAGGGCATCAAGGGTAAAGGGGGCACCACAAATATCTTTCATGGCCGTATTTTTCACACAAATTATTAAATTAGTTAAATTTATAGCCATTTTCAAAATGTAATGAAAAATGAATAATGCCTCCCTGTACCTCCCTATGCCGTCACTGTTCGTAGATGGCACTTTACACAGTGTGTTCTGCATACTGGTGCCATCTACGATGGGGAATTCTCGTTTCATGGCGATTCCCTTAAACGCCATGTTATGTCAAAATATTGTGAAAATAATTCGATTCAAAACAATATCTTTTTATATTTTTAAATAATAGTTAATAGTTGATTAACAATTATTATCACGTAATTGTTGCGTTTCGTGAATTATCTGTTATTTAACTTAAAATAAATTTCTGGTATGTAGAAAGCGTTATTTTCTGTTTTAAGCAAAAACAAAAAAATCGTCCCAGTTTGAGGAAAAAATATTCTGTTAAGTCTATTTAATTCTATTCTTGGATATTTTTAAATTCATTTACATTATGTAAAAGTGAAAATCGTGCAGCTGATTACTATTGGATAAAATGTTTTATATCTTTTTTACTAATAAAGATTTATTAACAAAATTTTCACAAAATATTCTTCAAATCTTGTACTAAGAATATGTGTAAATAGATTTGCTAAACTGACACCATCCATCCATTTTCTAACCCACTGAATCCAAATACAGGGTCACGGGAGCCAATCCCAGCCAACACAGGGCACAAGGCAGGAACCAATCCTGGGCAGGGTGCCAACCCACCACAGGACACACCCACCAAGGCCAATTTAGAATCGCCAATCCACCTAACCTGCATGTCTTTGGATTGTGGGAGGAAACCCACGCAGACACGGGGAGAACATGCAAACTCCACGCAGGGAGGACCCGGGAAGCGAACCCGGGTCTCTTAACTGCGAGGCAGCAGCTCTACCACTGCACCACCCACTAAACTGACACAAAAGCCATAAATAAATGAAATAATCAAAATGGTAAATCTACGGTTTTCATGTTAAAATGTTTTGTTTAATTTCATGTTTTCGATAATAAAATAAAATTTTATTTTCTAGTTTGTTGCTGTTGTTTTAATATTTTGAATTACTAGTGTAAGGGGGCACCAAAATTATTTAGTGCTTAGGCCATCTAAGGGTCTGAATCCGGCCCTGCTTCTAGTTATGCCAAGTAGAACATCAGGCAAATCCATACCATGAGCAGTCGACGGTGCCTGTATCTCCAGGTCCCCTCATGTGAGATGAGATTACACTCAGTATTACAGGACCTGTTAAATGCTTTTCCAAAAATGTTTTGTAAAGGCTACCAGTATGACGTTTTAAAATCTTACTTTTGGGCCCCCGTCATAGTTTGCCAAGCTCCATCAAACAAACAGAGTCACACCCACGCATATGTACATCCAGATCAGAGTCCTGTGTGCGTATAAATTTTATAAAGAAAAACAGACAATGCATTTTATGTGTATTTTATATCAAATCTATATGCTAAGCTTTAGAAATAACCCCCAGCACGGACTTAAAAATAAGCATTACAGTGTAAAAATGTATTTCTTGTTCTTGTTCATTGGCCTCTTATGTAAAGAAGAGGGCTGCCTTTATACTTGATGTTCAAGTGTACGCTTATTCCAGGCGTTTTACTGACAAAGTCACGGCTTATCTGCAAATCAGAGCCCGTATTCACCGCGTGGCTCCGGCGGCAGATGGCAAACTCTGCTCTCGACACAATTGCAGCCACAGCTGGACTAAAAGATCTATGCTCTGCATTCATTATGGTAGCGCTTTGAGCCAAGAACATGGCAGCAGAGAAAGTCACCTTTTAGAAAGAGACAGAGAAATCAGACGCCGATGAATAGCTTTGCCCAATGAGGCAGCTGCCCATTGCTGTCACACAGGTGCACCCCGACAGCCCTGAGGATGTCTGCTGTATCCGTGGACAAGAAATCAATCCACCGAAGACGTTCGCCAAATCCGCCATTCCGTTCAATGAAAGGATATTCACATAAAGCAAATTTTGATTTGATTTGATTCAATTTTGATGATTTCGTCCCACAAGTTTTACTGATTAATAAACTAACACGACGGCTTTTCAGATTTAAAATGACCTTTTAATATGTATTAACACAGCGAGAAAAGGGGATGCACAAACAAAACTAATGCAATACAAAACTACACACCTCAGCTAATAAATGACAAACTCTGGAAGAACTGAAGTGTGCCCAAAAACACCAAAACATGTAAATAAATTAAATGTTCTTAATATGTATGTGGAGCTGTAAAAAAAATAAAAGATTACATAACTCGGCCCTGTGCCTGAACAGATGCAAAAGAGTCACATAAAGTCGCAGTACATGGTAGTGACAGCCACCACCCACACGGCGAGTGCAACTTTTCGCCAATATAGGCTCGCCGACTGACACACACCTCCTGAGTAAAAGTTAAAGCTAAAGTGACTCAAACCAACGAAACAGCACAAGTGGACTATCGAGCTTTTTAAACAAAATCACAAGTGATCTTCTTTTTTTTTTGATTTAGCCCAGTACAGTTCAAGCTTTGCATTGACTCCTGTATTCAGTGCACATGAAGTAGCCGAGCGCAAACAGTCGATTTGAAGGAGAACATGCGGGTCTCATTATGCCAACAGTCCGGGGCTGTCTATACGTATGGGCATGACAGGCACTGGCCGGGGCCCCTCGCAGCACAGGGACCCACGATGTTTTCTGATGCCAATGTATGTTTCTGTTTTGCTATCGAAACAGGAGCCCCAGCACACTACTTTGCCCAGGGGCCTATGATGTCGGTAAGACGGCCCTGGCCAACACCCTGCATTTTTCACTTTGTTGCCTTCGTTACGTTCATGTAAATGGCTAAAAGAGAGAACTAATTCTAAGGCTGTAAAAACATAATTAAGCCCTTAAGGAAACATTGCTTTGTAACTTTCCGAAAACAAATGACTTCTGTTCGAGTAAAGAAAAACAACCGTCTCGGCAGCACAGAGACTCGTTCACAATGGACAGGCCTTGTGCCCTCTGCCTTCATGGTGTGTGTGTGCACAGCAGTATGTCTGCCCTCTCCTAGTTTATTCTGCTGTACTCTTTTAGAGAAAACAAAAAAATGCCTTTTTGTAAGTTACAATTTTATTTTATAATACCCTCCAATTACGAGTGTGCTCACATTTTAATAGGAAATTATTTCAATGTTGGAGTTCTTCCCCATTTTAATGTCATTTTTAACTCAATTTGAACTGCACTTGTTTGATAGCTGCTGCATAAATAAAGTTGGGTATTGTTATCATTATTGTTAGTTCTATTCTGTGCAAAGTGAAATGTTATACTCCTACCGACTAGTGCCCAGTTCTGCCAAGATGGATACTGATGCCATAATACCCTCTACTATCCATTATCCAACCCACTTTATCCTAACTACAGGTATGCTGGAGCCAATCCCAGCCAACACAGGGCGCAAGGCAGGAAACAAACCCCAGGCGGGGCGCCAGCCCACTGCAGGGCACACACACGAGGGTCAATTTAGAATCGCCAATCCACCTAACCTGCACGTCTTTGGACTGTGGGAGGAAACCCACGCAGACACGGGAGAACATGCAAACTCCACACAGGGAGGACCCGAGAAGCGAACCCGGGTCTCCTAACTGTGAGGCAGCAGGACTACCCAGTGCGCCACGACCCTCAACTAGACGAGCAGTGTTAAGTTTGATTAATAAAATGTGATGCTCTTAGAAGTTCCATAAACAGTGTGCTCCTTTTCTGTCTCTGCAATGTTCGCACTATTTTATTTCCACATGTAGTGCCAAACAATGGTCTCATTAAAATCTCAACTGGGAATTTAAAAAATCGTATTTGACACATGACTTCAAAAAGTGATGCTGCTTGAATGTGCAAAGGAACTTGACAATGGTGCCATTGTGACTGGGGGCAGATGAAAAGTGGGCATTCATTTTAAAGGGTGCATTACTTGACTCTTGCTGCAATTTATTAAGTAAATTTAATATTAAATGAGAATTTGCAATTAAAATTGTACTATGCAAACGATGCACGCCTCAGAGATTTTCATCAAGTAGCCAGAGCAGATCTAGGTCATTTACATTGCAGATTTCGTTAGCATTGAATTACAGTTTCAAACCTCAGACAGGAACACTGTGTTATTTTATTGGCTTTAGCATATACTTTTGAAATGAAATTTACTCAACTTGGGGAAGTGTAAGGAAGTGTGAATTGTGATGGGCTGACACTCTACTTGAAATACAACGCTGCTTGAAAAGGCTCCAGCTTCCTACAGCTGAACTGAATGAGCAGTTTACAAAGCGGACGGATTCAGTATTGAATGGAGGCCTGTATTCATTCCAACTGAGCTCCTACTTTGACATTAAGGCCTTTCTCTGATACAAGTCCTTGTGTAAATATGCGTCTCTCCTTTCTTTTTTACTCTTTCACATACCTAAATACTTAGTTTAGACGCCACTTACCCTGTGGTTTCAGTTTCCAGTGCAGTTAACTTTAAATTTCTACATGACAACCCATTGTTTTTAAAAGTAGCTTATATAGCCGTCACGACATTGAACATCCGATTGGAGTTTATTCAAATGGAAAGTTGATGATTCTTTACCGGAGTGCCAAAGCATGGAGGTAAGAAAGCAAACTGCCTCCATTGAAGGTATGAAGCAAAAGTATAATTTACACTTGGTGGATGGAAATTTGGAGACTGTACTTGGGCTGGAGCAGCTGTTCTAGGCCAGCATTTTGTAATGTTTGAAATATTGCTGTATACATGAGGTCATGTTCTGTTCTGTTACTCCACGTATTAATCTCTTTCTGTTTAATCCGTGCATCATCGTGAGCAGACCTGCAGCTGACATGAAGTGCAACAGGATGGCTTCCAGAAATGCTTATGCTAGGGTGACCTAAGAAATTCAACCCACCTTAACAGCATGTCACTGTAGGGAGTGGAAAAAAGACACGGGCCCCTATGGACACGATGGCAAGAAGCCAGTGGCATTAACCAAGGAGACTGTGCTATAGTCACTTTCATTGGTGCTTGTTTAAAAAACAAAGTGGTATCGCAAGAACAGCAAATAATATTACAAGACTGTAAAAAAGGCATTAAATATTAGTAAGATTTCAGGGACAACACACTAAAGAGGCAAGGACAAAGCAAACCGAACATATTTCAAGTCAATGACTGCAAAGAGAAACATAATTTGTGCATCACCAATTCATGAAGCAGGCACTTCAATGACTGACCCTGAGAGATTTCCAAACAGAGATGGCAGATCGCAGAGCTGAATAGGCATTTGTCAGGAGTGATGCAGCAGCTTTGGGATGGTGAGAGGAGAGGAACTGCAGTGGATGTCATGTGCTAGTCAGGCATATAAAGAGTAAGCAGGGCTGCCAGCTACTCAAGTTGGGTGTGTGAGTTGAGAGACTGACTATGTGGTAATATTAAGTCGATAAAGCCAGTGATGATATTAAAGTGTTTTCCCTGTAACAGGAATGAAAACAGAGTTAAAAGAAAAACAGCGAAGGTGGAATGAAGGCATCATAAATTGTTTCTATGTGCAAGTTCATCCATCCATCCATTTTCTAACCCGCTGAATCCGAATACAGGGTCACGGGGGTCTGCTGGAGCCAATCCCAGCCAACACAGGGCACAAGGCAGGAACCAATCTTGGGCAGGGTGCCAACCCACTGCAGGACACACACAAACACACCCACACACCAAGCACACACTAGGGCCAATTTAGGATCGCCAATCCACCTAACCTGCATGTCTTTGGACTGTGGGAGGAAACCCACGCAGACACGGGGAGAACATGCAAACTCCACGCAGGTTAAGAATGTCAAATCAGTTTGAAATGTCAGAGCCACTTCTCTCAATGGCAGTGGGTAGCGCTGCTGCTTTACAGTTAAGAGACCCGGGTTCGCTTCCCGGGTCCTCCCTGCGTGGAGTTTGCATGTTCTCCCCGTGTCTGCGTGGCTTTCCTCCCACAGTCCAAAGACATGCAGGTTAGGTTCATTGGCGATCCTAAATTGGCCCTAGTGTGTGCTTGGTGTGTGTGTACTGCGGTGGGCTGGCTCCCTGCCCGGGTTTTGTTCCTGCCTTGCGCCCTGTGTTGGCTGGGATTGGTTTCAGCAGACCCCCGTGACCCTGTAGTTAAGATATAGCGGGTTGGATATTGGATGGATGGATGGACTTCTCTCAATGAAGGTGGCACAGTGGTTAAAGATGCTGTATCACAGATCTGGCATCTCGGGTTCGAATCATGTTCTTGGTCACTGCCTGTGTGAATTTTCCCTCCCGCATCGCTTTCATTGTGTGTGTTAGGTAAACAGGTGATTCTGAATTCTCATCCCGAGGCAGGCATGTACAGAAGTGGACCCTGCAATGGCCTTGTGCCAAGTATTCCCGAAATATGGTCCGGCCTCCAGAATTGACAAGTCTTAAAAATGGCGTGTTATGATACTCCACTCATCATGAAAGTTTAATAACTTGTTAAATGTATCATAAGATTGTCCTGGTATAGTCTATAGTACAAGTGGTAAAATTTAACATGGTAACTGCTGCAAGTATATGAGGTAAATTAATAATCAAAATGAAGGATTTGTTCAGCATTTCAGTTTTAACAAATAATAGCAATTTTGTTCTTACCAAATATATTTGTATGCAGTTTGGTGGGAAAGGGTCTAGTGGGTAAAATACTGCTTGCTAGATCAAATGACAATTACTGTAAATGTCCATCCATACATCAATCCAAACTGAAACATCAAACTACTTAATGCTGTACAGAGAAGGAGAGTCTTGAGACATTCCTGGTAGCACAGAAGAACCTCCATTAGCAAATGAAAATGACTATAAGCCACTTCACAGCTTAATGTCGAAGAATTTGAAAGCCATCATACTTTTTATTTTAACATAAAATATCTCATTTATGTTTGCAGATATAAAAGAATACAATTCAGATGCTTGAAGACACCATTTTATACAACAGAGATCAACTTGGAAGCAATAAAAGGGAATTACTACAAAGGTACCTGCAACTTGAAAAATAGACAAATCATGACTATGCAATTCTTACTTTCCTGATTTCACAGAACAAAATCGAACTTGGTGCTCATTGAAAATGTGACTGCTGATGACAGTTTCTTCAAAACGATGTAAATGAGAGAAGAAAATGTTTGCAGTTATTTAGTAATTCTTGGTAAAATGCATTATTGTTTCTGTTTTCAAGTAAAGTTATTTATATTTTCTTCCTTTAGGGATAACCAACACTCCACAATGTGATTTTAATATAGTATGTTAAATGTGCTTCTAAAATAGATAGATAAGAAGAGCACTATACAGAACAAAAAAACGATAGATATGACACAATATAATAATTTCCTAAACCAATGTACAAATTAAAATGGGACAGACAAATATATACTATGAAATGTGCTCATCCAGAGCTCCTAGAGAAATACGTGCTTGAACTGAAAAGATTATTATATCAAACGACTTGAGTATTAACGACATTTCTATTACATCGAATAAGGCTTACTTTAAATACACGATTTTTTTTACAAAACCCCTTTTGGGTGTGGATCAGGCGTGCACGTTTTTGTCTGTGGGTGCAGCCATCTTTAATATCGCGGGCAGAACGGCAGCGTCCAGCACACTTTAAGTACCCTTTCTTTACAGAAGCCCACGGTATTATCACCTTGGGGTTTACTTGGTCTGGTTTTTAATCCATGTAGAATGGCTGAATTACAACACCGTTGTAATAAAAGAAAAAAAAAACAACCATTGCTGGCTCTATGTCTGAATGCTGTTTAATCAAGGTGGCTGGATGTTGTCCCTCTCCTTTCTCTGTTAAGAATGACAGTTAAGAAAGGCAGCGTAACGCGGATATGTTCATTGACAATCACCGCCTCCTCGTTGTAGTCAATCCGCGTGTCGACTCGTGTATTATATATTTCACCAGAACAAACCTTCTTATTAACCGTTTAATTTTTTTTACAGTCAAAGTTATTGTCATTTGATAATCAAGATTGAACGCGACGACTGTGCTCACTTATTTTGGCGACAACTACGCTTTTGGAAGTCCGTCGTTTTCAAACTTCTGTCACACTCGGATCTACATCTGCCAGAGCCCTGTGGCTGCTGCTAGTAGACACAGGAAGGCGAGCTTTTTGCCCGTGTCCATGGTGCTGAAAGTGCTACTCATGCTTCGCTAGTCCGTACGGCGGCACTAGACGATACATCGCCCTTTGAGAACCCCAGGGAAATCTCAAAAACTCAGAAATCGACATTAAACACGGAAGAAACGTAAAGTATGTACATATTAAGAAGGTACGTTAATGAGGAGCGGTAGGAGAGAGGTTGCAATCAACAAGCGTGAGTAAAATAACTATGAAGCCCGTTTTCCGAACACGTAACTGACACCTGCATACAAATAATTATCACCCACGCACATATCCTACCGTTCTATTAAAGAATGAATTTAACATTTCAAACAATTGTTATTTAGGAAAGCAGTCAAAAGAGGGGGCGGGGCTGAAATGGACGCCTAACATTTTATTCTCCAGAGCCAGCCATTGCCCGTGACCAAACCGAAGATGACTAGGCATTCAGTGGCGGTGCACTGTGAATCTATATTGTCCGGCTTCTTACCTTCTCTGTCGCACAGCTGAATCGCTTCCAAGCTCAGATTCTTGATCATGTCTTCGCACGGGCTTGTCGGGCTACTGATGCTGTGTCCCAAACGCGGCACCTCCATTTTCCTAAGAGGGATCCTTTCCTGACTATTCTCTTCGGTGCGCTGCAACGTTAGCCTTCACCTTGAATGGAGAACTCACTTTTTTCGTTGGTTCACTTCTACTGGTCCGTTGGCGGCAGCGTCAGCGAGTCGTCAGCTAGCCACGAGCGCGCTGGTGATTTGTCGGTGCAACGTGAGAGACAAAGACTGAGAGTGAGGAAGGGGGAGTGGAGGGTAAGTGAGCGTGCTAAAAAATGAGCCAGGCGCGTGCTGCTTGCCAAATTAGTGAGTGATGAGAACAAGGGAGCAAATGTGGTATAAGGTAAAGACAGAAGGCCGCTACGCCCGTTCTGTCCCGGCTACGAGAGCGCCTGTTTATTCCCGCAGCCTGCGTCTAATGGATACGAAGCAGGGATGTGCTCAGCGACTTCACTCGTCTCTTATGTAACTGGATTGCCCGGCCCCTTCTATTTCAGTCCATAGGAAAACGCCAAGGACTGTATGATTTTCACCAGTGTCAAGTGCCTAAAACCCATTTAAACGTTTTTTTTTAAACGAAATTCGTTTAAACGTTTTCTAAAACGAACTGCAGACGACCAGCACTAACGCAGGGTTCGCTTTCTTGCAGGAACAGGAACCGTTCGCATGTGTTAATTCTTTAGCTGTGACACTTTAAAGCCTCGTCACAGTCACTTTATCGACGTGCTACTATTCACAGAACTGGCAACACGAGGGTTCGGAGTACCGCCTTGCGATGGAGCCGAGACAATAAACAATGACAGGTTACAAAAGCCGGGTGTCAAAAGAAACGGAGCCTACCGCATCGATTATGCTGGACTGGAGGATCCTGCCTGCTTGACATGAATTCAGTAGAGAGTTCATCGTGGGTGGAAGGCACTCTATTAACACCATTTCTTTATTCCATCAGCCCCGTGAATGCTTACCTTACTTTTTATGATGTAGCTCGTGCCGTTTTGTGGTTTTATGAGAAAAACAGTAATTACTAAGGGCACAGAGTTAAGCTTGAAAGCGCACCGCTTTGTGCCCATTTTGCTGCCCAACGTTGTACCCTGAACCCAAGGTATACACGTATTTTTTTCTGTTAGGTCGTTCGTACGGTAAATGGTATACCCATACGTATATCATCAGCTTTTTAGACATTAACAAACTAAATATATGTCGTTCATTATTTTTCAGTAGGTTAACTTGCAGCACTGAATTTGTCTTGTGCACAAAAGTCCAGTGTGCTTGGTGAAACTGTATACAGATAAAGGGATTGTCTGTACATTTTCACAAATACTGGCCTAGATGGCATTTACACACAAGACACAGGACCTATGAGGTGGCAGCCAAATCCTTCATACCAACCATGTATTATTTAAAAAAGAAATACATTTTAAGGCACAGTCACACTTCACCTGGGTCTGTGTACACTTAAATCCAGAATAAAATACTCAGTGTTTATGTTTATTAACATTAATATATGTTTGTACTATATATATGTTTACATCTCATACCTCACTAGTGTGAAATGAGTTCCCTCCGCAGGGTGTCTGGGCTTTCCCTTAAAGATAGAGTGAGAAGCTCAGTCATCTGGAGGTGGCACAGGGTAGAGCCGCTACTCCTCCACATCGAGAGGAGTCAGATGAGGTGGCTCGGGCATCTGATCAGGATGCCTCCTGGACGCCTCCCTGGTGAGGTGTTCCGGGCACGTCCAACTGGGAGGAGGCCTCGGGAAGACCCAGGACATGCTGGAGGGACTATGTCTCCTGGCTGGCCTGGGAACGCCTTGGGATTCTCCCGGAAGAGCTAGAAGTGGCCAGGGAGAGGAAAGTCTGGGCCTCTCTGCTCAAGCTGCTGCCCCCGCGACCCGACCTCGGATAAGCGGAAGAGGATGGATGGATGGATAGACCTCACTAGTGGTACATTTTCTTTATTCTGTTTTTAAACTCCATCCATCCATCCATTCAGTTTTGAATCTGCTTAGTCCGAATGAAGGAGGTGGAGTACTATAGTCTTACCTACCAAGATCAGGCGGGAATTGGTTTAGTGTGGGATCTGTTTGTCTATCAAATGGTACATACTTACACCCTGGTACAACTTAGTTGGTCTTAATCGGTCTCCAAGATGGACAAACTTTGCAGAGAGCAATTGAGAAACGCAGTTAAATGTTGAGAGCCCTAATTGGTATATGTCTCTTTAGAATTTGAAGCAGTTCACAAGCTCTGCCAAACACAACAGACTTGTGAAATCTTACGTGATGCAATCTTGCCAGTATTGGTGAATGCAGTGTGTTTTGCTGATTGATGATGTGTTTGTAATCCAGAAGGTTTCCTCCGTGACAGATCACTTAAAAGACCTTATTGGATCCTCTAATGAGGTACCCCACAGTGTTGGACAACAGAGAAATTCAATCCCCATAAGCTGATTCATTACACAGAGAATCATGGGGTGAGATCCTCTCCAGGACAACACAGTCCTTCAGGTCTCCTTTCTCAGCCATTAAATCAAGGATAGTTGTTCATTAATGTGACCTCAGAGACACAGTTGCACAGCTTTTTCATTTAGTACAAAACAAAAAGTTGCACTCATGTGCTAAGAGTTACGTATAAAATCAGTGAGTCATAAACTTTAATTTGTTGTGGTGGGAAAAACATTTTGAGACAAGCAAGGATGTGAGGAAGCACTAGGCTCCATATTTGTTCATACAATAATGTGAATAAGCAAGTGCACACCATGAAATGTTTTGTCTTTTTTTAAACCATTGTCGGAATATCAAGACTGGATGTTCATTTAAAAATTATCTTTAGATAAAGGTGACATAACTGAAAAAATCAAAGTTTGACTTTGGAGTAACTTATTGAATGAAATAAATAAATGCAATATGCAAATGTATTCAGTTAAAACAGTAAGTCCATCCTTGGCTCAAATAGCTGGTATTGCCCCCTCAAGTTGGCATTTCCTATATCTATCTACCAGTCTCTGGCATCAACTGAGAGAAAGTTTTTTCCACCCCTCCATGCAGAATTCTTTCTGCTGTGCAGTGTTCAAGGGGTATCTTGCGTGAGCAGACTGTTTTAGATCCCCACTCGCAGCACCTTGATAGGACTCAGATCCAGGCTTTGACTTGGCAATTCCAGGGCCCTTCATTTCTTTCTTTTCAGCCATTCTTTGGTGAATTGTCTGGTATGTTTAAGGTCAGTGTCATTCAGCTAGGTCCACATTCAGCTGAGTGTAAGTCTTCTGACAGATGTTGTCCTCATTATAATCGAACACCCTCTGGTACAATGCAGAATTTGTAGTCGATTCTTTGATGATGAGATTCCCAGCCTCTGAAGTAGAACAGCAGCGCCAAAACATAATATTTCTACCACCGTGCTTTACAGTTGGCATCAGGTTTTTTGGTCAAATGCTGTCTTTGGTTTTCACCAGAATAACCCAGTCTTTGGTCTTGTTTGTCCAGAGCACACTGCCTCAGAAGTCCTGGGGAATATATAAAAATACGCTGACTTCGAGATGTATAAAAAATAAACTTGGCATGAAGCCATGCACATTTTCACAGAAGCCTCACATTGAGTACACACGTTTCTGCTCAGTTGTGCAAATGGACAGCACCCAGCATCAAAGCAGTGCTATTATTTCGGCGTTGTTTCCCTTTGCATCAATGACGCTAGTTTTCTCAAATACACCAAAATTAACTGTATATCATTTACAAATTTAAGACACTTCATTGTACTCATTCTGTAACAATATAATGATGCACTGAATGGCCAAACTATTCCAACTACAATAGCTGCTTTAGCATTGTTAGAAGACATTGCAAATGGAAGAATTAGAAGAGAACGCATATTTACATTTGATGATGACTGGCATCTACTGTAAGTCGATTTAGATTTCCAAGAGTTATCCTCGTGGAGTTGTGTGCTGTAAGAATACTAGGATTTATAGTTGATAACATTTTTATGATGAAATGCATTAAGGTATGTATATTACGTTTGTCGCAAAAACCAGACATAAGAGTCATAAAAAGGTTTGGGGCAGCCACCCGTATATTGGTGTCCTGGCTGCAAAGTTGCAAAATGTATAACAGCACTGATGTGCACAAAACCGAGTCCAAAACAGAACTGAGGGAATAGGGAAAAGGTGGAGGCTTTTAAAGAAGAAGACAGGAAGTGAAGTCAGATGGGTCCGACTCATAGGGGTCTTCAGCCATAGGCTTGAGCCGGACGTGACATCACAGGGGCCGGAGCCGACAAGGTCTTCGTTCATAGGCTCAGACCCAGAAGTGACATCAAGAGGACCAGGTGGAATCTCCCGTGAATGGTCTGCAGGAAAGTGAGAAAAGAGTCAGTGCACTCCGCCACATCCTGATCTGACTTGGAATTGCCCTTACTCAAGCCATTTAGCTGTCTCCCATGCACACGTGTGTGGGACATTTTACAGTTAAATTGTTAACTTCATTTAAATAATGAATACTGTTAATAATTAAACATGTCGGGGCATGGTGGCACAATGGTAGAGCTGGTGGCCTATCCAGGAACTATTCGTGCCTCACGCTATACAGTATGCTTGATGGGACTGGCGCAACCCTGGATGGATTGAATAATTTAACATGTATAACAAAGATTTTTCAATGTTCCTTAAAGGTTTTGAAGAATCAGTAATGTAAGTCTACAGCTGGTTTTACATTTATTATAGATGCTTATTGTTGGTTACGTGGAGATAGAAATGGAAGGACAGGAATTGGGGGTTGGTATGTTTGACAGACACAGGGTCATGTGTGTCACAGCAAATTTCTTATGGGAGGCACAAACAATCCCTGCTGCACCACTGGGTACCACATGTTTCATATATGCTTTAATGTATTTCATCATTAAAATGATATCAAGCATACATCTTAGCACACTAAAATGTCCAGATAGCTGTAATATCATGAATGCGATCTCTTCTGTGTGGCAATCACTGCCTGTGTGCGCCTGTCGGCATAAGAGAAAGCCCATTTAGGAAGCACAGAGTGATTAATAACTGGGTTGGGAACACATAGAATATGATACATTTAATGTGCTACTTTAGTTATGAAGGGATTTGAGAAACTCTTGTAAACATTGATTTTAAGATGAAGTTTACGACACTCTTAATGACGAAATAAACAACAATATTCAAGTGGAAATTTCAAGATTAAAGTCGACATTTCAATTTAACTTTGTCATTGACTTTTCTTTTCCCCCACTGTGTCCCTATTTTTCATCTTCTCTGTAGCCCTAATACACTTCCATATGACATTCACTCACCTTTTCACATCAACTTTGATATCTGACCACTTCTTTTTTTATTTCAGGCACTGTGTGACTTTCTGAACTTGAACTTTTCAGTGTCTTTGCCACACGGACACTCCCATCAATTTCCTCTTGTTGTTTATACCACCGTCTGAGCCACCAAATAGTACATTTCTCGTTGCCTCCACATCACTGAGCAGGACCTCTATTTTGCATTCATTGAAGTTCTTGCTTTTTACATGTGCTTTTGCCTTTGTATTTTAACAAAACCCTGAATGGAAGGGGCTATTTATATGTATTTGTATATTCAAATATTTGAAATTCAGCAAGGAGTCAGTTAGGGGCTGTAGGCATGTGCATGCAAGTTAAAATTCATGTTCTTTGGGATTTATAACGGGAAAGTGGCAGAAATTTGCTTACACACAGTTTTATGCATCTGATTTTTTTTATGCGTACACACATTTCTAGTTTTGTCCATACACCATGTTTTAGTATGAATTCTACGCAAGGTGTGTTATACATGAGACTTCTTGTCTTTGCCATCGTGTTCATGGGCAAATTTTAGTTTTGGCCTGCTGTTCTTTCTGGGCAGCAAAGATTTCCTCTTGGCACTCCTCCCATGTAATTCTGTTTTGTGCAACCTCTTTCTAATAGCACACTCATGCATTTTGACATTGGAGCAGATGTAGCTCCCATGATAAAATTCTAGGGTTGTTTGAAACTTATTTCAGCCTCTTGTGCAATGTCTCAGTTTGAACTTTTTGGGACAGCCTTGCCTGGAGAAGTTGGCAGTTGTCATAAATTCGTCTCCTATTGAAGGTGACCTTTTAGAGCATGGGATGTCGAACTCCTGTCCTGGAGGGTCGCAGTGGCTGCAGGTTTTCATTCTAACCATCTTCTTCATTAGCGATTAGTTTTTGCTGCTAATTAACTTCTTTTGCCTTAGTTTTAATTAACTACACTCAGGCCCCTTAGTTGTTTCTTTTTCTTTAATTAGCAGCCAAACAAAAACGAGACACAAAACGCGCCGCCACGTGACCAGCTCACCTGTGCCCATCACACGATATCTGAAAATAAAGTAAGGTGAAGGTCTCAGTAAGGTTGATCTCTCAGGTCACCAAAACATTTTGATGGCGTTCTTAGAAAAAACAGAAAAATCAACAGTTTTGGAAATGTCTGCTGTGGCAGAATGAGAGCAGCAACAAGCCATTGAATTCAATAACGGGTTTAATTTACAGCAAGAATCAACTTCTCGTTAAGAGATTGGTTGGAGTTTGAAATCCCAATTTAGAGCTGGTCATGTGTTGGCTCGTTTCACTTCTCATTTTAGTTTGGCTGCCATTTAATGAACAAACAAAATTGATTCAGAGGACGGAATCCTTAAAAACAAGGGCTAGTAAATAGGAAAAGGGTGAGAATGAAAACCTGCAGCCACTGTGGCCCTCCAGGCCTGGAGTTCGACACCCCTGTTTTAGAGAGTGGAATACTTGATTTTCAGTTGTTTTGATATCTTTTTAAATCCTTTCTTAGACTCAATGGCATCTATAACCTTCTTTCTGAAGGCCTCAACGAGCTCTTTCTGTCTAGGTGTAGTTACAACACACAGTTCAATCACAAAAGAGCAAAGTTAACTAAATGTCTGAGGTTTTTATAGGACAGGTTCCCCTAAGATCCAGATTCAGGAGCACCCAATTGTAATTTTAGGCATTTGAGGTAGTGACAAAAGCAGAGGTGTACTTACTATTTCCAAATGTAATATTTGTATACTTTAAATAATGTAATGCAATGTTCTACAAGAATGAAAATGTGGCCTGAGGTTGTTATATTAGATCTCCTTTATCCATAGATACCGTTTAAATGAAGATCACATGGTTTGTGTATGTTAAAAACCAAAAAGATTTCATGGAGTGTGCCTATTGTTTCACAGGACTGTAGCTGTGCCTTGTAAGTACAGAGCAAACTCACTTATGAGACCACACCCAGTGAATTCAGTTCAGTTTGTGCAAAATATAATAATGTGTTAGGAGAAGAGATGAAGAAGAGGAAAGGAAAGAGGACAGGCAGGTGAAGAGATTGCTTTAACATCTTGGGGAGTAGATGGTGTGGGAAGCAGCCCAGACACAGACAGGTAGACATGATTTTAAAGCACCACACACATTTATTTACAGTACAACTGTTTGCAAATCAGTGACACACACAACCCAGTGCCGCAGCACCAATCATCCCAAAGTCCAGGCCTCTTCCAAATGCCTTCCTCTTAGGTCCGCCGCCACTCCTCTCCTCCAAGACTCTGTCCACTTCCACCCGACTCCAGCTATCGAATGGAGGGAGGCGGCCCCTTTTATAATCACCCGGATGTGCTCCAGGTGCTTCCCGATTAGCTTCTGCCGGCACTCCCCAGTGTGGCGGAAGTATTGGCTACGCACCTGGAAGCACTCCGGGTGTCCCTGGTCTTCTTCCCCCCCAGAACTTCAAGGAGTGGCGGAAGTGCTGAGGGCCAGGGGTCCATAGGCATTGCGGCGCGCCCTGGCAGTGACCATGGGCCCCTATAGGGTTGAGCTTCTAAGCTTGTTCCCATGGTTCCCAAAGCCACCAGGGCGGTTGCCCCCATGTGGTCTTCCTGGGCATCCCGGCTGGGTACCACCCCCAGCCACTCGTCACAATGGACAACATGGATACTAGGTGTTAGGTGACAGGTAAAATTCTAAGGTTGATCATCGTGCCATTAACATTGTCAGTACCCAGTGTTATCTGGGGGGAGTGGGTAGTCAAGTCTAAATCAACATTTTACCAGAAGAGGCCAAAACTGTTTTTATTGCAATTAATGTTTTCAATTTGGCTACAGTGTACCCTTAAATGTTATTTACAATGCATTGTGAAAAGGTACAGAAATGTCCTTGTTTAATATAGAAAAACACAGATAGGCAAATGATTGGTTAAGAAGAAATCAGCCCCACCTATATGGCAACATTCTGCCTTCAAAGCAAATGACCACGATGAGTCAAATGAAATAATGAAAGTTATTTGTTGAGAAAGCAGGAAGGTGTTTATTGCAAAAGACTCATAACAAACTCATATTGTCACTTGCGTGTACATCATATAGCAGATTGCACTCTAGAAAATCTTCCCTGCAGTTATTTATTAGTCTTTCTGAATTTAGGAAAAGAATAAAACGTAAGTACAGGAGTGTGATATGGACAAAACAGTAACACAGCTCTTTTAGTTTATTTATATTGTGGAGGATGGCCGGCTGTTTATCCCGGCCAATACCCCCAAGCCGCCAGGTGGAGCCCTCCTTGCAGCATGGAGGTCCCCAGAAGACCAGCAGGGCATCATGGACAATGGAGTTTTTATGCACCGCCCTGCTGGATGCCATGGGGGCCACGAGAGGGAGCTGCAGGGAGGACCGAAGAGTTTGTTGTGCCCTATGACCTGGAAGTTCGTCATAGGAAGAGCGATGGGCTTCCGGGGTGAGAAAAACATTGTTTACCCTGACCCGGAAGGAATAACGACTTGTGGACTGTTGGATTGGGAACACCTCCGGGTCGGGAGATATAAAAGGACTGTGGGAGCTCCCAGACGGCGAGCTGAGTTGGGAGGCAGGGTGGCTAAGCATCTGGGAGTGGAGGATTGGTTTATTGTATTTTTGTGATTTATTATTGGAGAATTGTGGAGAGGAGCGTGCTTTGTGCACATAATTATTATAATAAATAATTATTTGGACTTTTATCTGGTGTCTGACGTGTGGTCCGAGGGTACAAGGGTGCGAGAAAACCCGTAAATCTGTCACAATATGAAAAAATTATGTTTGCTTTCCATAATACACATTTTGCTTGATAAAGCCATATGTGTTATCCTTCAACTCCTTTAAAATAGTATGATTGCTCAGAAAATTGGCCTGGAGTTGAATTAACCACTGGTATCCCTTTTGGTTGTAATAATTAATATGTCAACTTCTTTTTGGGACACTGACGGGGAATACACGACCCATCAATTGCACCGCCGCACTGAGTTGCTTCCCTTGTGAGAGACTGACGCAGAGGTGATTGGAGAGCACAACACATTTCCCAGAAACCCTAGCTTACTGGTGGTTTATTTATTCCAAAAAAACTGGTTAATGTTCTACAGACAATGGCAATATACTACAACACCAGCAGCAACACACTTTTTGACGAGTATATTTTCTCAAAATTTCACATCTTTTCTTTTCAG
This sequence comes from Polypterus senegalus, assembly GCF_016835505.1. NCBI lineage: Eukaryota > Metazoa > Chordata > Cladistia > Polypteriformes > Polypteridae > Polypterus > Polypterus senegalus. The sequence continues at coordinate 247,325,173 of NC_053154.1, forward strand.
CAGTTTGTGAGGCTGCAAACTTTTGCAAATACAGAAAAAATGTGACATGACGCTTGCAGAGACTGGACAGCGGGTGTAGTTTTCAAGAGTTTTTCTCACCAGTCTTCATCCCCTTCATGCATCCAGACTGACTGCAGCAAAGGTGCGGCTTTGGCTAAAAGTGTCACAATTGCAATAATACATCCTCTGTCTCTATTGTCTTTTCCTAATGTGTCGCTTCTTCAGCTGGCCTTCAAAATGGCGCATTTAACATGTTGAACTGTACAACTGCTGAACTTGTCAGGTTGCTGATTTGCATTTTGTGAGTGAAAATTTAAACCTAAACTTTCTACTGTAAGTAAATCCAACGTGTTTACAGCCTATCCCTTTGCAATTGGAGTACAAGTGCATAGTGTATGTATGACTTGTTTAATCACGTGGTTCAAATCCTCTGCAAAGTAAAGTCCATTGGTGGTGTAAGTAATCAATCATTGATTGTCATTGATATCACCTATCGGCTCAAGCCTACTAAATACTGACAAAGAAACTATTACACTGTCTTTTTAATAAAATATCTGTGAACAAAGCAACAGGCTTCACAGCAGCATTCAGAGACTTGAATACTCTAATATCCTGCCAAGTGGGAGCAGGTGCCCACCACACATCAGCTATGGCTGGTGCCTGTTCCAGGACACCTAAACTTTCTATCTTAACAAAGGTTTACTGTGGTTACACCACCAAAACTGAACAACAATTCACTGATTTACTAGCTGTTGCCCTTTCAATTCCATCCCACCTCGTGATGTTCTTGCTCCAGTCTTACAATACACTATATCACCATTAGCTTATCACAACAAGTATTCTCTGACAGACCAAGTTCAACTTTGTTACCATCTCAAGAGTTCCAAAGCACGTAAGTCCCAAACGGTTCCAAAAATTACTGCTAACAGGGATGAAAACCATAAAAAACCCAAGCTAGTAACACAGAGGGGCAAGTAGAATCTTCATAAAATAAAAGATATATTCTTAACTCCTTCAGGGCTGATGTCAACTTTTGTCAAAATTCAGGGGTAGAGGACGGTAATCAGCTGTAAACTGCGAGAAAACTCGCCCTTCCATTTTAGTTCGACTTTCTTTGCTAGAAGAAAAGTTAAGCAGCTTTGTTGATTTGACCGAGATTCCCTGCGTGAGCAGCAAAGAGCAAACAATTTCTAAAATGGCATCGACATCTGGCGAGAGACTAAAGCGGGTATGCAAATTAAAATACTCCATGGACGTTTTACATATTATTGCTGAATCGGACTCAGACTTGTCGGACTTCAAATTTGATGCAAGTGACCAGGAGATGGAGATCGAGAATGAAAGTGAAGTACCGGCACCATCCGATCTCGTGGTGCTGAACACGTTTGGGTAGCTGATGCCTGGGAGGACCACCACTTATGATGACGAGTGGTACAAACCATATTGCGTCACACTGTGACTGCCACCGCTGCCCACCTGCTGTGCAAAGACAGTCAAGGCAGCCAGCCCACCAAGCATTCCTGCTGGCCATCGAGGTGCCCCCGCGCAGCCACAGAGATGCCAAACATGCGCCAACAGCAGCCACAGTATGTAGCAACAGATGTTTTAGGTTGATTCATGTGTGAAACCATTGCTTTGTTGGAAAAAAATATTCAGTCCTCAAAGAGTTGACAAAAAAGATCTTGAATAAATTGAAGCTCTATGGCACATAAAAAGGTAATCCAAAGAACAGATCAAAAAGTCAAAAAATCCTCCAAAAATCATGAAAGCACAAAGCAGAGATAGAATCACAATAAACACTCAGTGACTACCAAGTGCATCAGAATGGAGTGCAAGGACCATTATAGGGCTGAGGCCAGTCCCTTGAGGTGAACGGTAGGTAGGCAGCCTCATCTCCTGGGAGATCACCTGCAAAATACACAGAGCACAACACAGGCATATGTACAGTACATAGACAAAACCAAATACAAGAATAATGCAAATAAACATAAATAAAAGGAATGCATACAAAATAAAAAAGAAGACATAAAACAAGGATTTGAACCCGTGTCTGAAATATAACATACAGTTGTGCTCAAACGTGTACATACCCTGGCAGAATTTGTAAGATGTGTACCACACTTTAAAGAAAAGATGCCTGATCAGGCAAAAGACATTTCATTTACTTTTAATGGAATCCAACTTAAACTGTAAGGCATCATAGAGCAACACAAAACAGCAATAAGGAAAATAAAGAGATGGTCCCTCTTCAAAAGTTTGCATACCCTTAGTTACTACTACTGCTTATTGCCCCCTTTAGCATTATTAATGGCATACAGGCTTTTGTACTAGTTATGGATGAGGCCCTTGATTTACTCAGGTTACAGATCTGTCCATTCTTCTTGGTGAAAAGCCTCCAGGTCCCGTAAATTCTTGTGATGTCTCGCATGGACTGCACATTTGAGATCTTCCCAAAGAGGCTCAAATAAACTGATGTTCAGGAGACTGTGATGCCCAGTCGAGCACTTTCAATATTTTTTGTGTAGCCAGTGTCAACTCGGCCTAGTATTTTTGATCACTGTCGTGTTGGAAGATCCAAGTGTGTCCCACGCACGGCCTCCAGACTGATGAATGCAAGATGTCCTCCAATATTTTCCGGTAACATGCTGCATTCAACTCGATATCAATTTTCACTAAGTTACCTGTCCTGCTGAAGCTCGCACACCCACAAAACATCCAAGATCCATCTCGATGCTTCACAGTAGGGATGGTGTACTTTTTGTCATGGGCTTTGTTGCATCCTTTAGAAACATAGAGTTTATTGTTATGACCATAAAGTTCAATTTTGGACTCATCACTCCAGACGTTTTGAGGCTTGTGTAGATGCTGTTTGTCATATTGTAAGTGAGCTGTTTTGTGGTGTTGGCACAATAAAGGCTTTTGTTCTTGCAACTCAACCAGGTAGCCCATTTTTGTTTAAGTACCTCCTCATTGCGCATCTTGAAGCAGCAACGCCACTTGTTTGCATAAAGGCCTGTATCTCAGCTGAAGTGGCTCGTGGGGTTTTTCCTGGCAGCCGAACAAATGGTCCTGGCAGATCTGGCTGAAATCTCAGTTGGGGTACCTGACTGTGGCCTGGTAACAGCAGAGCCTCTATCGTTCCACTTTTTTTTATATATATATATATATTCAGAATCTTAACACTATTGACAGGCATTTTCAGATTTCTGGATACCCTTTTATATCCTTTTACTGATTTTATACAAATCAACAGCCTTTTCTCATAGGCCCTTTGACAGTTCTTTTGTTATCCCCATGACTTGGTATCCAGCAAAGTCAGTGCAGCTCTGCATGAATTTAAATGGACTATTTATACACAGACACTGAGTACAATCCAAGAAGTTACAGGCATGCACACTCTCCCTTAATTTTAACCTGTGTGTTTCAACGTGTGTGTGTGTTATTAGCCCCAAAATTCAAGGGTATGTAAACTTTTGATTAGGCCCTTTTGGATGATTCCAGTTATCATTATGATTCAAAAAGGCACATGCAGGTTAGGTGCATTGGCGATTCTAAATCGTCCCAAGTGTGTGCTTGGTGGGCTGGCACCCTGCCCAGGGTTTGTTTCCTGCCTTGTGCCCTGTGTTGGCTGGGATTGACTCCAGCAGACCCCCGTGACCCTGTATTTAGGATATAGTGGGTTGGATAATGGATGGATGAACACACAATTATGTTATAATAAATTGCCTTGCCTGAGCACACTCCCTAATTAAAAGGAAAGCTTTATTCATGATTACTTATTTTCCAAACAATGGCCAGTTCTTCACAAATTCTGCAAGGGTATGTAAACTTATGAGCACGACTGTAACTCCTTTCGTATGGGGTGCCTTCCAGATATATCAGCTCCCTCCATGAAATCCAACATATGCATCCTTCTTCCTTAGGAACAGCATGAAGAGGAGACTGGAGGCTGGCACAGCAGATGGTTCAAGAAGTCTGGCAAGACATGGTGAAAAGACTGGAGCTTGGCACAGTACACAGGAAAGGCAGACCACTTCCTGGTGGCCCCCCACCGGCCTGACAAGATAAGCAGTCACCCAACACCTCCTAGTGGTCCCAGTAAGGTAAGTGAGACAGGCAAACCAACTCCTGGTGGTTCTAGCAGGGTAGTAGACCTCCCAGCAGAGATGACTGAGCTAAAATGTTCAAGCCAAGAGGTGTGTTTTTACTTTTTATACTCACCTCTGGTGTGTTTTAAATCCTTTAATGCAGATGTGGCCCCTCCAGGGAAAGTAGTGGCAGGCAGTGGCTATGGACACTCGACTTCTTCGACAACGTCTGGCAGTAACTGGGCTGCTTTCAGATGCTTGTGCATGCTCCCAACAGATGTCAGCGTCACTTTCGTACTCTTGTTCACTCTTGGAAGTTCAGCCATGCTGTCAGCAGACCTTGGAACTTTGGCGCGCCGTGTTGACTGACTTTAGGAGCGACAACGTAACATCACTATCCCACTGGCTGCTGAAAACTGGAGCTGGAGGCAAAATCTCAGGAATTGCCACTCAGATCAGTGGGTTGTTTTAAACTAATCATAGAAAACTTTTGAGCAGATGGTTGAATGAATGAAACTGTATACAGTGGAATGGATGGTGTGAGTGTAATGGTGGAGAAAACTGGTAAAGGTGAGCGAATTGAAATGGAGGCCACAACAGGAGACTTGGCTGTTGCCTTTACCTGTGCCATACGTACATATAGCACAAGCAGCTGCTTGAACTGTAGCAACGGCAGCAGCCAACTTCCTTTGACTGTACCGGTCTAAAGAACAGACGCACGTCATCCTTCAGATCAAAAAAATAAATCAGTCTTCCAGATTATTGATCCTTGCTAAAAAGGCCATGGCTACAGATGAGTTGTCTTCTATTTCTTTCAAATGGTTATACTGTACATCTGTAGGCATACCAGAGGAGACAGGGCATTATAATACTCATGGAAACACTCATCCACCGTATCTCAAGATTCTTTCAAAAACTTCAGCTCCTTTTGTGCATAGCTGCTGCAAAGCTGACAGATGTTTTGTTGTGCTGACAGTTCATTTTGTTGTGATCTCAAGAGTTCCAAAGGATTAAAGTCTCAAACAGTTCCAAAAATGCCTGCAAGATCAGAAAACACCTTCAAAACAACCCCAGCTAGTAACACCGAGGGCCACATAGAATCTCTCCATTATAAAAGATTCATTCTTGACAATGCGATGGGCGGGTTTCCCACAAAATATACTGCAGGCATAGATACATAGACAATATCGTATACAAAGAATAACGCAAATAAAAAGGAAAAAAGTAAATAGAAACAAAAGAATTAAGAATGAACAAAGACGACATATAGCAAGAATCTGAAATATAACAAACTAGCGGTCTGAAGGTGTCTCCTCTGTGCCAGTGTAACAAAAGGCCCTATATGGGCACCTGATCGGGCACCTGACCGGACACAGGTCCACACCAGAGGCACTTTAAAATAAATAAACTTTTATTTTTCTTCACCTGTGGGGCACGTCTTCCCCATAATCCCCACAAGCACAACACAGTCCCAAGTGTAAATAAAGCTCACTCTTAATCTTCCTCCACCACTGCTCTCCTCGTCCTCCTCCTCCTGATTCTGGCCCCTGAGTAGTGCTGGTTGGCTCCTTTTATCAGGCACCCAGAAGTGCTCCAGGTGCTTGATTGGTGACCTTGAGTGGTGAAACAACTGCCCAGAAGGGCCTGGCAGCTCCCGCTGCGGAACCCAACAGGGCTGCCCCAAACTCCAACCCCGCATGAAGCCTTGCGGGAGTCCAAGGCACCGCTGCAACCCAGGGAGGCTGCCATCTAGCATCCAGGGGGAGGTATTGGGTCTCCCATCCTTTCTCCCCTGGAACATAAGCTGCAGGGGCGTCCCAGCCAGGTATGGGCCCCGGCTACCTGCCACACCAGCTATTTGAAAAAAACACTTGTGGGGACAATGAGAAGACTTACTGAATGTCACAATTCAAAACCAATCCAACGCCTCATGAAGGCAGCACTCAATGTAGTGGCCGGGATTGAGAGCATCATGGAGTAAGGGTGCTCATGTTAACCTGGTATGACAGAGAGCAAGCTCCCTATTAAACTCGTGAATGTGTGGCACATGTTAAACATAACCTGCTGCAGGGGAAAACCCTTTGTGTAATATCAAGTTATACACTGGCATTCAAAGGAATCGATGGACTAGTGTAGCAGGTCCTGTGTGTGCTCTGTTGTTCAGGTACGATGACAGTGTTGGAGTCAGTATAATGTTGAAAGAATCACCACTACAGTATGCTTGTGAAAGTACAATTGGCAAAATATGCATTCAAAGTAAATAAAAACGAGGTGAAAAGACCTGCCATTTAGAGAGTTGATAATGAAGCAGATGTATATTTCTGTACTCAAAATACCAGGATCAGTAAATTTGCCTAAAAACAGCAGCAGAAGAACTGACAAGGCTGAACAACATCCACCCCCTGACTGCACATCTAAACTAAAGGAAGTTAACTTTACTGTCTAACCGGAAACTCAAACATGCCATGCCAGAATATACCTGCAGCTTTTTAACAAATACCATATAGTTAGACCACAGTGCTTATCTGACTTCTACTGGCCATACAGTAAAGCAATAGCCAAAATGACAGAAAGAGACTGTAGCAAACAGAAGCACTTCCCAAACATGGGGAGTCAAGTAGCAGCAGTGCTCTATGTACGGCCTATGTATCCGTTTGTCTAGTGTCGCCGTGCTCTAATGTACAAATTAAACATTAAGCTTCTACTGCCTTGTGCTACTGACCTCCTCAATTGACAGATACAATTTTAGCTTTTTTATTTTCTTTCAGTGTCAAGTCTTTTGTTCAGTTTCTCTTGTTCTTTCCTTGAAACCCCAGCAGTTTAAAGTGCCTCGACTGGAGTAATTGGGAGCCGGTGTTTTAGAACTACAAGCATACAAACTGACGCTGTTCACTACAAACCTTTCAACATGTTGTCCCCAGATGTGTCTTCTCGTCTGAGAATTACATCTGGCCCCACAAGACTAGCTTGGGGCTTTCATAGTCGTTAAATAGGGGCTCACACAGCAGCTCTGTTGTCAGTGTCCCTTAGGGTTGACATAGACAAGGGATAAAGGGAGACAAAGAACTTTTTTAAAAGCAATACAAGAAAATTATAAAAAGATTAAGAGAAACAAGAAAACATTTCAAATAATAATTACTTAACAAAAAGCAACTTTGCTAAGCCCAACAATGTATACAGTCAATGGAAGAAAAAAACAATAAACAAAACTAAAGGCAGAGATGACGACTTTGTGGCTTCATCCCTCCACACACTTCCAGTCCCTCTCCGACTTTCTGTTGATTCTGCTGTAGCCAATTCTACTGCCAGAGACAGATTTATGTCACTGAATGGCCACATTGCATGACAGAGACATCAACACTGTGGAAAAAACGGGATCAGTTGCGGAATACAGTTAGGTCCATAAATATTTGGACAGAGACAACTTTTTTCTAATTTTGGTTCTGTACATTACCACAATGAATTTTAAATGAAACAACTCAGATGCAGTTGAAGTGCAGACTTTCAGCTTTAATTCAGTGGGTTGAACAAAACGATTGCATAAAAATGTGAGGCAACTAAAGCATTTTTTAACACAATCCCTTCATTTCAGGGGCTCAAAAGTAATTGGACAATTGACTCAAAGGCTATTTCATGGGCAGGTGTGGGCAAGTCCATCGTTATGTCATTATCAATTAAGCAGATAAAAGGCCTGGAGTTGATTTGAGGTGTGGTGCTTGCATGTGGAAGATTTTGCTGTGAACAGACAACATGCGGTCAAAGGAGCTCTCCATGCAGGTGAAAGAAGCCATCCTTAAGCTGCGAAAACAGAAAAAACCCATCGGAGAAATTGCTACGATATTACAAGTGGCAAAATCTACAGTTTGGTACATCCTGAGAAAGAAAGCAAGCACTGGTGAACTCAGCAACGCAAAAAGACCTGGACGTCCACGGAAGACAACAGTGGTGGATGATCGCAGAATCATTTCCATGGTGAAGAGAAACCCCTTCACAACAGCCAACCAAGTGAACAACACTCTCCAGGGGGTAGGCGTATCGATATCCAAGTCTACCATAAAGAGAAGACTGCATGAAAGTAAATACAGAGGGTGCACTGCAAGGTGCAAGCCACTCATAAGCCTCAAGAATAGAAAGGCTAGATTGGACTTTGCTAAAGAACATCTAAAAAAGCCAGCACAGTTCTGGAAAAACATTCTTTGGACAGATGAAACCAAGATCAACCTCTACCAGAATGATGGCAAGAAAAAAGTATGGAGAAGGTGTGGAACAGCTCATTATCCAAAGCATACCACATCATCTGTAAAACACGGTGGAGGCAGTGTGATGGCTTGGGCGTGCATGGCTGCCAGTGGCACTGGGACACTAGTGTTTATTGATGATGTGACACAGGACAGAAGCAGCCGAATGAATTCTGAGGTGTTCAGAGACATACTGTCTGCTCAAATCCAGCTAAATGCAGTCAAATTGATTGGGCGGCATTTCATGATACAGATGGACAATGACCCAAAACATACAGCCAAAGCAACCCAGGAGTTTATTAAAGCAAAAAAGTGGAAAATTCTTGAATGGCCAAGTCAGTCACCTGATCTTAACCCAATTGAGCATGCATTTCACTTGTTGAAGACTAAACTTCAGACAGAAAGGCCCACAAACAAACAGCAACTGAAAGCCGCTGCAGTAAAGGCCTGGCAGAGCATTAAAAAGGAGGAAACCCAGCATCTGGTGATGTCCATGAGTTCAAGACTTCAGGCTGTCATTGCCAGCAAAGGGTTTTCAACCAAGTATTAGAAATGAACATTTTATTTCCAGTTATTTAATTTGTCCAATTACTTTTGAGCCCCTGAAATAAAGGGATGGTGTTAAAAATGCTTTAGTTGCCTCACATTTTATGCAATCTTTTTGTTCAACCCACTGAATTAAAGCTGAAAGTCTGCACTTCACCTGAGTTGTTTCATTAAAAATTCATTGTGGTAATGTACAGAAACAAAATTAGAAAAAAGTTGTCCAAATATTTATGGACCTAACTGTATATCCTGGCAATGAGTAAATTATTCAAGAGTTCTAAACTTTCCTTGGATGGTGCCATCTTCATCATTTATGATCTGTGATGCACTCCTTCTGTCACTGGTCTCTCCTTCTCACTCCTACCACCAAAAGATGCCAGTCAATAAAATGGCACAATTTGGGAAATCCAATCTTCCTTATGATCTGTACAAAATTAGGTGATACATCCATGGAAGCGAGTACCAATGAGAAAAACATATCAGGGTTCATTAAAAGAAAGGAAAGGAGTTAGATATTCTCTTAAATGAAACACAGGTCCAACTACGTGACACGAATCTGGCACTGCTGCAGACTCCATCACAGTCTTAGACTTAACACTTGACTGATGAAGCAACATCACTGGTTGGAAGAAAATCCCCATTCTAAGACTGCCAGCAGTCAACCTGGCAAAACAATGGGGCCTTGCGGTCACTTATCTGGTGACAAATATGTGCTGGTATAAAACATCTCCATGCATGTCTCTTGAATTTGCTGCACCAGGCACTCTGCTAGAGGACCATGTCATGTCATATAAATAGATGTTTATTTTGTCCTGACTTTGTTTTACTGCATTTGAAATCTCTACCTTATATGTATTTTGCCTTCATATAGAAAAAAATATATTTTTCTGTGTTGCCCACCAATTTAAAATTCAAATAGTTAACAAGGCAATTAAATAATGATAAGGAATCAACTGTTGTGCATCAAAATGTGTGGAAGAATTAGACATGTTACTGAATTTCACAGAACAAACCCCACAATGTTGGCAGTTTTGAAGAATGCAGATCAAGTGTAAAGACAAGCCAGTTACCAGCAGGGATGTCTAGAAAAACACCTGCAGTGCTTGAGGACCAGGCCAGCCTTTCTATGCAGCAGGATGTTAAAAATCCACCTGAGGTGCTGAGCAGCAATTTGACCAGAACACTATTCCAGTTGTCCTGAAGTTTCTACTGTACTCGTCCTTGGGGTAGACTAGCAAATACAACAAACAAGGTAGTAAAACGCGGTCTTTCAGTTGCATTGTACTACTTACTCTATCAGCTCCATAGGCCCCAACAAAGTGGTATGGAGAAACCCATTAATGGATTTCTCTATTCTTCCAAAACAGAGACCATACATGCAGTATGTCCGACAAGGTATAGTAGTCTGTGGCTCCATTTTGTGGCTCAGATTCCGCACATACAGTGATGAAGCCACGACCTGAAAGTCAGGCTGTAGCATAAGCCACTGCACTTTGATTATTCTGACATGCATGTGGTGGCACAGCAGTTATTACTGCTGTAGCAGTGCTACTAGAAGTTAAAACTGCATCTCCCAGCATTCCCTGCAGAGGCTCTGATTGGTCTTCTGTCTAGGGTGCAGGGGCTGTTGGGGTCAAAGGTGGTCAGAGGGGCTTTTAAAAGGAGGGCCAGTGTCCAAACAAGAGGAGGGGAAAGTGTTGTTTTGTAGTCCGTGTACCTGGCTGGCTGCCTGCCTTCTGTTGATTCACCGTACTTAGCCGTTGTGTCCTGGATTGTTTCGTTGTTGGGGTCTGGATTGTCTTCTGTCTACCTGTGTGCGGAGGACTGATAGTGGATTCATGGCTTTGCCGCAAGAAACCGTCCACCCGTCTTCACCTTTACAGTGTCTACCAGTAGGACTGTTTTTTCATTCCCTTTCAACGTACAGAGCACTGGACTTACTATCGTCATCATTTCATTTCATCCGGTGCTGTTTTCTATGGACTTTGCTGTGGTTTTGTTTGTGTTTATGTGCTTAATGTAATATCGCTGTAGGGATACAGGGGTGGTATTGTTTTCATTTATTTCATTATATTATTTAATTGTTGTTTGATTCCAGTGTGTATTATTTTGTCTCTGTTTGTGAGTGTGTGCGGGTCAGGCCAAGGCTGGGAGCGTCCCTAGGATCTCCTCCATAAATCACCGTCATCTTGATGGTATGACTCTTAGTTGCACCGGACCGCTACGCTGCTTCCTCATTTGATTGGGTTTTCAGGTTTGGTCCCAGGGCTCCCACGTAGCTGCAGGTTTCCACCCAATTTCTTCTTTCAGGTGGACTCCTGGAGTCATTTTCCAGTTTTTAGTTTTTCATGTGCTATTCCATCATCAGAAGTTACACACCAGATATACTTAATGATTGCTACAAGAAGCAAGTCGTTATGTGTGTTAGATGGGGATACATTTGCTATTTTAGCTTGCTGTTTAATATTTTGTTAATTGCTAAAGTTCAGGTTATTTAAGCCATTCCTTACTAAGATGTATACAGGTAGATAACATTGAAGCAGCTGCCGCCCTTCAGCATTCATGGTCATTTCCACCTGTGTCATCATTAAATGTCTGATTTCAGAAACTATTAACAGAGCAATCAATAAAAAGTGAACTGGAGAGAAAATGACTAAATAAGGTAAGAATGTAAAGCTACAGCGAAATAAACCTTTACATTCTTATAAATGTAAATCCGATTACCAGCAGAGATGTGACCGTCTACAGGAGAGAGGTGGTGCCTGAACAACAGTCTCTCTTTAAATGTTAGTGAAACACAGAAGATGATTATGGACCCGTGATAAATGAGCGAGTAACACACACCACTGTTTATAGGTGAGGCGGAGGTGGAGAAATCCTTTAAGTCTCTCTGCGCTTCTATTAGTGAAGACCTTACATGGCGCCACAACACTACTCTTTTGGTAAACAAATCTCAAGAAGAAATTTAAATTTAATAAGACAGCTAAAGAAATTTGGCACGCCAGCCTGAATCCATCCATCCATCCATTTTCTAACCCGCCGAATCCGAATACAGGGTCACGGGGGTCTGCTGGAGCCAATCCCAGCCAACACAGGGCACAAGGCAGGAACCAATCCAGGGCAGGGTGCCAACCCACCGCTGGGCACACACAAACACACCCACACACCAAGCACACACTAGGGCCAATTTAGAATTGCCAATCCACCTAACCTGCATGCAGCTTTTATAGAGATAACACTGAGCTCATTCTTACCAATGCCGTCACAGTCTTTTTTGGTAACTGCTCTGCACAGGATCACAAAGTCCTACAGTGGGTGCACAGGACTCCCCAGTCCATTTCTGGGACAGCCCTTCCAACTCGACGATATTTACCATGCCAGAGTTGTCACAATGGACCACAGAATTGTAAATGCGGGACACTGTAGGAGTAAGAAATCAAGAACTGCAAGGCAACAGAATAGTTTTTTTTTTTTTTATCCAAAGCAATGAGACTTGTGATTAAAGCCTTGTTCACACGGGCGTTAAAATCGAGCGGTTTTTTTTGCGTTCGTAGCGTCCGGGGAGCGCGGATCAAGCGCCGAGTGTTTTCTACACGTAGGAGTCAATGAGAGTGTTCACACGGGCTTTGGTGACGTGCGTTTGTCCGGTAATTCCCATCCATTACGTATTACATCTTCCTCTCACAATATCTGCCATTGTTAGCACATACGCCCTGCTATTGATTTACCTGCTCACCTTTTGAATTACAATATCTGCACTACATATAGTTTTTTTTTTTTGTATTAAACGCTGCATTCCCATTATTATTATGTTTCATTCCCATTCCCTGATTTATGTCTACGTAGTATTTGCACAATATATGCTTATACTGCACTGCTGCATTTATTGTGGAAATTTGTTCTCCTTGTTTTATTTGCTATTCGCACATTCATTGTATTGTGTTTAATTTGTGTATACTGGTGTCAGGAACTGCATGTAGAGTAACCTTTTCATTGTACTGTGTGACTGCTTACTGTTCATATGAAAACATTTTCTCATCTGATACTACGGCACATTTCTGATTGACAGGGAAAAACGGGTCAGCGCATGAAACATTGAGATCAATTAGAAGCAACGAGGATTTATTGATTGTGAAACTGGCTTTGAGGAACACCCCAGAATGCGACTTGAGAACTTCGGAATTAATCAGCGATTCAAAGTGTGCCTGTGCAAGGGTGGGCCCTGTGATGATCTGGCATCCGGTTAGAGGCTCTGCGACCCTGGATGAAACAAGACGGTTTGACGATGACAAGTGGACCTGTGATCTATAGAGATGATCCGTTTTACCCAACAGACAGGCAATATAAGCAGTTACATGTGGGAATAAAAACGTAAATTGTCAACTGGCCAACACATGTTGTGTGAAATCTTAAACTATTGTAGAAGAAAAATGCTTTGTTGCACTGATAAATGACCACGAGCGGTATTTGCTTCTCTAAATTGTTTTTGAAAATATGCTGGTTAGGCGGACAAAAAATATCTTAATAGAGGTTGAATTAAAAAAAAAGTTTCCTCTCGCATAATAACTATGATTTAAATAATAACAGCAGCTGTGGCAACACGCATTAAAGAGCCCCGTGAGGCCTCATTTATTTCATTTTTGTCCACCCACGTAAGTGTGAAAGCCGCGCGGTCCCGTGACGTGGGCTCAGCCGCCTCATGGCCGTTGGCCGCAGCCGTCCAGTTAAGTTGTTATGCAAGAAATCGCACCAGAAATCCCACGCGATAAGTAAAATCACGCACTCTAATGATGCATTGCCTTGGAAACTTCCCAGACTAATGGCGCAAAGCGAAGGCTCTGGAACTGGAAGTGAAACTAAACGCGTGTGTTTCTGTATCTGATGGATTCTGTTGTTCTCTTCTGACCAACATCAGCCAGCAAAAAAGTTCACAAGTTCGAGTTACACCCCCAGATTTAATAGTACCGCTGAGGAAAAGAGTGCAGAAATACCACGGTGGGCTGAGTCTACTGAAATCGGAACAAATCGAGTCGGATTCAAACACTTCCTCTGGCCCACCCGGGCAGTAGACACGCAGGGTTTTTTAAAGACGGCGCCGCCTGTCATCAGGTGTGTTCCCAGAGGGATACCCGCTTAGAAAAGACAGCAAGGGCTGCCAGGTCTTACAGCAATCCCCAGCCCAAAGACAGCTCAAAACATGCCTAACGGCACTAAGGACTAGCCGAACAAATAACTTGTTTTAATTTTTCCTTATGGACAAACAATAAAAAAACAGCAAAAATGTACACAAAATAACATAAGATGGATGTACTTTATATACGAGCCCCGTCAGCTTTAAAACACACATTTAACACTTGCAGCTGCAGGGCAGTGTTGGCGAGCACTTCCAGCACACAAGGCACATTGTCAACACTCACAGTGCACACATTCTTACAGTGTACATCAGAACATAAACATGACTGTAAGCACACACACTCACCTAAAGGATTATTAGGAACACCATACTAACACGGTGTTTGACCCCCTTTCGCCTTCAGGACTGCCTTAATTCTACGTGGCATTGATTCAACAAGGTGCTGAAAGCATTCTTTAGAAATGTTGGCCCATATTGATAGGATAGCATCTTGCAGTTGATGGAGATTTGTGGGATGCACATCCAGGGCACGAAGCTCCCGTTCCACCACATCCCAAAGATGCTCTATTGGGTTGAGATCTGGTGACTGTGGGGGCCATTTTAGTCCAGTGAACTCATTGTCATTTTCAAGAAACCAATTTGAAATGATTCAAGCTTTGTGACATGGTGCATTATCCTGCTGGAAGTAGCCATCAGAGGATGGGTACATGGTGGTGATGAAGGGATGGACATGGTCAGAAACAATGCTCAGGTAGCCCGTGGCATTTAAACGATGCCCAATTGGCACTAAGGGGCCTAAAGTGTGCCAAGAAAACATCCCCCACATCATTACACCACCACCACCAGCCTGCACAGTGGTAACAAGGCATGATGGATCCATGTTCTCATTCTGTTTACGCCAAATTCTGACTCTACCATTTGAATGTCTCAACAGAAATCGAAACTCATCAGACCAGGCAACATTTTTCCAGTCTTCAACTGTCCAATTTTGGTGAGCTCGTGCAAATTGTAGCCTCTTTTTCCTATTTGTAGTGGAGATGAGTGATACCCGGTGGGGTCTTCTGCTGTTGTAGCCCATCCGCCTCAAGGTTGTGCGTGTTGTGGCTTCACAAATGCTTTGCTGCATACCTCGGTTGTAACGAGTGGTTATTTCAGTCAAAGTTGCTCTTCTATCAGCTTGAATCAGTAGGCCCATTCTCCTCTGACCTCTAGCATCAACAAGGCATTTTCGCCCACAGGACTGCCGCATACTGGATGTTTTTCCCTTTTCACACCATTCTTTGTAAACCCTAGAAATGGTTGTGCATGAAAATCCCAGTAACTGAGCAGATTGTGAAATACTCAGACCGGCCTGTCTGGCACCAACAACCATGCCACGCTCAAAATTGCTTAAATCACCTTTCTTTCCCATTCTGACATTCAGTTTGGAGTTCAGGAGATTGTCTTGACCAGGACCACACCCCTAAATGCGTTGAAGCAACTGCCATGTGATTGGTTGATTAGATAATTGCATTAATGAGAAATTGAACAGGTGTTCCAAATAATCCTTTAGGTGAGTGTAGAGTGAAACACTTGACTCACTTTTTAAAATTATCCAAGATGATGCCAGGGATTGACTCTTTTTTTCATATTTATTTTTGGTAAGTGCTCATATTTATGGCCGAGATTTGAGGCAGCGTTTTGTTTCATGTTCGCTAGAACACGCATTATATTGTCCAAATAGTTCATCAGCATTCTTTCGCCTTGTTTTATTTTTCTTAGTGTTATCCTACTTCAGAACCCCCCTTCCCGCTCCCGTGTTACTGATTGGCAAGAGCGGCGTTGAGAGGGAATACTGGCCAGTTGTTTGAGCCATTTCTCATCTTCAGCGACCCCGTCAGCTTGCCTCTCCACCTTGCGCTTCGTTTGCTTTTCATTTGTCCGCGTGTGCGCGCGAAAAGACATCGGCGCAAGCGCAAAGCGACTCCAAAACAGCGCCGCGCCAAAGCATTGCTTCTGGTGCAGCTAAGGGCAATCCGTTCTGTAAACGCACTTGTTAAATCAATTCACTTTGACAATAAATACATTTGACTTTAGGGATTTTTTTTTTCGGGATGTGATACATTTTTGTGAGAACCCAAACAACCCACGCGCTTAATTGATATTAATCGACGATGTTCTCTAAAGTGGCGAAAAAAAACCACACATCAGGCGTTCTGACATTTTGGCCGCTTTTTCACATTATGCAGCCGTAACTGTCAAAAGCAGGAGAGGCAAATTGTGGCAGAGAGAGGCTAGGGTTACCAGATGTCCGGCAAAGGGAGGAGATGTCCTCCGTACGTCAAGCTTTGCCTAAAAAGGTGAAAATATCCGGCTTTCATCATTCCTGACTTGACCGTGTTATAGGCTAAAATCGCACGCTATCATCTCTGTGTTTTACAGATACAGTCGATTCCTGTTAATCGGACCACATCGGGACGAGATCATTTTGGTCCTAATAACCGGCTGGTCCGATTACACAAACATGTGCAACCAAGACGGGACGTGCTATAAATAACATATTAAAATGTCAGTATGACTTTTATTGTGCTGCACATGCGTATGGCGAACGTACAAACAAGAACTGTGTACATGTACTGTTGCTTACAACTTTGTTTATTGAAAAAGAAATCTACAAATTCTTTGAAACGATCTACTCGACACTCAGCATACGAAGCACAATAAAAAAGGTTACATTACCAAATTCCAGTCAGCGTTTGAAGAACTTGTCTAGTGTGATCTGATGCATTGTTTGCACACTGCACTTGTTTACGCTCGACTTCATGTCGCCGGCTACTGGGTACTCCGTTTTAGGAAAGAAAGGGCAGCCATGTTCACCCCCACTGGTTTGCACTTGGTACAAATTTTCCGACCTCCTGACCTTTGATAAAAGCATAAATTCTCCTGGGGAGCCCAGGGATCCTCCCGATGTCGCTGACCCGTTTTACATCCGCTTTCCTCGGGCGATTTGTGGCTTCTTTTTTTCATTCTCTGTCACGTTCTTTGGTCCGATTAAACGGAATTTTGGTCCAAATAAGCGAACAATATTAGGTTTATGTAATATGATCTGTTTCGGTTCTTTAGGATTCAGTCCGAATAAGCGGCTGGTCTGATTAACCGGAATCGACTGTATCATCAATGTTTGAGAGGCTGTTGCAGTTATTTTCTGTGCTGAAAGCATACTTTCAAATCATAAATACTGATTAAGAATTTTTTTCGAGAACCGTTTTTAAGAAGCATATTTGTGGTTTTTGCAATCACCTATGTCAGCATGTCAGGCGAAGATTGCAGCTATTGAAAGGGAAGAGAAATCAGTGTTGGAGGTTTGTAGCATCCTACAGTCGACAAAGCAAACTCTGCTTAGCAGACAGAGTGAATCTTTTATTTCCATGAAAGTGAGAGAACTTCTGAAAAAACTGTGTGAAGACAACAGAGATGAAGAATGCAAGACCAATGGTGCATTAGGAAATGTGGATGACACCCTTTGATGAACTTTAGTGCTTTTGCTGGATGTTTTTAAGCAAAGTGAAAGACAGTACGTTTGATGATCTGTTGCCATGCATACAGTACATGAGCAAGAAGGGGATTGTAGACAATGTCCAGATGTTTGACCAGTCCTGCAACCTGAAATCATTCGCAGGACAGAAAGAAGTTGACAGTCTCCTTCATGAACAGTGGTGTTCATACTTTGTGCAAATGAAGCCAGTTACTCAGGCCTGCTTAAAGTCTGCAAATGTGGCACAATGTCAACATTGAAGGAGGATTTTCCTTGATCAACTCATAGCGGACAAAAGAAAGAAATCAACTGTGTGTTGACTCTGTCCGAGGAATTCTTCTTACAAAGTACAAGTTTAAGAATGTTTCTTGTCTGGAGTTCCATGTTGCCTCGTTTGAAAAATATGAACCTGCATAGTTATACTATAACTTGTAATTCTGATGACTCATTTTGTGACCTGTCAGATTAGTTCTTTTTAAAGTTTTTGTGAATAGAACGGGACACGTTCTCCTTACACGGTGGTGCAGTGGGTAGCGCTGCCACCTCGCAGTAAGGAGACCCCGGTTTGCTTCCCGGGTCCTCCCTGTGTGGAGTTTGCATGTTCTCCCCGTGTCTGCGTGGGTTTCCTCCCACAGTCCGAAGATGTGCAGGTTAGGTGCATTGGCAATCCTAAATTGTGCCAGTGGGCTGGCACCCTGCCTGGGGTTTGTTTCCTGCCTTGCACCCTGTGTTGGCTGGGATTGGCTCCAGCAGACCCCTGTGAGCCTGTAGTTAGGATATAGTGGGCTGGGTAATGGATGGATGGATGGATAGTCTCCTTGGACCTCCTTTATGACCTTCTGTTGTCCTCCTTTGGGTTCACAGGTATCTGATAACCCTAGACAGAGCTGACAGATCAGCCATTTGCATCCTTCCATTTGCTGCCATCACAGACAACACTAGAAGAAAGTTTGGGTTGGAACTAAAACTAGAAAAATAAGTAAGAAACATTTGGAAATAATACTAAATACTAAATAATTACTAATACCTTGTAAATGATTTGAATATTTTCTCCTTTAATATGACAACAGTGATCAGGGGAGTAGCACAGAATGCAGACCCTACCTTCCTCTCGAAAACAAACTTGGCCCAAGAACCCTCCACCCATGGGGCTCTGGGTAATCATTACCCTAACCCCGCCCCCTACTATGACACATTGAGTGTGTCAGATTTGAATTCCACATTTATCTACTCAGGGTGCAAGTTCAAGGTAAGTTCAGTCTGTTAGTAACCAGACGCAATTCTAGGGGCCTGGGGGGACCGGGCAAGAAACTCCATGGGGCTCTCCAACTGAACCCCTAAATGGGTCTCAACACGGAAAAACATGCAATTTTAGTGCAAACTAATAAAACAAACATAAAGGATTTAATAAACATATGTCATTTATTTTAACTTTAAAGTTAAATAAAACACTGCAAATAAAGCCACCATTTGTATAGAAAAACATTAATAGAATAAAGTAGAATTTAAAAATGTAAATGAATGAAAAAGTAAATAAAATGCAAATAAATATATGATGCACATGGTAATTAAAATAAATAGAAAGGGCATGTTGTAATGCTAAAAAAAAATAAAAATGGCAGAAAATAGAAAATTAAAAAACTGGCTTGTAAAGGTATTACTGTAGCGTTCATAATCGTTGTTTAGGGATTTGGTTACAGACATGCAGCCGCTCAAGTCCTCGAGGGACAAAGACCTTTGGACACCGTGCGCTATTGAACTTAGAGCTCCGGCTGAGAGCCTCTCCAGACATGTGGCAGATCTCGAGTAAGACTGAAACAATTTTAAAAATGGAAACTTCTCTCACCAGAGGCAATAAAGGTAGGACCAGTCAGGGCTGCTGAGGGATGCGATTTGAACTTCTCAGTCTCAGTGCTAAGCACTCATCCTGTAGCTGACATGATTCTGCTCATTTTGGTCACGTACTGACTACAGCAGAGTCTCGAGAGACTGAAGCCAAGTCCGAATAAATAGGCAAATTGTGTAAAACAAACCGAGTCAATCCCAATTTTGCTTCCAAACATTTAAATGAACTACTTTATGATTTATGAAATGGGCTCTGATTACATTTAAAGTTACCAAATAAGTAACATTCATCACAAACACTGACACTCTTGAAATGGAGGTTGTGGCAGCTCTTAGTGGGGCTCCTGAACATTTTATTGTAGTGTTTCAAAGGGAATTCCCATTGATTTGTTGTTGCGATGCAAAAGCACACCCTTCTCATTTCAGGCCCCTGTTGCTGCACCTCTGTCAGTAGCCGTTGTACACAACCACGTGAAATTCAGTCATCTGAAGTAACTGGTGTTAATATTAAAATACATGAAAATCAAGTAAGTCATTGCTGAACTCTTTCAGGGCGAATGTCGACTTTGTCAAGAGGAGGGGTTGAGGGTGGTAATCAACTGTAAACTGCGACCAAATCCACCATTTTGTTTCAGTTTGACTTTTGTCACAGGTGGCTTTCGCCTCCCCCAGACCACGTGGGGGCAACCGCCCTGCTGGCTATGGGGACCACGGGTGTGAAGCTGTGAAGCTCAACCCTGTAAGGGCCCGTGGTCACTGCCAGGGGACACCCCAATGCCTATGGAGCCCTGGACCTCAGCACTTCCGCCACACCCGAAAGTGCTGGGGGGGAAGAGGATCGGGGACACCCGGAGTGCGCAGTGTGGCGGAAGATTGTCGGGAGGCACCTGGAGCACATCCGGGTGATTATAAAAGGGGCCGCCTCCCTCCATTTGATGGCTTGAGTCGGGTGGAAGAAGGACGAGGTCTTGGAGGAGAAGAGTGGCGGTGGCCAGAAGAAAAGGAGGCATTGTGTTGTTGGCCAGGACTTTTGGGGAGACTGGAGTTGTGTGTACACCATTGTAAATAGTAGTGTAAATCAACGTGTTGTGGGTGACTTATAATGATGTCTGCCTGTCTGTGCCCAGGCTGAGTTCCACACTGTCTTTGCTAGAAGGACAGTTAGCTTCATTGGCTTGACTGAGATTCCCTGCACTCGCATGAGAAGCATAGTGCAGACAACGGCAAAAATGGTATAGACATCTGGCGAGAGATTGAAGCGAATATCCAAAGAAAAAAAAAACTCCATGGATGACGTTTTGCATATTATCATTGATTTGGACTCCAATTTTGATGCAAGCAGTCGAAAAGAAACGTGAGGTACCAGCATCAGCTGATCAACCCTCAGCTGGTCGCGGTGCTGAAGACATTTGTGTAGCTGTTGCACCTCTGGCAGCATTCGCCTGGCAGGACTGCCACTTACAATGACAAGCGGTACAAACCAGACTACGTTGTATTGTGGCTGCAATCGCCCCTGCAAAGTGAGCGGCTCGAGCTGCAAGAGGAGCCAAATGGGTGGCCACAGCACGCAGCAACAGAAGGTTTTTTTGTTGATTTGTGTATGAAAACGTTGCCTTGTGTGCTTTTCAGAAAACTGCTTTTCAGCCCTCAAAGAGTTAAACGTCAGAGGAATTGTAATATCACTGGCGTTAAGCCAAGCTGACGAGACGCAAAGGAAAATGAAATGACAAACTACGCAAGGGACTGTATGCTATATAAGTAGTCCTCGACTTACGAACTATGCATCTTACGACAATTTGACTTACAGTTGCTACTGAGTCTCATGGTCAAGCCTTCAAGCGTTTGCCTTGACTCATTCGTCTTGAGCTCAGTTTATTACCTCCAGTAGTTCAGACTACGTTCAGTTACATTTGTCTTACCAAGCCAATTGATCTCGACACAAAAATGAAGGTGATCAAGCAGTACGAGGGAGGAAAGAAAGGGAATGCGATCACATGCGACTTTAACACTAGAATTACCAGAGCCTACGAAAAAACTCGTAATTCCGTCCCACCTTAAGTTATCCAGCTGTAATTGGTATTTACCGCACACGCTGTACTGCTGCGCCCAGGCTGTGAATTTGGTTAACCTCCAAAGCTTCTGTGTTACGACTCATGGCGCCACTTTGTGCGAACTGACACGAAGGGGTAATGAAACCCCAGTAAACTCCTTTATCTGTTAATGTTTATTATTAACAGGCTGAAACGTTGAAACAGAAAACAAATGAGTGCTCCAACTCTGTCAGTACAACTTCCCTTCTCAAAGCTAACACGATGAACACTGGAAGAGGCTCACACTGATGATGTAACAGAAGACAGACAAAGAAAGGATTCATTAAGTTGTTAAAGGCTCAGCTCCCATGTGAGCAACAGTAATGATGAACAAAATAAGAAAATAAAAAAAAAAACATAGCAAATCACTTTTTTTTACAAGAATGCATTCACCTATAATCCACAACTGGAAAGTCCAGCAAATTACGGTACTAGAGGATAGTGGAAATCTTAAAAAAAAAATAAGATGAAACAAGAATTGAATACAATGGATATTCAGCCATTGGAAGAAATGAATGTACCTCATGCTAATGAAAGGGAACAACGCATAGGAAATCAATTCAATGCCTCAAAATGCAGACAGTATCTAGTAAGTTCACCAAAAAAGTTAACATTAAAATGCACAAAATATAAATTTAGAAGTAAGCACCTTGGAAATGCTGTATACGTTCCATGAATTCCTCAACCAGAAAATGGTGCCGACATTGAAAATGAAAATGTAAAAGGTACTCAACCAGATGTGCCGGCTGTTTCTCAACTTCAGTGTACAGTGGGATGCAAAAGTTTGGGCAACCTTGTTAATAGTCATTATTTTCCTGTATAAATCGTCGGTTGTTACGATAAAAAATGTCAGTTAAATATATCATACAGGAGACACACACAGTGATATTTGAGAAATGAAATGAAGTTTATTGGATTTACAGAAAGTGTGCAATAATTGTTCAAACAAAATCAGGCAGGTGCATAAATTTGGGCACCGTTGTCATTTTATCGATTCCAAAACTTTAAAAACTAATTATTGGAACTCAAATTGGCTTGGTAAGCTCAGTGACCCCTGACCTACATACACAGGTGAATCCTATAATGAGAAAGAGTATTTAACGGGGTCAATTGTAAGTTTCCCTCCTCCTTTAATTTTCTCTGAAGAGTAGCAACATGGGGGTCACAAAACAACTCTCAAATGACCTGAAGACAAAGATTGTTCACCATCATGGTTTAGGGGAAGGATACAGAAAGCTGTCCCAGAGATTTAAGCTGTCTGTTTCCACAGTTAGGAACATATTGAGGAAATGGAAGACCACAGGCTCAGTTCAAGTTAAGGCTCGAAGTGGCAGACCAAGAAAGATTTCAGATAGACAGAAGCGACGAATGGTGAGAACAGTCAGAGTCAACCCACAGACCAGCACCAAAGACCTACAACATCATCTTGCAGCAGATGGAGTCACTGTGCATCGTTCAACCATTCGGCGCACTTTACACAAGGAGATGCTGTATGCGAGAGTGATGCAGAGGAAGCCTTTTCTCCGCCCACAGCACAAACAGAGCCGCTTGAGGTATGCTCAAGCACATTTGGACAAGCCAGCTTCATTTTGGAATAAGGTGCTGTGGACTGATGAAACTAAAATTGAGTTATTTGGGCATAACAAGGGGTTATGCATGGAGGAAAAAGAACACAGCATTCCAAAAAAAACACCTGCTACCTACAGTAAAATATGGTGGTGGTTCCATCATACTGTGGGGCTGTGTGGCCAGTGCAGGGACTGGGAATCTTGTCAAAGTTGAGGGACGCATGGATTCCACTCAGTATCAGCAGATTCTGGAGACCAATGTCCAGGAATCAGTGACAAAGCTGAAGCTGCGCCGGGCTGGATCTTTCAACAAGACAACGACCAAACACTGCTCAAAATCCACTAAGGCATTCATGCAGAGGAACAAGTACAACGTTCTGGAATGGCCATCTCAGTCCCCAGACCTGAATATAATTGGAAATCTGTGGTGTGAGTTAAAGAGAGCTGTCCATGCTCGGAAGCCATCAAACCTGAATGAACTAGAGATGTTTTGTAAAGAGGAATGGTCCAAAATACCTTCAACCACAATCCAGACCCTCATTGGAACCTACAGGAAGCGTTTAGAGGCTGTAATTTCTACAAAAGGCGGATCTACTAAAATATTGATTTCATTTCTTTTTTGTGGTGCCCAAATTTATGCACCTGCCTGATTTTGTTTGAACAATTATTGCACACTTTCTGTAAATCCAATGAACTTCATTTCACTTCTCAAATATCACTGTGTGTGTCTCCTATATGATATATTTAACTGACATTTTTTATCGTAACAACCAACGATTTATACAGTAAAATAATGACTATTAACAAGGTTGCCCAAACTTTTGCATCCCACTGTATGTTCTGTTGTCATATTTAAATGATTATCGTTCACATATTAATATATCTTCTGTTGTTTTGGACATTGTGTGCTGTGTCTTTTCAAATGTGCCTCCATTCCATCCTCACTCTGTCTTTATCTGAAGGCTGGAGTGACAGACCTGAGCCAGCGGTTCATTACTTTAAATTAGGAGGCTGTTTGTAAGGATTAATATTATTTCTGGTTTTGCTGGTTGCTGGATTTTCTTGCCCGTTTATTTGGAATTGCTTTTGGGATTTGTGTATTGAGACTTAAATTGCTTTGATTGCCTTATTTGTTCTTTTGAGCCTTTTGTTACGTAAGTTTTTCCTTCATAAAGATTCTTTGCTGCCCTTCTATTTTCAAGCCAGGTGTTTGCAGTTATCACCTCCCTTATACGGCATTTTGATATATTTGGGGTATTTCTTAATATTTTGAATTATTTAGCCAGTTCTCCCCACTTTGGGCTTAGCCAGGCCAAAGCCAGCAGGTAGTTGTCTAGGGCTAGCAGGACTGGCTGTGCCTCAGTCTTTTTGGAGGCCTCGACTCCTTTTTGTCATGTTTGTGACTTCTTTGTAAAAAAAAAAAGTGCATACGTGTGCTTAGCTTTTCAAACAGAAAATGGAAGCACAGAATTATTTGATGGGTACCAAAATATGACAAAACGTTGCTCTCTTAAACGACAGGCAAACAGACAGTGAGGAACTGGGCAGCATGGAGGACCCCAGCATCCCTGCCATAAAACCTGTCCTTTCTGTTCATAATAAACAATTACAAACCCCACCATCAGTACACAATGATTGAAGTGAAGTCTATGCACAGTTTTCTTGTATTCATCTCTTGAAACAACGTACTTTATCTTACACTTTTATTCATAATGTTACAAAAGAAGTTATTAATAACTTACCTGTCTCTATCCTGAGGCTACGTGTCTAGTTCAGGGTTGAAGGGAGCAGAGAAGAAGCCAACCCAGAATGGCAGTCCATCAGCAGGTACACGGACTCATAGAGGACCAGCTTAGAATGGACACCTCAAAAGTCTCATCCTCAGGGTGTGAGTGGGATACCCAGAGGGCAGTTCCTGGTGGAGACTGGCAAGTGGGCTCCACTCCTTGGGGGACCACCCACAAAACACATAGAACATAGCTGAGGCACTGAAACTTAAACACAAATACAATTATTACTTACATAAAAAACAAACAAAATGAGCAAAACGACATAAAACATGAATTGGAACCTCGGCCAGGGGAGGAACCAAAACAGCTGGGATTGCAGGCAGGACATGTGTGGTTTGATGGCCCTCCAGAACCTACTTGTCTCCTGTGAGGCATGACTTCAGGTTGCTGCCCAGTCATTTCTTCCTGGAGTCTTCTCCATCTTTACCTCATCATAAACTATAATTACTTATAATGTTAAACAAAATGAAACCCTGTGATAGACCTCTCTCAGTGGGACGCAGACAAAAGTACACAGACATGAAAATGCAAACTCCACATGGACAGGAAAGGAGAGCACAGGCGGATCCACTTGCACGTACAACTGAAGTTAGCATTTCAATGTACTCCAAGTCCAGACAGGGAAACCGAGTCGGGGAGAGGGAGAGGCAGATGGCACCCAGGAGAAGGTCTGAACAGCAGCAATCCCTTGTAAGGGAGCCTCTTGAACCCACCACTGCTGATTACATACCCAAGGGGTGCGTCACTGGATGAGGGCACAACACACAGAGCAAAGGGTGGGTGCAAAAGTGCTTCAGTGCTTTCATTAAAACAGTCAAAACAAAACAGCATTCAAAACAAAGTGCAGTGCCTGAAAATGTTCAATAAAAAGATAATCCAATAAACTGGACAGTGTCCATGTGGAGGTTAAAAACAAGTGCATACATAATCAGAATAAAAGGAGGTTAAAAACACAGGTAAGAAACTGTCTGGGCCTTTTAAAACTGATGTCTCATCATCTTACCCTGATCGGGCCTTACAGCACAAAGAGATATTGACCAACAGGCGCAGACCACCTTTCATTCCCGCCACCAATCCCACCGCGTTCCACAGGGGGGCTGCCGATAGCCTGGCTCCTCCCGGTGAGAACACACCCTGAGCACAATGGTCGCTCAAGAGGAGCGATCCCGCAGCCCCCTCCCGAGCGCCAGCCACACACTCCTTCCCTGGGGCTCGCCTTTCCATCCGCCTGCTTCCTCCCATCTTGCACCGGCTCTCCCGCACTCCTGCCTTTCTTCTTTCCTTTTTTCTTGTGCTGGCTCCCCCTTTTATGCCTCTGTGAGCACAGCATCTCAATCACACGCCGTAGAAAGCCGAATAAAGCAACCAAGACAGACCGCACCCTCACATGCAGGTACGTCTCGCCTCAATTTCATCACCAACCTACAGCAGCTGCATGAGCCCGCACACCCACAGAGATCGAGCCGGCCAATTATTCATTTATTCACTTAAAATGGGCTCCTGATTGCTCTACATCCTTCATCATGGAAGTAAGGCATGACCACAAAAGGTCTGCTAAGCAAAGTGCAAAATAGGGGGGAGCCAGGAGCATCAAGGACCTCCTAATTAGCCCTTTGGACCCTTCTGCAAATGAAACCTGCATGTACGGAGGACGGGCCTGAAATACATTTGAAAAATGTTATGAATTATTCAGTGCCCATTCATGGGTCTCTGAGAAAACAATCTCATCCGAGTTCAGAGTGTTTCCTTTTATTTCAGGCTGCATTCCCCTCAAAACGACATGCGTCTACAGCGCTGGTGTAAGGCCAGGTGGCGAACTGGCTCAGTTACCTTAATCCACATGATGGCACAGCCATTTTACTAAGCGACACTTCATTTACAATGTAGCGTTACTATGAAATGAAAAAAAAAATGCATTAAAACACACACACATATAATGAGAAGCTTCCAAATGAGATCCTGAGGAGAGCAGGAGCGAGTGTCATGAAAACTGCCTGTTCTTCATGCTGCTAGTCAGAAACACAGGGTGCAGTTCATCACAATATACAACAAGTACTAAACAAAATGCGTCTATCTTGAATATTAAGAGCACAAGAAGTATGTTACATGACATAGTTACAAAGGGGAGTGAAGCTTAAGTTAGAAAATGGGATTTATTCGAAAATGGAACAAATCTTAAATAAACTGATAATGTCATTTCTCAGTGTAGTCTCCCCCCTTCTCAATGCATTTGTTCCACCTGTCTAGAAGTGCCTGGATTCCAGTAGGATAAAAGGTTTTGTCTTGTCCTCGTAACCACTTGTGCACCGCTTTCTTCACGTTGTCATCTGTCTTGAATCGACGGCCATCCCAATGTTTTTTTTAGAGGTCCAAAAAGGCAGAAATCACACGGTGCCAAATCTGTTGAATAAGGAAGATGTGGCAATACCTTAAATTTCAGTTTCTCCAGACAAGCCTTGTTGTTCTTAGTGGTGTGTGGGCGGATGGGCATTGTCTTACAGTAAAAAGACTCCTCGAGAGAGCAGTGCCCGCCGTTTGGATTGAATAGCAGGCTTCACGTTGGTCTCCAGCAAGTCACAGTAACTTGCACTAGTGACTGTAGTACTCCTCGCCGTGTAGTGTCCGACAATAACTCGGGTGCATGAGTGGTTGCGAGGACAAGACAAAACCTTTCATTGTGCTGGAATCCAGGCACTTCCAGGCAGGTGGCGCAAGTGCATTGTGAAGGGTGCAGACTACATTGAGAAATTACATGATCAATTTTATTAAAGTTTGTTCCATTTTTGAATAAATCCCATTAGCTTGACTCCCCCTTGTATTTTATCACAGGAAAACAGCTTGTAGATTGCACATCTGCACATGATGTGATCAGTTTACTTAAGGTATTCTTATCCTACATCACAGCATTCTCCATGGCTAATTTTCCTAATATTCCATAGTACCAGAGTAGGATTTCACTGTCCCACCAACACTACAGTGCCTGCGGGACTCTGCTGAATACCACAGGCTACTACACACACTGGTCCCAAGCTAGGAAAAGTGGATTTGGGAGGACTGGCTGGCGGCCATTTATTTTCCATCAGTCCATTTGAGTACAACACACAATCCCAGAGCGGAAGGAGCAGCCTTGCCTCAAGTCTTCAAATCGATCAAGAACTATTAGCCAACTAGGCTGACCCGCCTTTTAAGGCGACCGACTTTTAAGTTGACCACTTCTTAAGGCAATTCAATATGTAGATCAATTTGATATTTTATACAAACTCATTAATTTGGTTATATTGCATTTGAGCGGTATTACTTTAATACTCGTAGTTTCTGTTACTTTTGTGATGAAATGTAAACATTTTTTCTATATTGAGGTCGCCCTTTTGAACCCCCCCTGATATTTACTACGCGGTGAGGCATCAACATTAATTATTTCCAGAGACATAATTTTGTCTATTTTTCCAGCGCATCGCGCACAAAAGCAAGGGAACGATGGGAGCACCAGAACTCTGCTCACATCATGTCGCTTCGTACCGCAAGCTGCAAGTAGTAAGTCTGTGATAAGCGGAATACCGCTACGCTTTGCACTCACGGGACGGAAGGACAATCCCGACCACTTTTATATAGTAAGAAAGAAGAAGAAGATATCGCACAGTCTGGAGTAGAAAATCATCTTTTACCTGGAAAAACAAAACTACAAATCCCATCATGCCTTGCAAAATGGACAGGGCGTGTGTGAAACTCCGCGCCTGCGTAGCACTCACGGGATGGAAGGACACCCGGCCGCTTTTATATAGAAGGAGTACAACAAAATGAGACCTAAACGTGTTACCTTGCAGCCGAGTCGTATTTAGTGGCGCCAATGAACAGACACAAAGGATAAAGACTTGAGCCGGTCACCTCGAGGCTGACATCATGGCCACGCCTGGGGCTATCCTGCAAGCTTACTACTGTGGATTTGAACGTGCAGCAACACACCCGTCTCTTAGCTTCAATGTTACTGGTTTGTTTGTGCAATTTATTTAAATGTTTATCAATCTGGTGCTTTCTTTCTGTTCAGTCTTCACATTTATTTCTGCTAAAAGGATGTTCTGAAAAGCCTCCTGGAATTATTGCTCAGAACTCAAGTGCTTGCAATGCATTTCAATGAGCTGCAGACAAGAAAGCTGCAGGGAATCTGAATGACACAAGAAATCTCGCTAACCTTGAAGACCTTGAGTGCCACCGACCTGAGGAGCTGCATGTCAGCTATTTTTAACATTGCTATCTCCATCTAAGCACGGAGAACAAGATGGGAGTATTCCTGAATTATTTCAGATGTCTTGTTAAGTAAACCTCTTAATGGCACATTAATGTGTGGAAGAGGCAGCAGTGAATTTCACCAGTGGTCTTATTGAGAAGGGCATGGAGCCTGGCAGGAGATAAAGTCCTTCAGGTCATCTTGGTGCAATTCCACAGGTCTGCAAAATGAAAGGCATTCAAACATTGTTTTAATTGTGAATAGTGATTTTTATTAGAATACATGAACACAAAAAACTAAATTAGAATACTGTATTTACATCACATCAAGTACAACATTGAAAATATAACAACCTTCTGTGCACAATATGGTCATGTCAGTCAGTCAGTCTGCCATATCCTAATACAGGGTCAAGGAGATCTGCTGGAGACAATCCCAGCTAGCACAGGGCACAAGGCAGGAACAAATCCTGGGCAGGGTCCCAGCCCACCGCAGGACACACACACACACACAGGGACAATTTAGGATCGCCAATGCACCCAACCTGCATGTCTTTGGACTGTGGGAGGAAACCCACGCAGACACGGGGAGAACATGCAAACTCCACGCAGGGAGGAGCCGAGAAGCGAACCCAAGTGTCCAAACTGCGAGGCAGCAGCGCTACCACTGCGCCGCCCTAAATATTTAGTCAATCTAAAAATGTTAAATATATCCATCCATTTTCCAACCTGCTAAATCTGAACACAGGGTCACGGGGGGTCTGCTGGAGCCAATCCCAGCCAACACAGGGCACAAGGCAGGAACCAATCCAGGGCAGGGTGCCATCCCACCGCAGATGTTAAAGATATGTGTGAAGAAAATAATATATGTAAGTCAATAAACACGTCACTTCTCTAGGTTTGGTCACTGCTTAGATTTGTTGTTTGGTGGCCTGTTGTGTGTAAACCTTTTCTTGCAAGTCCCCACCATCAGATAGCCATCCCTGGTACCTTTTTTCCACGTTCTTGATATCCTGATGAAATCTTTTGTTGTGCTCGTCCTTTACTGCTTCAGGATTTTCAGGGAAAAATTCTGAATGCAAAATCAAAAAGTGAACTTTAAGATTCATGTTGCAACCCAATTCCTTAAATGTACCTTATAAATTGTTCATAATTTCTGTATAATTTGGATCTTTACAGTTGCCTATAAGCTCAGACATTATCCAAGCCTGCTGTTCCATGGCAGATTCTGCATCACAGATCAGTTCTCTCTTCCCGTTTTCAATTTAGACGCACACAAACTCCAACACTTTTGGCACAAACACATAAAGCAGGCTCAGTCTTTTGATTGGGCTTTGACAAACTGCGTCTTTAAACCAAGCTGAATATGAAGCAGTTGGACCAGCACTTTATATGGTGTAATAAGGAGATAAGAAAACAAAGAAGGTTTGGGGTCCCCCGTATATTGTAAATTAAATTCATAAGTAGTGTTGAAGGACTGTTGTCCAAGTGGCTGGTCTTTAGAGGTGGTGGGGAGGAAGAGGAGGGTCCAGGAGAGAACCGGCAGAAGCGAGGTCAGTAGGTAGGCATGGTCTGGAGAGGGATGTGGCCGCTGGTTAGGGTTTGGTTGGTCTTCCCTTCTGGTGATCTGCAGAGAAGAGAGACATTAGTGCACATCATCAACCCCTAACTCAATGCTTTACCCCCAGTTAAGCCCATTGACTTCCTCCCATGTGCTCATGTGTGACACTGGATTACACCAAGCTAGGGCTGATGATGTCTTCTTTCTAGCTGGCCATTTCTTCTGAGCCCAATGTCAATTCTCATCTCTGCTGTCACACTCGCTGAGAAAATATGGGGACTGTGTATGCTTATTAGAAAATATTAAATTTAAACATAATTGAATAATTACATATAGAAGTATTATTTACAATTTAATACACCAGACAATAATAAGGTCATATACAGTAAATTATCACTAAAATTAGATATTGATGTTTAATTAATTACAGTATAAAAACAACAAAAAATATAATTGATGGATAAAGAATTTCTTTTGTGAAAAAATGTTGCTTGATGGACAAAAATGGCTTTCGCATTTGTATTTGGCACCTAAAAAACAGACTGCTCAAAAAAATGAAGGGAATCATCATAATCTAATGCCAACTCAGATGAGCTTCAGGGATATCTATCTGTACAGTTAAGAAGCAGAAGCGATTGTGAATCAATTTCACCAAATGCAGCTGACAAGAAGTGCACTGGAGCGCATGACAACCCTCAAAAGGGAATGGTTTTGCAGATGATGGCCATGGACAATTGCTCTTTCCTTATCCATCCTGACTGGTTCTTCTCTACTTTTGCTAGTGTTGTTGTCACGACTGGTAGCATGAGGCTGTACCTGCAGCTGAATTTGGTTGCAAAGGTAGTCCAGCTCCTCCATGATGGCACATCCATGCATGCCGTCACAAGGAGGTTTGCTGTCTCACCCAGTACAGTCTCAACAGCATGGAGGTGATACCTGGAGATGGGCTGTTACATGAGGAGTGCTGGACAGGGCCATAGAAGGGCATCAACCCAACAATAAGACCAGTATCTGCTCCTTTGTGTGAGGAGTAAGAAAAGCATTTCCAGAGCCCTACAAAATGACCTCCAGCTGGCTACTGGTGTGCAAGTTTATGACCAAACTGTCACAGACTCCATGAGGGTGGTATGAGGGCCAGGCGTCCTCTAGTAGGACCTGTGCTCACAGCCCATTGCTGTGCAGTTTTATTGGCATTAGCCAGAGAATACCACAATTGGCAGCTCCGTCATTGGCATCCCGTTCTCTTCACAGATGAGGGCAGGTTTACGCTGAGCACATGTGACAGATGTGAAAGAGTCTATAGATGCCATGGTGAACATTATGCAGCCTGCAACATCATCCAACATGACCTGTTTGCCGGTGGGTCAGTGATGAACTGTGGAGTCGTATCCTTGAAGGTTTGCACAGACTTCCACATCCTAGGCAACAGTACCCTGACTGTTGTTGAAATCCTCAGAGCCATTGTCAGACCTTATACTGCTGCAGGGACATGCCAAGCCTCATATGGCCAGAGTGTGTAGGAAGTTCCTGGATGACGAAGCCATTGATGCTAGACGACTGGCCCGCATGTACCCCAGACCTGAATCTTACTGAGAACCTCTGGGACATGATGGATCAGTGTGTCCTACGCTACCATGTAATGCAACAGACTGTCCAGGAGCTCACTGATGCTCTGATCCAGGTTTGGGAGGAGATCCCCTTGGAGAACATCTCCATCTTATCAGGAGCTTGCCCAAGGATTGTTGAGAGTGCATACAGGCACAAGGGGGCTACACAGAAGATTTTCCACTTGATTTTTCTCATTAAGATCCAATGCGTGATTTAATCATTCCCTTAATTTTTTTTATGTGAAGTGTATATAAAAATCATATGAAATAATCCAAACTACTTTTTCAATGTTTATCTGCGTCATTTTTTGTGATGATAAAAATAGTTCAATGCAAAGCTAATTAAGTGACAATTATGTTGTTCTGTGTGCCAGCTGACTGGTTGTGCTTACCGTTGGTTTAATTTGATCTTGGTTTTCCATAATCATGCATTACAAATCAGAGGCAGAAACTGTGAGGCCAACAGGCATTATCAGCGATGTTG
This sequence comes from Polypterus senegalus, assembly GCF_016835505.1. Classification (NCBI taxonomy): domain Eukaryota; kingdom Metazoa; phylum Chordata; class Cladistia; order Polypteriformes; family Polypteridae; genus Polypterus; species Polypterus senegalus. The sequence continues at coordinate 247,357,862 of NC_053154.1, forward strand.
CCACACTTTACCTCCAGATTTTCTTTTCCACGTTCTCCGTGCTTTCCTATTCATGGTCTTCATCAACTGTCATCTGTTTTCATTTCTGTGCTAAGGTCTACTTGTTTCACAGCATCTTCCATGGTAGCCTTCATATCTAACAAACATGACAGTTGATAAAATAGGGATGATGTAGTGTTAACACCACAACGTAAATGTAAAAGTGGAACAAATGGTGTAGAATGAATGGATCCACATAGTTTTGTTTGTTGAGGTCTGCATCTTAGTGGTAAAGAGGGTGATCACACCACAAGAGAATAACCGCTTACTTCAGAGGAATTCCTAGTCACCTCTAGGCCAGATGGGAGAGCAGTCCTCCCAGTGGCTTCTGTGGGGATGTAGAGGACATGCTCAGGAGATGCTTGGCCTGCCGCGATTGGTTCCTCTTAACCCAGAAACCCTATTGTAAACTCCACAGCACTGAATATTAACCTCATTTTAGTCCCGCTTTTTCCAATCATCCCTTTCGTCTCATTGTTACGAAGCTGGATTGATTTCTATTTTTTCTTTTAATTTTCAGATCTTTTATATATTCATTTTGGATTTTAAAGTATGTCAATTTTACTAAATTAGTTATTTATGTATCATTTCTGTTGCCATTTTGAAGAGCGTTTGTTGCGGTGTTAGTAAGGCATTGAGCTGGGAGGTCACAACCCATGATTGTCAACAGTGCAATGTATTAAAGGTCAGCACGCTGCACATCCCGCTAGCCAAGGTTGCAGAAAATTTCTTTTGGTTAGTGTTTCATATTAAAAGAATGATGACTTCCGACTTTGATTTAGGGTTTTCTTTTTGGTTTTAATGACAGTGCATTTCGAGCTTCTGTTACCAGTCTTTGTGTGATTACTTTGATTATGTCTCATCTCTTGGCCCTTTTCCTTTTAAACCTGCCCTCCACCAGTTATGGCAGAACATTCATGACCAAAGTGTATTGAAAATGTGCTGAAGTCAGGTTTGGATGGTCAGACCCCTTTGGATTCTGTGGATTCACAGGAATCTGTGTATAATACTGAAAAAAATGTGGGTGCAAATGGATGGAAACATTAAAGAGTGGCTGAACACATACGTGAGAAAGATGGTAAAGACAATGAGACTGCATCCAAAACAGAAGAAAATGTCGATAGGCAACATGTGAAGTCTGCTTAGAAAAGCAAAGGGGTAATGTGTGGGGGGACTAAACTGTGATGCTCATGACGGTAAATAAACAAAAAAGGCATTTTCATTTCAAAGATTTCAGAATGTACTGTATTTTAAATAAACAAGCCAATAATTTCAATTAGTCAGTCTATTCACTAGTTTTTAACTGCAAAGGTTATGACATTTCCTTAGTAGAACACAAACTTTCAACCTGATAAAGACTAATAGCTTACCACAAGCTGACATGCCTCAGAGTTATTTCTTTTTAACTTTGGTGGCCTCTAGTGGTAGTTCCAGTCTTTTGTAAGCATAATCTCCTTCTGTGAACACATATTTAAGCCTTTTTTTTTAAAAAAAAAAAACAAAAAAAAAACAACTGAGTTTTAAGCTACAAAAAAGATCAGTAGCTAACTTTATAAATATACAGCAGTTGCAAAAGTCTCACACCACCTGCCTCTTTGGTAGATCAGCCATGTGTTGTCTCTTTTCACATCAGATCTTATCTGTGACGTATGCCAAGACTTCATTTGAAGGGCAAAGCCTGGGTATCGATTGAAGGGTTTGTCTTAGAAGTAAACGAGCCAGCCAGTCCGCAACCTCATACTGTATGTGGTACTGGCGCTTTATTTAGAAGGAACAGAACAACAATTTATTTACAAACCGGATTCCAAAAAAGTTGGGACACTAAACAAATTGTGAATAAAAACTGAATGCAATGATGTGGAGATGGCAAATGTCCATATTTTATTTGTAATAGAACGTAGATGACAGATCAAACGTTTAATCCGAGTAAATGTATCATTTTAAAGGAAAAATATGTTGATTCAAAATTTCACGGTGTCAACAAATCCCAAAAAAGTTGGGACAAGTAGTAATAAGAGGCTGGAAAAAGTAAATTTGAGCATAACGAAGAGCTGGAAGACCAATAAACACTAATTAGGTCAATTGGCAACATGATTGGGTATAAAAAGAGCTTCTCAGAGTGGCAGTGTCTCTCAGAAGCCAAGATGGGTAGAGGATCACCAATTCCCACAATGTTGCGCAGAAAGATAGTGGAGCAATATCAGAAAGGTGTTACCCAGCGAAAAATTGCAAAGACTTTGCATTTATCATCATCAACTGTGCATAACATCATCCAAAGATTCAGAGAATCTGGAACAATCTCTGTGCGTAAGGGTCAAGGCCGTAAAACCATACTGGATGCCCGTGATCTCCGGGCCCTTAAACGACACTGCACCACAAACAGGAATGCTACTGTAAAAGAAATCACAGAATGGGCTCAGGAATACTTCCAGAAACCATTGTCAGTGAACACAATCCACCGCGCCATCTGCCGTTGCCAGCTGAAACTCTACAGTGCAAAGAAGAAGCCATTTCTAAGCAAGATCCACAAGCTCAGGCGCTGTCACTGGGCCAGGGATCATTTAAAATGGAGTGTGGCAAAATGGAAGACTGTTCTGTGGTCAGACGAGTCACGATTCAAGTTCTTTTGGAAATCTGGGACGCCATGTCATCCGGACCAAAGAGGACAAGGACAACCCAAGTTGTTATCAACGCTCAGTTCAGAAGCCTGCATCTCTGATAGTATGGGGTTGCATGAGTGCGTGTGGCATGGGCAGCTTGCATGTCTGGAAAGGCACCATCAATGCAGAAAAATATATTCAGGTTCTAGAACAACATATGCTCCCATCCAGACGTCATCTCTTTCAGGGAAGACCCTGCATTTTTCAACAAGATAATGCCAGACCACATTCTGCATCAATCACAACATCATGGCTGCGTAGGAGAAGGATCCGGGTACTGAAATGGCCAGTCTGCAGTCCAGATCTTTCACCTATAGAGAACATTTGGCGCATCGTAAAGAGGAAGGTGCGACAAAGAAGGCCCAAGACGATTGAACAGTTAGAGGCCTGTATTAGACAAGAATGGGAGAGCATTCCTATTTCTAAACTTGAGAAACTGGTCTCCTCGGTCCCCAGACGTCTGTTGAGTGTTGTAAGAAGAAGGGGAGATGCCACACAGTGGTGAAAATGGCCTTGTCCCAACTTTTTTGGGATTTGTTGACACCATGAAATTTTGAATCAACATATTTCTCCCTTAAAATGATACATTTTCTCAGTTTAAACTTTTGTTCTGTGATTTATGTTCTATTCTGAATAAAATATTAGAAGTTGGCACCTCCACATCATTGCATTCAGTTTTTATTCACGATTTGTATAGTGTCCCAACTTTTTTGGAATCCGGTTTGTATATAGCACATTTTCATGCAATAATGTAGCTCAATGTTTTTTACAAGATAATAAATAAAGAGAGTTACAAGAAAAGAAAAACAGAAAAAAAAACAAGAAGAAAAGGAACGCAAAACAGATATAAAGACTACTGCCATCACAGCAACATTACAAGTGTCAAATCTGCAGTGAAAATATATACAGTATGTGAAAGCAGTGCTGCCATAACACCCTATAAAATGTTAATTAAATATGATAAAGATTAAACTGAACACTAGAATTGGAGGCAAATTGGGCAGAAGCTCCCAACAGAAGGAGAAGAATATTAAAGCCTCAGGATGGCATTAAATGTGTGTGCTTTAAGAGGACATTTTCCTTTTCCATCACATAAGTTTATATTCATTATTGGAGTATGTCTGGAACCACCTCAATAACTTTTTGGTTGGCTGAGGAGATGCAGATTGTCCAAAAATCAATCTTATAGGTAAACAGTACAGTGTAATGAAGACCAACATAGTGTTTATGACAGTAGGCAAAAGCAAAAAAAATAAAAAATAAAATAATAATAATAAGCAAAACAAGCCCTACAAGAGTCTGGTGTTTTTAAGATGCTCTCCAAAGGTGGGGAAAAAAAGTCTCCAGAAAAAATCTTGTGTGTGTAAGAACTTCAGCCAGGGAGTACACTTCATTCACAAATGTGTCCATTTATTATAATAAAATTATTTTTTCTGCATTCATTGACATACAGTATGTGTATGTTACATATGATCTTAAGATAAATGGGACACAGCAAGTTTCAATCCAAACTTAGTTGCCTGTATTTCACTTCATTTTTAATTCTAAAGAAGGCTGTATTCTCTTCTTGGTCAGTTCTCAAAAGCTGTTCTATACTGCATCTGGTAGTGGCCATTGACACGTCAATGTGTAAAATAAAAACAGGTCTCTCCTTGGCACTTCCATTTGTACCATTACTTTGATCTCGTACAGAGAATGCACATAAGCAGGCCTGTCTGAAAACCAGAGACACTGGTTCGCTGTAGACATGAGCTGAGCTCCCAGGAGGTCGGTCGCTAAAGGATTTTCAGGACACGTCTTTAGGGGTTGAAATTCTCAGATCCCGTCCATCCCTTATTGTAATCTTGTATCCTGTTTGGAGACCAATGCATTGGTCAGTGTCTGCCTAAGTCTAGTGCTCATGCATACCTGGGACTACCTAATGTTTAATCTTTATGAACCATTCCAAACTGACTACTGTTATGTGACAAAGACTGGCAAATGACTATAGGCCTGTGTCTTCTTTCATTTGTACCCAGCATTTTGAACACTTTTTAAAGGCATTTAAAGAAGGATTTAAACAATTAAAAAGTACACGATGACATTTAAGATAATAATTTAAAAAAGGTGAAATGGTTAAATTTTACCTATTATAATTATGCACAGTACACACTTAAAAATGCAACGGCAAAAAAATGCCATTTATTTCAGAGCAAACAAAAATTGATTTAAAGTAATTTATTTTGCTTTTACAAGAAATCAGCTCTTAATCTTGAAAAACTCCAATGCATCTACAACTTATCGTTTCACAAAACAGTCTTAGGAACCTCAATGAAAGAACATACAATATAAAATGTGTCTGTTCTGAATTTACAAATGAGAAAAAAAAAAAGGTTTCCCCCATAAGGCACTGTGTTTTTCCTAACCTTCATGTTCAGTTGATTCAGATGTACTGTGCGCACAACACTGCAGTACTATGACACTGCCCAGTTCCCTTTAACAGAAGCAAGGAGTAATTTCCAGTGTTTCCTTCTGTGCAGCCTTAATTGATTCTCTCCAAACTGAAGAGACTTAACTTTGGACACATATGTAGACTTACAAAACAACCAATCAATGGGCAATGTTATATCATAACAATCTTACATTATTTCTTACAATATACAGAAAACATTTATGTTAACGGTTTAAGAGATTGGAAAACAATGACTTTCCCACCAGAATTTCTGAAAGCCCACTATCAACATAAAATGCCCATTAGTACAAGCGTATTTTATTTTGGATGTCTTCAAGAAAAATACACTATCTCTTATCAAGCAGACTCACAAATGTCAACTGTTCAGAGAGGCAGGCAAATATATTTTTTAAAGCATATATGTATAACACTGGCTTTAATAAAATATTACCCCCCCTCCACCCAAAAAAAAAAACCAAAACATACATTTCCAAGACTGACTCTTAAGAAATGCAGATATATTAGGAGAATTACAGAAAGGCTTTGGCCAAAAATTTTATTCCCAACATCATCTGCTTGGAAAATTGATACAAAAAGTGCACAGTTCAGACATTATGAATTATGTCTAAATATTATGAATAATGATTCATCATCATAAAGCAGGAGGTTTTCAGAACATACCAGAGATGTTTTTCTGAAAGTCTTAAATTTCAAACAATAACATATCTTATCATATGGACCAAAAAATGCAAGGCCACTACAGAAAGTGAAAAAAATGCCAAGAAACTGATTGAACAGGCTTTCATTACTTTCATGAGTTATTGTTTTTAAGTTAACAAAAATATGCATACCACGTTCCAAACCCCCTAACATCATACATGTGTGTACATATATAATGGGCAATATATATATATATATATATACACACACACACACAAGAAATTGTTTATTTAGTGGGACATATCCAAATCAAAAAGCTGGTACCTTCATTATTACAGTACATATACATTGCAGCTGTCTCTCAATAAAGCAATTTTGTACCATAGTTCATAATATGTCCATTTTACAAAAAGGAGGCACTTGGTCCAATTTGATTTAGCAAAAAATAACAATAAACACTCCTTCATAAGTATAAAATTGATAAACATCTTTTCCGTTATTCACAGCATTCAACTTTGCAATGGTTATTTATAACAATTTTTAAAAAACGACATCAACATTTTGAATTTGTAAACTATACCAATACAAAAGAAAATAAAAACTGTACCTAACATTGGCTTACAGATGGAATGTCACAAAAGACAACCTGGTTTAACAACAGCAAATGTTCCTTATTTCCAGGAAACAAACTTAATTTCTGAAATGTTTAACACACAACCATTTGGAATAATTACAGTAAGTTACAGTGATGTTCAGCCAACAGAGCAACACTACATGTAAAACAGTGCAGAGAGCAAGGCTGTCTTGGTCGCTACACCACGCACCTTAGTTACCTAACTTTGATCAAAAATCTAATTATTTGTCAACTGTGAAATGGTATGTACTTAATGCCATTTAAAGTTCAAAGCACTGTATCTCTTAAAAATGAATTACTGATGAGTGACATGAGACTTAAAAATGTAAATTGTCAAATTAAAAAAAAAAAACACGCAAAAAATAAAATTCTTCGAAAACAAATACGTAAGTCTTGGCCCTGTGGAGGCCCGATGGTATTATTTTGATTTAGGAGAAGAGACAGGAGTGTGAATTTCTATAATGATACAAATGATCATAAAAGGGTATAAACCTAGCAGCAGGATTGCAAAGATATTGTACTTTAGGTGATTTCAGCTGATGTAATTGAGCAAGTTATAATATTTTGCACTGATTTTAAGGCAGGGTAAACTTGCCAAAATATGTCAATTCAGGACAACAAAAAGAATGAATGAAAGTAAATAAAATTAAAATGGGAAGAAAAGGAAAGTAAATACAAAGGTTTACGCAAATCATCTTTAAAATGGTAAATAATGGAGGAATGAAACAATTAAATAAAATACATTGAAAATATGTAACTTAAATCAAAAGATTAAAAACTTAAACATAGGGTAATAATGATATGTAGTATCTGTTATGGAGTATTATTCCATTGGTCTATTCAACCGAATTAAAAAACAAAAAAGTCTATCATGAAATGTTGCAGATAATCTATTTGGCCTTTTTTCCATAAAGATTGTAATATTCTCTGAAGCCTGGGTAATTCCTTCATAATGCAGCTACAATAAAACTGAAATGTATACATTTTGCCATATAAGAAAAAATAAATGTTAATAGTGCTTACAAACTCCATATAAATAATATATGGAGATCAGAGAATTCTCAGTTTTCCACAGGTCATGATTCTGTGTTTCATAAAGTGCAGAGGGAGGAGGGGACTATGCAAGTTTTACTTGGCTTTACATTAGAAGCATCTCATAAATAATATTCAAAAATTATCCTTCCTAGTTTTCCAAATTATTTTTGATTCAAAAGTTCAAACATCACTACCAGTGCATTTTTATAATTTTACAAAAAAAATGACAAAGAGGAATTTAAATACACAGGATCTTCTCTGATCTGCATATAACATAGTGCCACATTTTGGAATTTCCCACAATTTATGTCAGCTGGCCACCACTCTCTTGCTGTGTTTTTGGCACAAAAACTGGGAGGCTCCTCAGACTTTGGTGCACAATATGCAGTCCTTCTGTGCTCTGTGCAGTTAAAAGCTGTCCACAGGATTAAATAGCACTTAAAATGACACAGGTTTTACAAGATCAGTGAACACGGAAGGATAGGCTCATTACCACCGACCGCTGACACTGGCAATGTCCGAGTGAAACTGTCGGGGCAAACGTCCACTTGCTCCACCATCTAAAAAGGATGACCGAATGTTTGGAGGGTCAAAAAGTTTCCTTCTGTTCTTATTCAGTTCTGAAAACACAAAAATAGAGACATACTGATTATGGTAGCACATATACCTCCTTTATTCAACTCAGTCAGGCTTAGCCAGTTGTAATTAACACAACGGAGAAACTGAACAGGAAATTGGTCTAATTTCATATCATTGGTTTATTGTATTAGGAACGTGTTCATATTTTACCTACTTCTCCATGGGTACTGTTTAACATAATTCCCTGGGTTTACTCTTTTAGAACTGTTTAAGATTATATTCTAGGCTTATAGTATTTGGACTGTATTCCCAATAGATATCTCTATTTTAATCCTTCTACACCGCTGCTGGGGGGGCTTGTTTTGTTTTGGACGTGCCAATGCCTTTAGGCATGTCAAAGGGCTGGGACTTTGTGAAGTGTGGTCTATCCTCATGTGAATAGGCAAAATGGAGATGGGAGAAAGAGAGCAAGCTATTTATCTATCCTTTTGACCCCCACAATTGTAAGTGCCAACACAATAATCGGCTTCCTAGCCATAACTCCTGGCAGAATTTGAAATTAAGGTTAAAACTTTATGTAATACCTTAATTTAAGATTATAAAATGTCAACAAAAGTTCAGAAGCAATGTCTCTACGACCAAACAGTGAACTTTGTGAGTTGGAATGTCAATGGTCTCAATCACAAATTAAAGAGAAACAAAGTATTCTCTCACCTAACAGGTCTAAACGGCAAGATCGTATTTTTACAGGAGACTCATTTATTAAGCAAGGATCAGTTTCACTTGGAAAGAGAATGGACTGACGAAATATTCCACTCCAGCTATACAAAGAAAACAAGAGGTGTGGGAGTCTTAATATATAGAACAATTTCATTTGTAGTATTAGATGTAGTATCTGATATCTGAAAGGTGATATGTGATCCCTATGGGTAATTTATTTAATTGTAAAGTGATTTTGATAAATATCCATGCACCCAATGTGGATGATAGAGACTTTATCCAAAATGTATTTGCATTCATTCCAAATGTGAACACTCATTAAATACAGTATATAAAAATGGCTGGAGACTTTATAACTGTGTTTTAAATCCACACCTGGATACATCTTCAGCCACAGAGGTAATAACATCTAACACTGCAAAAACAATTTCACATTTTGCAGTTGATCATAACTTAGACTATTGGAGATTTTCAAACTTAGGAGCATATTCCTTCCTCTCACCTGTACATCATTGTTATTCAAGAATTGATTATTTCTTTAAAAATCACAATTTTTTGCCCATAATCAAATCTTGCAAGAATAACGCTATTTTAATCTTTGACCATTCCCCTCTGATCACTGAGCTCAAATCACTAAGCATATATTCATATTCATCTTGCAGGTGGGCCCCTGTTATTTGCTGACAAGAATTGTACACAATTATAGAACAGCAACAGCAGAATTTCAAATAATACCTGGACTCAAAATTAATTTGAATAAAATTGTGCTTTTTCCAGTGAACTCTCTAACACACAACATTAGATTGGACATCTTCCCTTTTTACCATTGCAGATCATCTATACTAATAAAAGGCAAAGTCCTCACTGACTCACTAATAATTCTCCAACTTCCCGTGTAGGTAGAAGGCTGAAATTTGGCAGGCTCATTCCTTACAGCTTACTTACAAAAGTTAGGCAGGTTTCATTTCGAAATTCTACGCGTAACGGTCATAACTGGAACCTACTTATGTAAATATATACTGGCCATAGCCTGCAGCTCGGTTGCCGTGTGAGGCGGAGTTGCGTCCCTCATCGTCACGTCTCCCACGTAATTGAGTGCCTGCCCATATAAGGCTGTCCGTCAGCAGCAATCCAATAGAAACACTCTGCCGCTGTGCGGCTCACGTGAGCTGACTGTGAACGCAGTATGCAGACAAAAAGCAACAGCTCCAAAGAGCACTGAACAAAAAATTTGTTACACAATTGAGAAGGCAGCAAAAGAATATGAAGCGAGTGACACATACAAGCATATTCATAAGTGCAGCTACTGTGGAAACAAAGCACGGTGTAAACCGTAAGTTTAAATTAAGTTTATAGACACGCTCATGCTGCTGTTTGTCATGCCTACGACGAATACGATATTTGCGAGATACAAGTTTAATGAGAAGACACGAGGTATAAACGAGACTTTGGATCACTTTGTAACGGAGTTAAAATTGCTGTAGCGAGAAACGTTTAAGTGCCGGGTCTTAGCTAACATTAAATAAAGCCGTGGACATCGCAAGATCACACAAGAGAGCAGCTCACGTGAACTGACTGTGAACGCAATACGAGTGATCACTTCGATGAATGAAACCTGTTCAAAAAACGCATTAAACAATTGAAAAGGCAGCAAAAGAATATGAAGCGAGTGACGCATACAATTATATTCATGAGTGCAGCTACTTCGTAAACAAAGCACAGTGTAAACCTAAAATTTAAATTAAGTTCATAGACAGACTGCCACTGCCATTTGTCATGCCCACGACGAATACGATATTCGCGAGATACAAGTTTAATGAGAAGACGCAGAGTTTAAACGACACTTTTGATCACTTTGTAACAGAGTTAAAATTGCTGTAACGGAGTTTAAATTGCTGGTATGCCAGGTCTGAGCTAACATTAAATAAAGCCGTGGACATCGCGAGATCGCACGAGATAACACAAGCACATCTGAGAAGCTTCGATGCATGTACTCCGAGCGACTGACGTGAACTCACTTTGTAGGACTGGGAAAGATTAGATTAAGTTCATAGACATGCTACCACTAAATATTCGCAGGCAAATCCACAACTTAATACCGGGAATGCTTGTTAAACATCTTAGATTCACGAGTACCGATTTGGGTAGTGAACACTTTGATGAATGAAACCTGTTATCTTTGCCACGGTTGACAAACACGGAATATAACTTGAACACAACACATCCTCTAAATACGAACCTGATTGAAAGAAATAATGATAATCAAATCCTTGATGACTGCAACACTCATAACAGTGACAAAACTATATATATATATATATATATATATATATATATATATATATATATATATACTGTATATACGTAGATATGTATATGTATATATATATATGTGTGTGTATATATGTGTATGTGTGTATATGTATGTGCGTATATATGTATATATGTATATATATGTTTATATGTGTGTGTCTGTATATATATGTGTGTCTATAGATAATGTCTTTGCATCCAATGACCAATCACACTCTAAATTTAGCTTCCCATCAACACAAATTTCCCACTACAGTGGAACCTCTAGATACGATCACCTCTGTATACGAGAAATTCAAGATAAAAGGAAAGTATGAGCGAAAAATTCGGATCTAAATACGAGCATTGGCTCGCGTAACGAGCCACGAGCCAGGGTGTGGTTATGTGTGATGTGTTTCCCAATCCGCCTCGACTCGGGGATTCACCCAAGCTGACGCTGCCACGTAAATTAAAGCTTGCATATTGTAATCTTTTTAGTTAGCCAATAAAAGGTGTCATTTTGCTTGGCTTTTCTCTACCCTCAAGAGGAGATAGAGAGAGGCGCGCGAGCGAGCGAGCAAAGGAGATAAGGAGAGAGAGAGAGAGAAAGGCACGCGAGCGAGCAAGAGAGATAAGGAGAGGGAGACGCACGAGAGAAAAGAACCATCAGCTCAGTTATGATCATATGACGCTCAGCAGACAAAGTGTATCCACACTTATCAGTGTTATTTGTTAGGAAAATTGATTTTTATGTTGATATTTTTGGGGGTGCGGAACTGATTAACTGGATTTCCATTATTTTCAATGGGGAAGTTTTGTTCTAGATACAAGAAATTCGCTATACAAGCTCAGTGCTGGAACGAATTAAACTCGTATCTAGAGGTTCCACTGTATTTCTAAATTAGAAACTTTGCTAAACGAAATCTCCCCAATTTTCCATACCACCCACCTATTTTTATCCTAGAAGAAATATTGATCAGTCCTGAAGACTCAGACAGCATTTCCATAATATATAAAAACATTTTAAAGTCCCTTCCTTTCAAAGATCCCAGAGTACAGTGGGAAAAGGATCTGTTACTCAACAATTCAGAAAAGGAGTGGAAAACAGCCATGTACAGAATTCACTCTAGCTCTATATATATCGAACACATCTATCTCATTTAAAATTGTCCAAAATGTTCTTGGCAAGGTCCAACTTACGCAAACTACAATCGAGCTCCAGCCTCACTGGGCCACATCTTTTGGGCATGTACCAAATTAACATTATTCTGGACCAAAATCTTTAAATGCCTAGCAGACAGCCTTGGTGTCACAATCACTCCTAATCCATTAATAGCTGTGTTTGGTATACTCCCTGATGGGCTTAAAGTGGAGAAGGACAAACTGTAGTTGCCTTTACTTCAACACTAGCATGTAGACTTATCTTGCTCAACTAGAAGAATCCTAGCCCACCTCTTTTAAGTCAGTTGGATAACTGACATTCTATACTATCTGAAATCTAAAAACCTTTTTCATCAAACTTTTTTTATAACTTGGCAGGATCTAATCAACATCATTTTGAAATAAGAATTTATATTGGTGAAAAGGATTCTCTTCCCTCTTTTCTACTCTCAAAGTTTTAATCGTTCTGTTGCCCTTCATCTCTTTCTCTTGGGTGGGGTTTGAACTGATTTAGTTTTGTTACGTGTGACTTGGTTGTATGGAATGTTAGTTTTAATAAATTCAATAAAAAAAGGATATAGGTTTGTTGTAGCTCAGTCTTATCCTGCAGTACTTAAGACTACTATTTCTAGCTGATTTGAGAATTTGACTGTTTTGCACAGCGACAGTTCCTAATACTTTTTTAAAAGCACATGCATAATTTCATACTTGTCATTTTAAGCTGATGAAGTGATCCAACCATGCGGTGTTGTTTAAACCAGAAACATTTTTGCTGACCTATCAACAAAATGATCCTCATTAGTGCATTTAAGCTCTTTGTTTACTTTGTCCAAAATGGATATACTAAAAAGCACAACAGCAACTGGACATCCTGAAATTGCTATTCAGTTACTCAAAGCTTCTCAAGTAGATTTCTGAACTTAAAAAACACAGCAGCAACTGACCATATTCATTTAATTCTGTATAGTAAATCACATTTGAATTCAAGATTTTACATTCAGATTTACTTAAAAACATGTGAAACATGTCATTGATTAAAGAAAAAAAAGAAACTCCTCTTTACTGGTTGCTACAACCAATATGCATTTAAATAGATGACAGTGAATGTCTTATTGACTCAATTACAAATTACCACTGTCTTTAAAGGTTACTTTATTTATTATTGCCAATATTAATAGTATGACAAAATTAACACCATCTCTTATGCACTATGTACAATTTGTCAAATTGAAAATAGAGAATTGGATTTAAACATGAGAAAAAAGTTGTCATCACACCTTCAGCAGCCTAGATTCCCAATCAATCATTTGGAGTTTGCATATTTCCCTCATACACAATCTTGGAAGAAAAAAACTGTGCATTTCAATTACATCCCAAAGACAGAGACATTAATTTAACTGGCAATGCTAAACTGGACCTGTAATGAGTTTGTATTCACGAGTTACATATGCATGTCAGAGAATATTATTATGATATATTTTCTTTGTTTACGGTAAATCTTTTGAGTTTTCAACTAACAAAGTATTATAAAAATTACCTTATCACATAAGTAAGACATACAATATTAAATGAGGCTGACAGGAATATTTTTCTTTTCACACTTGCAATCCACCACTCCCAAATCCTCTATAAATTAGAAATGGGTGTGCAGAAAGGAAAGGTGTAAGATCTTATGTCAATGACTGCTTTGGCATTTGAAAATGGAAGACTTTTAACATTTGTTGAGAGCTAGCATACATAAGTATCAAGTCAGTGTGATGAAATCATCAACAGTACTGAATGATGGAATCAGTGAGGCTCTGAGGATGGGCCAAGTACAAATTTTAAATATGGGAATTGAATTTACTTAATGCATCAAATTATTTCAACATCAGCCCTTCCCTGGAATTTCAAGTACCAGTGTATGCTTATCGTCATGTTCTAAAATAGTAAGAAGAACGTAATGCAGGGCTCCTGGAATAGCTGTTTTAACTAGAACATGAACTAAAACATCACTCTATTGAATTCTAGCTGTAATAAAGTTATATTTGTATGATGTTAGCCATTTTTAGTACTTTTTTCTTTTGTTTCATTTAGTGTCTGACCCGTCTGGGAGCTTAAAGTTTTAAAATACCAGATGCCTAAAAGTCAAATCCCAACAATTCCTTTGAACAACTTTTTTTTTGCCCTGCGCTGGTATGTTACATCATGTATTCACCTCACAGGTATTACTGGAAGACATTATGCATGAGTTTAAATATTCTAATTCTATAATGTGCTGACTGGCTGGCTGGGTCTTGAAACCCGAAAAATTGATCATAAAATCAGACCCTTATCAGACTTATACGCCCGTCAAAAATACACCTACATCTTTTTTTTTATAATATCTTCTTGCTTTATCCAATCTTGCATCAGTTTCTCAGATGCATCGAATTTTGTTGCAGCAGGGTAGTTACCAATTTCTTTCGCCACTTCAACAAGTTATTTTAAAACAAGCTTCATATTTTCTTCTGAACTATCGCTCCATCGTAGATAAGTGATGCTCTTACAATAAAAGTGTATGAGGGTGCGAGATACAAAAAACACCAATCAGTGCAAACGTTGCTTCGCAATAGTTCGGGTATTACCATGTGGTCATGTAGGCACAATACATGGGGAAAAAAATGGCAGTGCGCTCCGTGGTTACTCTCTTAGGTGGGCGTAAGCATATCATAATCTCTTGGATCAATAGCGCGAGTTCTCCGCATTCGACTTATATGACCAACATTATAAAATACCACAAATTATACACTAAAATCAAGTCCCGACTTATCCGCAAGTATATACGGTATACATTAGAATTATAGTACAGTGTATTTTTTTAAAAACTCCTATTTCAAAATACAGAACAGAAAATACATGGAATTAGAATTTAATAAGACAAAAAAAAAACTAAAAAAATAACTGAGTATTAACTAAGAATCTAATGCCACCATAGCTTTATCACAGTTGTGTAACAAATTATTGCTCAGAGGCATTTCTTTTTTGTATTACAGAAGCTACAAACTCCATCTACTGGTGAGGCTGCCTAAAGTAATCAGGGATTCCCTCATATGTTATTTTCCACATTTTAAGCAAGTCAAAAGAATAAACAAAGTAGTACTGTAAAATGTTGATCAATTACACAAATAAAATCCTACTTAATATGGTTGCAAGTGCAACCTACAATTATGCAAACCACACAATATATTTTGTAGTCTGAATCAAGTGTATGCAAAGAAAAGGCATTGTGAATCCAGTTTGAGGCTACACTAATAAAAATTATTTAGCTTCCAATACACTAATGAAAAAAAGTTTGCAGATATCTTTTAAAAAAAAATCCAAGAAGCTTTAAAAAAATACAATTTTGCACATTCAAGCTTTTATTTCATTTTTGAACATGCACTTTATGTAAACTTCAATATATTATATAGAGCACAATAAGATAAATAAACAGCTTGCTAAAGACCACAGCTGCTTGTGCTGTAGGTACATGTGGCTAGTCGAGTAAAATGGAGGATATTTTAAACTGAATGTTTTGTCAGAACATTAAAAAAGGACAGTTGAGCATACAGAAGCAGCTGAGGATAAAGGAACACTCGGCAGAGCTGCAAACAATTGAACCTAGAAATGCCTCACTAAAAAACAATCAGCGGCTTTCTATTTAGAGAATTACTACATTACATTAGTTGGCTTATAATGACGATGTAACATGTTATTACAGCTAGTACAGAATAAGATTTACATTTTGTTGAAGACAACATTCTCTTTAGGCATTCTTTTCATTCTCCGCTATAAACACTTTAAAGAAATTACAGTTGCATAAAAAATTCTATTTAACCCATCATTAAGTAAACCATTTAACCAGGTTATTTTAATTTGGAATATCAGAATGAAAGACAATCAATTGGCAGATATAGTTTATGTTAAGGCAGATGATCAGCCTATCCCCAATTCTATCTTGTACCAATAGTTTATCCCTTTGAATACCATTTCAAATGATGACTTAATGACAAGGTGAAATTGGACTTCTTGATGCAAAGTAATACTTACATCTGTATAGGAAATAAAGTACACAATGTCAATTGCATATGAACCTAAATTCTGCTTTGGAGTAATACAGCTTGTGCATGGGCTCACAAATACCACATACACATTCAGATTCTCTCAATTAAATATCCATAAGAACAGACCATATCTGACAGAGCAAGCAGTACAATTTCTGGTCTAGGCTTTGGTCTTGTCACATTTGAACTACTGCAACTCACTGCTGGCAGGAGTAACTGGCATGTGTCATCAAGCAGCTGCAGTGGTATATCTGGTATTCAATCAGTCAAAGCAGCCACGTGTCACTTCTTTTTTCACATCACTACATTGGCTTTCTGTAGTGGAACGTTCAAATCCTTGATACTTACCTACATACTCTGTACTCAATGAATGAAGCACTTGTGGTGATGCCACCTTTAGGTGGTATCAAATCTCACTTCAGACACTTTTCATGTGTAGTTCCTAGCTGGTGGAACGAGTTGCCCACCTTCATTCAAAATGATGACTCCATCAGTGTGTTCAAGGAGAGTCTGAAGACTATCGTTTGCTGAATTTCTGCCTGATATTAGATAACAGCTTTTGTAACAAACGTGTTTGTGTTTTGAGCTTTTCACTTGTGATGATGAACTTTGTAACCTTGTCCTGTAACACTTGTTCCCAAACAGTCCCCCAGACTGATGTTTATTTGATTATGTTGACCTCTTTTGTGAGTCACTTTTGGAAAAAAGCATGTGCTAAACAAATAAATAGAAATTTAAAAATAAAATGCACAAAATTTTTTACTGTATGTCTGGCAGTGTCCTGGACTAAATTCTCCAAAAACATTCCCTGATAACTATCAAATGTACCTTTTGTTCCAATATTAAATTTTATTCATACAGCAAATCATAAAATATTAAAAATATTATTTGGACTTGAATGAGGTAGTGAGACTCTGTAGACTGGACAGAATGTAGCGGTTGTGAAACTAGATCCACTAACTTTTAATGCCAGTATTCACCAATCCCTATCCTTTCATTAAAAGCTAAAGCAGCATTTGAATTACATTCAACTAGTTATGTTCTTGGACAGACATTGTGTCTGCAGGTTTTCATTTTTTTCTTGAAGTTAAACATAGACTATTACCTTTTATTCAAATCCATAACAAATTACACACTGAGAAGCATTCAATTAATCACCATTCATGCATGTGCCCCACTGTAGACTGTGGAAAACCAAAACCAGTAAAACCAATTTAATAACAAAGTGAAAAACTATAGTCAGACAGTGTTCTAAGAAATTAAATGTCAGACCCCCAACACATACCTGAAACCTGGTAGTATAGCTATTAAAGCTGAAAGAAGTATTTATTCCTGATTCCTTAGTTTATAATGGAAGAAATAACTGATACTAAAGATAATATGGAATATCTTGTTGGAGATGAAGCCTTCATCTTAATGCAGCACACCATCATTAATGAACATCAAAAATAATTTAATTGTCTGGCCCCTTCAGACAGGGATGTTCTTTATAGTAGGAAGTAGTCAGTGAACTGGTGTGCCACCAATAGTGACATTTTTACTTTCCTCCAGCTAATTACATTGAGTGGCATCTAAAAAGTATTTGTAAAGACAGATGCTCTCCATTGTCATCATCTCAAACTAGATAATATTGAAAAGCACTGTCCAGACTGCTACTGTGATCTTAAATTTCAGGATTGGTAACATTTATCTTTTTTTTCCACCAGCTGCTGGGGCTCTTGGTAATGTCTATGATATTTATGAAAAGCATGATACTCTCCACATCATAAGACAGACCGAATTATTACTTATAAGGCTGATACTGAAAATGTAAATTCTCTACTAAAAATTAACCAATTCAAGACATTTAATAAAATATGCCATTGACAAGTAAATTTAAAGATTTACAGTGTATTCCGCATGTTTCTTAATTGTGACACAATCATCTTTGCCAGCATTTGCTGCCATATTCCACTAACACAATGTTTTCACCAATATGGTGGGGATGATACAAGCTTCTGTTACGTGACCGTGACGGTCTTATATGGCCTGAATGCCAAGAGATGTCTTGCGTAAATCAAACACTACCTGAGACCATATGAATGTCTGTCTTATACTTGAAGTATTCCTTGGATGATAAATGTACACAATGCATGTTTTTGCATCCCAGCCAAGGCTTCTTTCTGTCATGAAGACATTCTTGTCAAAGGCCATGAAAATGATTGTTTCGTTAACATTAACTGGAGCTACTAACTTCTGTAATTTTTTTCAAAGGCACAGTATTGCTGTAGCTTCCCTATGAAGTGCCTTTTCTATTTTGGTAGCCAACGGTATCTGTGCAATATTACTGAAATTTGTTTTAATTTAATTTAACTACTAGTAGTACTGGCGAGAAATGAAAGATTAATATACAGCTTTCACCTAACCCATTACTTGTTTTTCTTTGTTTAAGTGGGTATACAGAAAAACTATGTTAGGTATCAGAATAGAGTATTCTGCATGTTTATGAATTTTAAAAATAAAGAATTTTAGGATAAACGAGCAAAAAATTATTGGTCTGTGTGAAGCCAGGTTCGATTCAGTTAATTGTGCCGATCATTCACACTTACAAAAACAAATGAATTCATCTGCTATGGGGCTTTCAAACTCACTCTATTATGACTGTAATTCACCCTTTGTCTGTGAGCCTCCTGGCTGGAGTCTGTGTGGCGAATTAACAGGGTTAAGATGCTTATACATAATTGGGCTGAGAGAGCTTGTAAATGGATGGATGAATTTAAGTTTGTATGACTTTCTGGGAATCTCTCTACAGCTA
This sequence comes from Polypterus senegalus, assembly GCF_016835505.1. Lineage (NCBI taxonomy): Eukaryota > Metazoa > Chordata > Cladistia > Polypteriformes > Polypteridae > Polypterus > Polypterus senegalus. The sequence continues at coordinate 247,376,931 of NC_053154.1, forward strand.
CTATGATTTTAAAAGTGTAGCTTACAAATAACAAACATTGTAGTTTGTTAATTAGATATTCAGAAAATTAATTAAAATATTCATTACCCAAAGGAGAAAAATTCAAACTAAATCTGTCACAATGAAAATTAAAGTATTGTATGCAGTATTTACATAAGCAAAGAGATTATCGGCCTGAGTATATGCAGTGTAGTATTACTGCTGCTGCAGTAAGATTAACACAGAAGCACAAGATCACTAGGATAGGTTAAAGAATCCAATAGTTGTGTTAAGTGAAACAGATTTTTAATGCTACTCAAAACTGCATCTTGCAGGTCTGCTTTCATTTACTGAGTTCTCTTCAGATTTCACACTTGGAAAAAAGTAAGAGTTTTTTTTCCTTGTGTGCAAATGAAACAGTGGCACACAGAATGCATAATTTCTTAAATGCCTGTGCACAGCAGAGTTTCACAGTGACAGACATACTTCAAATTTCAAAGCAAGTATATTTACTGAAGAGTATCCATGTAAATAATGCAAAGTAGAAGGCTATGTACAAATTAGTGCTTCTTAGTGCACCACTTTAAATACATTATTGTGAAACGCAATTAATTTTCTACTAAGGATTCTTACAATACATTGTTAACAGGCTGTAATTTTCTTCCCTCCCCACTGTTGCACAACTAACAAAAAAAAAACCCAAACAAACAAAAACCACAAAATTAATCTAATGTAATTATTGAAAGCAACGGAAACTACACCAGAGCCAAATAGTTCATTTTTATATAGTAGGTATCCTTTTTTCAGGGTTATTAAAGTTGTTTGGCAAAAATTTATTCCATCAAAACTAGTAGTCTTTCTTTTTGAATGTTGAGTGGGAAACTTTTTACATGCATATGTGGACATTCTCCATAAACTTCAGCTCCTTCTGTCCAGTTGTTCAAGTATGTTTGGACAACAAGCTGTCTATGTCTCACTAACATCAAATAAAAAAAAAAAAAGTGCATTGTGTTTCTTTACGTGCTATCTAGCTTTCAGTGCGTATTTTATCCACAGGCTGAACTTGATCCTGGCAGTTATTATGGGTCTAAGTTTTTTTTTTAAAGTGACTTTTTATACCGCTGTCAAATTTTATATTGCAGAATCCACTGCCTCTATTACAATCTCTATAACTTAGTGAATGTTATCAACTGTATAATCAAATAATATTTCTCATTTTAGGTCAATTTTGGCACAAAAATAAACAATAAATGTTAATACAACTGTTGTTAGTTATCAAAGGCTTTATTTAAAGTGCTTTCCCACAAAGTGTCTTTGAACAATGTCTTTAATCTAGATATTTAGGAAACACTTCAAAATCTGAATTAGCTCTTATGACAAAAAGTTGTACTGATCTCTGATACACCTGGATTTTATTATTAAATGTAATGGACTTGCATATACAAACCTGATATTGCAAGCAACATTTTTCTTCTAGCACCAAAAGTAGTAATTCCAAGTTCTTTCAGGTCTTGATCTGTCAAAGTTAAGAATGTCTGGAGATCAATCTGAAAAAAAGAAAAAGGTTGTAGTTACTTAAGGCGAGTTAAAATGGTAATAAAAGGGGAATTTGTTAATCACAGTATAAGAAGCAGGACACCAAAGTAGACAGGACTGGTTAGTCAATATTTTATTATAAACGAGTCTTAAAAATTGGTGCTGTTTCAAGGATACTACTTGGTCTTGTATAATTTATTAAACATAACTTCAATTATTCTAAATTTAGCTTGTGGGATTTCCTCTTACTTTTTAAGTGTTAACATGATGGATGAGCAAGTTCCACACACCACTGTAGCAGATATTAACAGCAGTACTGACCATGCTAACTTGACTAAACTAGTATTATTGTAATACTAAGGATGCTAATTTGCTCTGAAATAGAAATGTATTGGGAAACATAATATAGGAGGTATACAGGTTAATGAAGAAAAACAAAAATGTTTTTGTACAGGTTCTTGGCACATGTTGTCTTAAAACTTAATTTAGCACCAGTGTAGTAAAGGTATGTATATTTTACAGTAACCAGTGCAGCTTTCCCAACAGCAACTTAAAAATAATCATGAGCTAGTGCATAAAAAGTCCAAATGACAGTCATTTAAATAAGCAAAAATATTTAAATAATCAATATCACTAAGGTGTTCATGACTCAACACGCTAAAAGAATAAAGCAATTATTAATACTAATTCACATCATAATATTGTAAAGTCAAAAGAACCAAACATTACAATATAGCTACTTCGTGATCTGCAACTCTGTACTATATATTGCATTCATTTGCCATTAATCCTTAATAAGCTAATATTTTTAACCATAAAATTCCTGAGATATTTCACAATTTAGTTTTGAATTTTACTGTTACACTTAAACTAAAAACAGTACATTCATATAATCATATACTAACAAAAAAATTCTGATGCATCTCAGTAAATATAGTTACTGCTTGAGTGGTGAATAAAAGCTTATTCTTCATAAAGATATGGTAATGAGTATGGCAGTGGTAATATAGATCCTGAATCCATAACAAGTATCTTAATTACAATCTATTTGAGAAATTCCAGTCTGGCTTTCGCACTGGTCATAGTACAGAAACGGCACTAACACGGGTTGTAAATGACATTCTGATATCCTCTGATGAAGGAAATTCCACTGTAATTATGTTGTTGGACTTAAGTGCAGCATTTGACACCATTGACCATTCTATTTTACTGCACAGGCTAGAAAACGATGTTGGGCTTACAGGCCCCGTGCTCGCTTGGTTCAATTCTTATTTATCAAATCGATTCCAGTATGTACAGAAATGTGCAGACAGTACTCCATCATTATACACAGAAGTTCAATATGGTGTCCCGCAGGGCTCAGTACTGGGACCTTTACTGTTTTCACTTTACATGCTTCCACTGGGATCTCTCATTAGGAAACATAATGTTAATTTTCACTCGTATGCAGATGACACCCAGTTATACTTTTCATTTAAATCAAATGAAGTTTCTCCGATGTTGTCTTTAATTAGTTGTGTTAGTGAATTAAAGGAATGGATGAATGAGAACTACTTGTCTTTAAATACAGATAAAACAGAGATGTTAATTGTTGGAGGGAATGACGCTGATCACAGCAATATTTTGTCGTCATTTAACTCAGTTGGAATCCCAATTAATTTTACTGAATCAGCCCGCAATCTAGGAGTTATCTTTGACTCTAGCATGTCATTTAAAGCGCATATTACAAAGTCGTCCAAAACATGTTTTTCCATCTGAAAAATGTTAGGAAATTAAGGCGCTTTCTAAATAAACAGGATTGTGAGAAATTAATTCATGCATTTATCTCTAGTAGGATTGACTACTGCAATGCGGTGTTCACTGGCTGTTCAAACTGTTCTCTATACAGCCTCCAGTTAATCCAAAATGCGCTGCAAGAATTATTACAAGAACAAGAAAATATGAACACATAACCCCAGTTCTTAAATCTTTACACTGGCTCCCAGTTAAGTTCAGGGCAGATTTCAAAATCCTCCTTTTAACATATAAAGCATTAAATGGCCAAGGTCCGCTTACTTGTCTGAACTTATCATGACTTACAAACCTGAGCACATTAAGATCTCAAGATGCCGGTCTGCTTAGGATTCCAAGGATTAATAAAATAACAGTGGGAGGTCGAGCTTTTAGTTACAGGGCCCCTAAACTGTGGAATGGTCTTCCTGCTTCCATAAGAGATGCCCCTTCAGTCTCAGCCTTTAAATCCCAGCTGAAGACTCACTACTTCAGTTTAGCATATCCTGACTAGAGCTGCTGATTAACTGTACATACTGCATCTCTGTTGTTAGTCATTAGCACTATAACATAAGTAACATGATAATTATATTTGAATACTAACCCTCACCTATTCTGTTTCTTTTCTCGGTACCCAAATGTGGCCATTGGTGCCACGGCCCACCTGCCAAGTTGTTTGCCTGCCTATGGTAAAGTCATCCCTGATGGAGGATCACAGGAATCATGGGAAAGGGGTCCTTTCATCGGAGCAACGTTTCAGCCGTGGCATGGCCAAATGGGGAGGCAGCTAGATGGATGAGGTCTCCAGGACTCTAAAAATATCCAAACCTAATTATGTCATATCATCTACTGTTAAACCGTACTTCTAAAATTTTTTATTATTATGCTGTTTTAAGGAATTGTTCTGTTGTGTATATTGTATTGTATTGACCCCCTACTTTTGACACCCACTGCACGCCCAACCTACCTGGAAAGGGGTCTCTCTTTGAACTGCCTTTCCGAGGTTTCTTCCATTTTCCCTACAAGGTTTTATTGGGAGTTTTTCCTTGTCTTCTCAGAGAGTCAAGGCTGGGGGGCTGTCAAAAGGCAGGGCCTGTTAAAGTCCATTGCGGCACTTCCTGTGTGATTTTGGGCTATACAAAAATAAACTGTATTGTATTGTATTGTATAATGACAGTTTACTTTAAGGCATTGTTAAATTTCACCTATTATATTTGTGCTAAACTAAATGCAAGAACTAAATAGAGTTAAAAACAAGAAACAATGCTTCTTAGTTGTTTAACACACACTATTTCCAACAGTGTGCTTACTACACAGCACAAGTAGGTTTCACCCATAGGCTAAGATTTTAAATGCTTCCAAACTGCATTTAACTTTTACATGTAAGTTCAGTATACAAAACTGTACTCAGTCTCTTTAGTATGAGTTTTAAAATCTGGATGTCAAATAAAATAATAATAATAATAATAATGTGTTGTACAGCATTATGCAAGCCTTGATAACGTATTACTAAGGCCTGGAAAAGTTAACACATTCAATTTTATGGTTAATGTGGGCTGTTTAATGCATTGAAAAATACTGTCGCATCCTGGGCCAGCAATGAGTTGATTGCGTCAGGCAGTGTTTTTAAACATTACAAAACAATAAAGTGTGAACCTAAAGTATTATATATACATCCAGTACTGTACTTATATACTACCTTTAAAAATTTTGTGAAACTTTTATTTAAAAGTTTCAAATTACATGTTTCACAATGCCTTGCCACATGTCAGGACATGGTACTACTGTAGTATTCATTTCCTTGCTTTATACATACCAACATTGGTGTAACGGATAGGGGAAGAGGGGGTTTATGGTAGTCCTGGAGCAATACTAAAGAAAAGTAGCAACGGTAAAAATTATGCTCTCTTTTCCATGTAATGTTTCTGTAAGCTTACAGTGCTGACAGCCCTAATAGAATGACAAAATTATATAAAACATAAGTGTAATGATTATCCCTACCCATTATTCCAGTTTTCAGTATCGTCATTAATTTAAGAACACAACATAATCACCCAAATAAAACATGGTGTCAATTTTTAAGAGCGATAGCCATAACTTTTTTAGCGTGCCAGGAGCAAAGGTGTAGGTTCAGTAGTGTTTTCCAGCTGTTTTTCTGTCTTGTCACACTTTTTGTAACCCTAAAAATTTCAAGGCACATCACAATTCTACTAACGAAAAAAGCATTAAATCTATACACTTGCCAAACTGTCCAAAGCTGAGGGACTTTCAGAGATGCTGCCAAAAAAAAAAAAAAATCAGCTTGGAGGTTGGCATTCATAGAC